>NC_143019.1:109074451-109420451 GCF_055824585.1 Amblyomma mixtum | reverse complement strand
GTGGTTTATGTGGCGACTGTGTGTTTTTGAATATCTCAATGCCTGAAGACTTGCATCACAACTTAGATTTTCCCGTCATTGACGCTTTTTTTTTTCTGAGACCTATATAGCATTTCCGGGAATGGCTTAACATTATTTCCGTAACCATGCTTCTTCTATACAATTTTTTTCATTCACTTTCTCCCATATGTGCAGGCAATTAGTGATCACGCCTAGGATTTCAGCACTGAGCTGACATTGTGCACAATTTCATCGTTCGACTAATCATCTTCAGCTTGAAGATTTCACACATCATCGAATGTCATTATTAATGATATATGTGGTTGGTGTTCTTGTTACTTCAGTGCCTTCGTAATGGGGGTCATTTTTGCAGCGGTACATATTATTAATGGTTCCTTCCACGCAGCCCATTAATTTGGATCTCGTGACTCTGTGAGGCTGTCATTAAAGAATCAAGTTCGTTCATATTCAGTTTGATGTTCGCTCTGCAGGACAGATATCGAATGTGTAATTGCGGCAATTGGAAGAAGGATGGATAGCTGGGCGAGTTTGTAATAATTCATCGTGGAGGTTACAGCGCGAAAAAGACGAAAAACGACTACACAGACGAGCGCTGACTCGAAACTAAATTTTTTTATTGAACGGAGCGAACATATATACACAATAATCACGTGGAAAAACAGAGCAAAGAGCATTGGTCTAGCAAAATCAACATCAGCAAAAATCGCAACTTATGCCACGTGGCAAAGTCGGATCAAGGGCCCCCTGGAAACCCAAGTGAAGAAAGTCATGAATTATCTAAAAATGATACTTCTTTATCAACTAACGCCAATGAAGGCTGGCTTACACACTGTGACTCCATTTTCCTTATGAAATAAGCTTCCATAACTACCCTGGTCATTTTATCTCGGTGGCGAAACAAAATTTTAGTTTTTGTGACCAAGAGTCGGCACTTTTCCTGTTTCTATTTATCGTTTTCTTTCCCACAATCGCGGCAGTGATCTTTAAGATGTGAGTATCTAGTGTCTGAAAGTGAGTTAAGGTGTTCCGCAGGCGGACGTTAATACAGCGACCTGTCTGACCAATGTAGACTTTTTTGGATGAGAGTGGAAGTTCACAAACTACAGAACATGCACAATCCACCAAAGGTAATGGTTTGGTTTGGTTTATGCGGTTTAACGTCCCAAAGCGACTAAGGCTATGAGAGACGCCGTAGTGGAGGGCTCCGGAAATTTCGACCACCTGGGGTTCTTTAACGTGCACTGAAATCGCACAGTACACGGGTCTCTAGAATTTCTCCTCCAAAGAAATTCTAGCCGCCGCGATCGGGATCGAACCCGCGTCTTTTGGGTCAGCAGCCAAGCACCATAGCCGCTGAGCCACCGCGGCGACCCCAAAGGTAATATGTGAGTAACACATCATTTGAACGGTTTAATTACTAAGACCTTTTCACTGCAGTTCCTGATAGCCTGGCAAAATTCCCTCAAATTATACGGTGCCGAAAAACAACATCAGCTACAGACCTTCCAGCTACTTTTTTCAGATTATGTGCTACTTTGTGTATGTAGGGAATCACCGCAATTTTCTTACATGCCTTGTCCCTCTCTGATTAGACGAAATCCGCCCTCACCAGCCGTACCAACTTTTCATATATCGCCGAAAAAACTGAATCAGGGAAGCCTGCGATTTTCAGCCTGCTGACCTGTAACAATACACCCTCTTCGATACAGTGAAAACACGAATTCTGTGAGCTCGAGCGAAGGGCAGACACAGCAATTCCATTTTTTACATTTGTTGAATGTCCGGAAGAATAGTGCTTCTGGGACCTGTTTCTGGGACCTTGGGGAGTAAAGCAGACAAATATGGTCGTTCTTGAATAACAACTTAATACTCAAAAACTGGAGAGAATCCTTCAAGGGCGCTTCAGATGTAAACGGCTGACCATTTGCACACTCCCGAAACAACTTCAAAATGTCTGCCATGCTCCTGCTGAAGTTGTCTCTTTTAATCAGTACCAAAAAATTATCCACATATCTGAAAATCTTCACCGCCATTGGAACAACGTAACGCTAATGAAATTTTAGGCGACAGTCGGCATGTTCTTTTGAACACTGCCTCAGTTGTTCTTATATCTTTGTTATGTTCTTATATGCGGCCTTTCGCTATATGTTTTATATCTACAAGTGCATTGTGGTGCCTACAAAGAAATTGTAGCATCCTCAACTGGAATTCAAGCGACATTACATTCCAACCGTCATTCTTAACAGTATTACTATGCACCTAGACACCAAATATACAGGCTGCCTCTCATTAAAAGATTTCTTTCCAAGAGCCATGGAACATGGCAACACTTAAATTGTTCCTTAAGGACACGTCGGCTGTTTCTGTAGGTAAAAAAATTATAGACATGAACTGCTGCATTACTTCACCCAACACTTGGCGTCGTCGGTTTCAAATTATTTGTGCTGCTTCTCATTAAAACAATAATTTGTCTCCAGCCACTTAACAAGACAATACCAGGACTGTTTCTTACGGAAGAGTAGGTTCTCTCTCGAGGCATATTGTGGAAGTAGACGAACGTATTATAACGCGGCTTAAGGCGAGGACGACGCAACAACGATCCGTGAACAGCGCACAGACCAAGGGCATAGAGCCCGCAGAGAGCCGGTGCACGGCGCACCCAAACCTAGAACACGGACACCTTCGAGACCCTACTTTCACCTCATCTTCATTCACAATATCCGTTGCATGGGCCCCGGTCGCAAAAACACCATCTTGATGTACACTAGGGCGTGGCAGGGACGGTGAAAGGTAGGGCTTGAGGCAAGATACGAGGACAACATCATGGTGAGCTTCACAGAAGGTGGTCTCCAGGAAGGCCGGAGTGATCTCATAGGTAATAGCGGTACTTGGAGGAGCACGCGGTATGGGCCAACATATCGGGACAGAAATTTTTCGCAAATCCTGATGCGGCGAAGTAGCAACCAATGCAAGACGACGACGCCAGGGTAGAAAAAGACCATGCGATGGCGGCTGTCATAGTAGTTCTGCTGTGATACCTGCGCTGCTAGTAGTCGGGGTCGTACCAGTTGGAGGGCGTGGTCGGCCCACGCAATTCCGACCTATGCGCAATAAAAAGCTAGGAAGTAGGAGTTGGAAGCAGTGTGTGTAAAGGTAACTGGAACACGCGGCCTACAAGAAGTAGAACGGTGAGTAAGCGGCAGAGTCATGACGGAAGGAGTTCTATTCGAAACTGATGTGTGGAAGGGCGATATCTCAATCCCAATCGTCCGGTAAAATGCACATTGTGCGGTTGAGGTGGTGTATGAGACAGTTTGTTTGGGGGTCACGTGCGGTACTCCGCTAATACTTAGTAGAGCAGGAACGGAGAATGTCGTCAACGACTTCAGACACAAAGCAGCGGCCGTGGCCGGTGAGAAATTGCACGGGGGATGCGATCGTATGACGATGTATGATATTATGCAGTCGTAGACAAGAAAGTCAGCCACATCAGTAGCAGAACTGGTGGGTAGGGCGCACGGGATTGCGTAGCGAGTGGAATAGTCTGAAGCAACTGCAACCCAGTTGTTTCCGGCAGTAGACACTGAAAACGGGACCAACCCCAACAGGTACAAGACTACGCAATAGAAAGGTTCGGGGGAGCATCAAAAGGTTGGAGCATGCCCGCTGAGAGGGCAGCAGGCCGCTTCCGGCACTGGTCACAGGCACGAGCATAACGGCGTACAGACTGTCAGAGGTGGGCAAAAATAAACACCGAAGCACGCGGGCGTAAAAACGCGAGACACCAAGATGTTCAGTACTAGGGAGGTCATGGTGCTCGTGGATGACATCAGTGCGAAGGTGCTTGCGCCCAACGAGCTGGAGATCGGAGCCGGCGGGGTTGAGGCAACTGCGGTATAAAGTGTCATTTTGCATCACAAACCGGTACAGAGCAGGGTAAGATAAGTACGACTTGAGGCGGTCAGTGATGAAGCACAGCTCGCTATTCTGCCATCTCTGTTCATCGCCAACGTGAGCAATAGCAGAGAGCGAGAGTGAGCAATAGCAGAGGTCGGTGACGCAAGCAGTGCCGGGAGGGTCGAAGGTTCAAGGACATATCGGGAGAGGCCATCGACATCGTTGTGGAGCCTACCGGTCTTAGAGACCACTGCGTAATCGTAGTCTGGTAGATGAAAAGCCCAGAGACATAGCTGGCCCGTAGGATCATTCAGGGAGGAGAGCCAGAAGACCGCATGGTGACCTCTGACAACCGTAAAGGGGAACCACGCATAAATACGGGTGAAATTAGCAACGGCCCACACGAGGACCAAACACTCGCGTTCCGTTATAGAGTAAGTGCGCTCTGATAGAGAGGAAGCGGTTCGCGTCCGCGATGACACAATGAGACCCAGATTGCCGCTGAGAAACCACAGCGCCGATTCCATGACCGCTGGCGTCAGTGCGGACTGTCATTTTGGCATCCCAGAACTGGGCGGCGTAGACGTCGCATCGAAGGAACGTTTATTCCTGCTACTTGGCAGGAAGCCAACAGGTTAAATCCTGCGTACGGTGGGCCCGTGCGAGCGGTCTTTTAAAGCCAGAACGGGCTACCCGATAAGAGATAGCCGAGCAGTGAGCATGCGCAGGCAGTACGCGATAACGCGAATGTTTAGTTTCGCGTGCACACAACACGGACTTATTCGGTGCGGCCACGCCGAAGTGTGCCGAGACTGGCTAGGTGGTGAGCTTCGAGACCAGCGCGGAAAATGCGCTTGCTTCTTGGGGTCCCCATGAGGAAGTGGTCCTCTCTTTGAGCAGATCACTGAGGGGGCGTGTGATGTCGGCAAAGCCTGGCAAGAATTGACGGAAGTATGAGCAAAGCCTCAGGAAGCTCCGCACATCGTTGCAGGAACACGGCGCTGGGAGGCATTTCGCGGCTCGAGTCTTAGCTCATCATCATCATCGTCATCAGCCTGACTACGCCCACTGCAGGGCAAAGCCCTCTCCCATGTCTCTCCAATTAACCCTGTCTTTTGCCATTTGCGGCGACCGTATCCCCGCAAACTTCTTTGTCTCATCCACCCACCTAACTTTCTGCCACCCCCTACTAGGCTTGCCTTCTCTTGTGACCCTTAAGGACCAGCGATTATCTTGCCCTCGCATTACATGCTAGAACACTGCACGGGCCTTAATCTGAGGCCCAAGCCCGGCCCGGGCTCGAGACCTGGAGCCCGAGCCCGGCCCAGGCCACCGGCTTCAAGCCCGGGCCCAGCCCAGGCCTGCTAAATTATCGCTCTAGCGACCCCGGCCCGGCCCGTGAACCCCGGAGTGAAGCCCAGCCCAGGCCCGGCCTGGCCCGTTTCGCAATAACGCTTGAGGTATACTGCTCACTCTGAGCACGTAGGCCGCTACTAGACCGATAAAGAACTGGTCGACAAAGGTTCTGAAACCACAGTTTGGCTTGCAGAAAGTTGGTTCTTTTTAACCCAGAAGGAAGTGATTAAAAGTAGTGCTCGTCAGGCCCGTCTTTTGGACAGTGATCTCGTGTAGGTGCGCAAAGATAAACTCGTAAGCTCCGAGAGCCAAATAAAAAGGGCTGCGTACGCGGTAATAGACTACTTTTCATTCCCCCATGATTTTAATCAGTTATATTTTGCCGCCGGCAAGTATAAACATTAAAGCTGCCTAGCAAGCAGTGGGATTACATTTGTTTAGTGAACGCGATCTTACAGTTTGAACTCATAGCCGAACTGGTCGCCTTTCAGCAAAAAATGAAAAGCTGAAAGGCTTGGGTATTTCACAATGTGCTTTGTAGACTATAAGCGTCCTAAACTAACATGTTCTTCGCGAATGCATTTCTCATAGTGTATGGGTATCTTTTCGGATGACGAACGATCAATGGCCAATTAAGACCGGTTGAATCTTACTCTTACTGGTGGAGCAGAAGATAACGCGCGAACCACGTGATAACTTACGAGGCAAAACGCCTGTCATGACAACCAGGCTGAAAAAGCGAGGAGGGATAGATGTGGTTATGAGAGGAGATATACAAACTCTCGCGAATTTTTGTGGCTATTTCATTTACGAGACGTTCCGGTCAGCTGATCGAAAAGGAAAACCAAACGCGCTATAGTTTGTGAATTTTCTCAGATGAGAAAAATATAGCTGTAAAATAAAAGCTAAGTTTTTGGGGCTTAATACGCTTGCATTGTCTGGGACCCATTTACTAAAACTAACATTCAAGCGCTTGAAATGACCCAGCGCAAGGCCATTCGATTCATCTTTTCAAAATACCGTTCAACCGACTCACCTACTGCCATAATGCGAGCAAACCGAATTCAAACATTGCAGGTAAGACGTAAAATTCTCACATTAAAATTTATTTTCCTTCTCAAACATAACAAGTTGTCAATGTGCCCGGATCCCTACGTCAAGCCATTTTCCGCTCCACGACCAACAAGACATCGCCACTCTCATTCACTAACTCCATTCACCGCCAGATCTAACCTATTTAAATACTCCTTCTTCCCCGCACCGTAACTGAATGGAATGCTTTACCTTTAACAGCACTATGTGACATTGACTCCATTGAAGAAATAGAAGATTGACGCCATCTAACTTATTTGCTTTGTGTTTCGAATTTTCTTTCAGTTTTATTTTGTATATTCATTTTGCACTGTATTGCCCCTCCTGCTAGGGCCCAGAAGGGCCTGCAGTATTCTGTAAATAGATTAATTAATTAAGGGCCCAAGGGGAGTCAGGCTGTGAGAGACACCTAAGCAGAGGGCTCCGGATCAATTGGACCACATGGGTTTTTTCAACGAGCAATGATACTACAAAGTACATGGCTGTCATGCTTGCCGCCCAAAGAGCAATGCGGCCGCCGAGGCTAGGAGCAAACCTGGGTTCCCCGGCTCAGTAATAAAACGCCTTGACCACTAGGCCACCGCGCCGTGGAAATAAGGAAATAAGTGTCAATGAATAAATCATAGTTTTTTTCTCAGCGCGTACTATAACCCATGGCTCATATTTGTCGCTGCTCCAGTGCCGCAGTTGTGTACTTCACTCTGCAATAGTGAATGAATAGTCGGGCACCAGCCGTTTCTGTACGGACCCAAGCCCGACTAGGGTCCGCAGCTTTAAGCCCGAGCCCGGCCCGGGCCCGCAACTTCAAGCCCGGACCCTGCCCAGGCCCGGCAAAACAGATGATGTCCCAGCCCGGCCAGGCCCGCGGGCCGGGCCGGGCCCGGGCTTTCGGGCCGGCCCGAGCCCGTGCAGTGCACTATTACACGCCCTGCCCAAGCCCATTACTTCATGATTTCAGCTAGGCTGTCATTTACCCGCGTTTGTTCCCTAACCCACTCCGCCCGCTTCCGATCAATTAACGTTACACCTATCATTTTTCTTTCCATAGATCACAGCGTTGTCCTTTACTTAAGCTGAACCCTCTTAGTTAGCCTCCACGTTTCCACCCTATAGGTGAGTGCCGGTAAGATACCTCTGTTGTATTCTTTTCCCTTGAGGAATATTGGTAAACTGCCGATGATGATCTGAGAGAACCTTCAATATGCGCTGCACCTCATTATTATTCTTCTAGTTATTTTCCTGTCATGATCCGGACTAGCGGTCGCTACGCACCCTAAGTAGACATTTTCTCTTACTACTTCCAGCACCTCGCTACCGATTCCCAACTGCTGTTCCCTTGCTACGCTGTTCAATATTACTTTGGTTTTCTGCATTTTAATTTTTAGCCCCACCATTCAGCTCTGCCTGTCTAACTGATTGATCATGCTTTGCAGTTCACGTCCTGAGTGGCTTAGCAAGGCAATGTAATCAGCGAATCGTAAATTACTCAGGTATTCTGCATTAAATCTTATCCCCAACTCTTCCCATTTCAGGCCCCGAAATATCTCCGGTAAGCAGGCGATGAATAGCATTGGCGTGATCATGTCTCCCTGCCTGACACCTTTCCGTATTGAAATTTTATGGCGGACTCTATGGAGGACTACAGTAGCTGTGCAGCTGTTATATCTTCCAATATTTTCACATCACACTATTCCACACCCTGATTCAGCAATGCCAGCATGACAGCTGAGGGTTCCATTGAGTCAAGTGCTTTCTGGTAGTCAATGAAGGCTACATACAGGGTGTCCCAGCTAACTTGGAGTAAGGTTTATAAAAAAAAAACTAAGTATTCTTCAGAACTGAAATCGCGTGGATGTTGCTGGAGTTTATCTAAAGTTAAAGTACAATTTTTTCGCTCCTCTTATTTTAACAATTAGTAGAGATAAATAAACTTTTTAAATATACCTTGAAACGTTCAGGCGTGAATAGGAAAGTTGTGGAGATCCACAAATGTTGTCCAACCCAGGCACCTCCAACGAGATAGACATAGAGTGGCCGTTTTTCTTCGAGAAAAACGAAAGCCCGCAGAGTTTAACAATACAACGTGACAGCGCGCTCTGTGCGCGTGGATGCGCCGCGATTACAGCGCTCTCATCCATGCTTTGTAAAAAACATCACCCGCTTCGCGCCTTTCTTGCTGCCCAAGACAGGGCGTCGCGTTGTGCTTGGTTCCGAGATACGCTCCAGTGGGTTCGGGCGGCAATTGAAAGCTTAGCTGCATAAGGTTAACACCCATGGCGCCGACGAAATGGCACAAGGCTGTAACCTGACGACGCTCCAAACTGCATTTAGAGGGCCTGGTCTGCATGCCAGCATGACAGAAAAGCGAAACAATCTTAGCAAGGTCATCGAAGTGAGAGAAAAGGCTGGGGGAGAAGACCATGACGTGTTATTTGTTCAGGTGCGGATAGTCAACACAAAAACGCCCTGAGCCATCCTTTTCCCTCACAAAGATGACTAGCAAGGCTCAGGGGCTCCCAGCACCTCTACCAACGATGTTACATGGCCCAAGGCAGGGACGACGCAAGAATGACCCGGGCACAGTGCTCAGGCCGAGTGCACAGTGCCCGCACAGAGCACAGAACACCGAGCACCCAAGCCCAGAACATGCGCTCCAGCGAGGCATTTTGTTCACTCCGACTTCATTCGCAATATCCGTTGCAGTATTTTGAAAAAAGTGCGCATCTAATATGCTCTATGAAGAGTGACCTTTAGTTGAGTGCTTGGTGATAAATTAGTGTGTTTGGCCCTCATTATGTGTATTCTTGATGGCTGCCACTGAGCATGGCAACACCCGAAATATTCCTGAATAACGAGTAGGCACTTTTTAGATACATATTTCATGAACACGAGAGCATATCTAATAAGAAAGTATAGAGAAATTGCTGTATAATTTGTCTCCACATTTGCCATCGCCGGTTTCATTGAGGCGCGCGGATTCTCATTAAAACATGAATTCTTATAGGCAGCCATAAAACATGGTAAAACCACAATTGTTCCTTACGGAAGAGAAGGCTCTCTCTGGTGGCATATTATGGGAGTAGACAGGTGTATTTTTGAAGAAAAAAAATGTATATCTCAACTATTCTTTGAACAGTAACCTTTCGTTGGAGGCATAGGTAATAAATTAGTACGGCTGGCACGCATTATGAGTCTTCTTGTTTACTGCCATTGAGACTGGTAACGCACGAAGTATTCCTTCATAACGAGTAGACACATTTCAGTGGTATATTTTATAAATTCAGGGACATATCTTACAGAAAAGTAATTATTAATCACTCTATTATTTGTCCCCACACTTGAAGCCATTGATTTCAAATGAGCTGTGCTGCTTCTCATTAAAAAACAAGATTTCTTATCGGACGCGAAACAAAAAAACATGGAAACACCACGATTGCTCCTTACAGATGAGTAGGTACTCTGTGGAAGCATATTCTACGAATAGACCAGCGTATTTTGAGACATGTCTGGATCTAAACCGCTCTATGAGTAGTCGCCTTTAGTAAGAAATAGCGCATAAGTTAGTGTGGTTGGCACGCATTATGCGTCTTCTTGTTGGCTGCCAATGTGTGGGCAAGTCCAGAAATATTTCTTAATGGTGAGTAGGCAGTTTTTAAACCTATATTTTATGAACCTGGTGACATATATAAAAACAAAGTAAGGACTGATCGCTGTATGCTTCGTCCTTGCACTTGTCAGTTTCAAATGAGCCATGCTGCTTCTCATCAAAACAAGAATTCTTATCGGCAGCCAAAGAACATTGCAACACCACGATATTCTCTTAACAAAGAGTACAATTTCTCTGGAGGTATAGTTTATGAGCAGACATGCATATTTTGAAAAAGAATTTATTCGGAGTCGTAGGTCGTAATAGAGTGCGGCTGGCACTCATTATATGTCTTCTTGTTGGCTGCCACTGAGCGTAGCAACACTCAAATTATTCCCGAATAAAGATTATGCTCTTTTTGGAAGCATACTTCACGAAAACGTGGCCATATTTAATAACAAAGTAAAGATAATTTACTCTATGGTTTGTCCCCGCACTTGACGTCGTCGGTCTGAAGTGAGCTGTGCTGTTTGTCATTTAAACAAGAATTGTTATCGGCAGCCGAAAACATGGCAACACCACGATTGTTCCTTACGGAATAGTAGGTTCTCTCTGGAGGCATATTGTTCGAGTAGACGGGTTTATTTTTAAGAAGGTGCAGACCCATATTACGGCATGAGAAGCCACCTTAGTTTGGACTCATTAGTAGTGAGACAAAGTATAAAACAGCTGTATACTTCCGGTACTCACCTCTGAGGCAGAGAAGCGGGAGCAAACAAATCCGGCAGGCCACAAACACGAATTAACGGTGTCCTAATCGAATTCAAGAAGATCAAAATGGGCACTGCGGCGTATGTAATGCGAAGGCAAGATAATAAAGTTTGGTTTATTGGGTTATTAGGGTTTAACGCCGTAGTGATGGTCTCCGAAAATTTCGACCTGGGGTTCTTTAACGTGCACTGACATCGCACAGTACACGGGCCTCTACGCAAGATAATAAAGTGTCTCTTAATGTAGTGGAGCAGATTTTAATACTGGGCAAACCTAGCTGGTGGTGTTGAAGAGTGTGGAGAGCGGTGGAAATCTAGCGGTTCGTGGCGATGAGATGGCTGCAGGAAGAACAAGAGAGAGTGTAGATATTGTAGTACCCTACGTCCTGCACTCGATATGATTAATCTGATTACTATGATGAATAACGAAGCAAATGCCTTTTAAGAAATTGAAAGAAATATTGCTTGGTGAATGTTTCCGGAGCTCCTCAGTTAATTTTGATGATGTTGGATCAGTGATCGTTATCGAAGATAATCTCGAAGTCTTCAAATGGTTCGGTGATACGGCGACACGTTGCGGAACAGACTGGACAACTTTCACGGAACACTATGCAACTTATTGAACGGGCAGTCACCAGCGACCTGCCCTCCGATCTCCTTTTTCCGCCGAAACCTCGCCCTTAAATCCCTTTGCCCAGCATTCTGGGGCCCTTTTTCTAACCAGTAGGAAACGCACTTGTCAAAGCCAACCAGGAGAATTTCGTTCAAACTGAAGGAGCCAATAGTTTGGTTTGGTTTGGTTTATGGGGTTTAACGTCCCAAAGCGACTGAGGCTATGAGAGACGCCGTAGTGAAGGGCTCCGGAAATTTCGACCACCTGGGGTTCTTTAACGTGCACTGACATCGCACAGTACACGGGCCTCTAGAATTTCTCCTCCAAAGAAATTCCAGCCGCCGCGGCCGGGATCGAACCCGCGTCTTTCGGGTCAGCAGCCGAGCACCGTAGCCACTGAGCCACCGCGGCGGCAAGGAGCCAATAGTGCGCCGGTGGTCACGGGGTTGTTGTTTTCGTGAAAAGCGCGTGAATTCCATGAAGACGTTACGCATTTCCGTTTGGTTACAGCATCGACACCCACAAACGCACAAAGACGCAAGCGGGAGCACAGGCAAGGCGAACACCCAATCCGAACCGCGCGCACTGCCCTGGTCGCGCTCTGCCGCTTCGCTGCACGCCTCCGGGACATGCGGTCCGTCATGCGCTGTGCTGTCGAAACCAGTACATTTACACGCGCCCCCCTTCGAAACTCGAGGGGTCCGCGCATCGGCCGCGTCTTGCGGCCCAAACGCGACCTTACAAGGCCGGGCCTCCTCACTGCCGGCTACCTGTCGTTGACGTCATCTTCCGCGTTTGTCTCAAAACAAACCCATTTGGGCGGCGCCGGGATGACGGCTGCTCGAGGAGCGCTGACAGTTAACGCACACGAAACCAAGGGGGCCAAGTTACCAGCTTCGGGGTACGTGCGCGATGGGTCCCTGAGCCGCAACCCGGCGACTCAACTTCTCCTTACCGAGAATGTTGTGCGTACACACGCTGTAAGCACAACACCAAGCGCGTTGCAGACATCCAAAAGTGCGGAGGGACGTATGAAAGAAAAAAAACATGCCGAAAAGCCCAACCATAGTACACACAAGGAGCACATCTAACAAAAGCAACTCGCGTCTTAACGACAGTCCCGGCAATTTTCGTACAAACTCATACCCGTAAATGCGCACACAACAGTTTTGATGCGTCCATACAGTGCAATTAAATACGACAGGGCACTGGATCGCGGTCGCTAGTAAGCACCTTTTAATTTGAAGCATACACATACAGAGAATTCGACCGATTGCCAACACAAAATAAACGAATAATGAATAACTGTCAATCACGCACACACGCACTCAGTCCGCTCGCACTCAGTCCGTCATGTCGATCGCTACCACACCTGAGTTAAGTATTGCACTTACTCCTTTCTCTTTCTTTAAAGGTGCACTGAAGAGGAATCTGAACTTGTCTTTTTGCCGCGGGAACTCGATCTACACGTTCCGAGCTTTCTTAGAGACTTCGATGTATTGCCCTGTGTGGCCGATTTCCGTAATTCAATCGAATTAACGTCCGGTTCCCGCCTTTTTTTTTTTTTTGAATTCTCCCTCGTACGATGGGCGGAGTCGACCAACGCGTGGAGCGCCTTTCACCCAGTCCCGTGGCGTCTCGCCGCTCTGCCATCGGCGGAGTAATACGTAGTAGTCCGTAGTAGCAAATAGTCCGCGCGTATTTTTATTTCTTCGGGCTTATTTTGCGGCTCTATTATCTGCGAATGAAACTATTTATTCATGGAAATCTAAAAAACAAAATAAAGCGAAAGCAAAGCCTCCACGGGACTGGGTGAAAGGCGCTCCACGCGTTGGTCGACTCCGCCCACCGTACGACGGAGAATTAAAAAAAAAAGGCGGGAGCCGGACGTTAATTCGATTTAATTGGGGAAATCGGCCACACAGGGCAATAAGTCGCAGTTTCGAAGAATGCTCGGAACGTGTAGATTGAGTTCCCGCGGCAAAAAGACAAGTTCAGAATCCTCTTCAGTGCACCTTTAAGGCTTCAATGTCGCTATCCAGCCTCGAACTCCATTACGGATGTGGCATTCTCGCTCTCCTCGTGAAGCGCGGTTTCACTCTCTGCCCTTATTATTCTAGCAGCCAACTCAACAGCGCCCTCCCGTACTCTGCTCCCCGTCGAAAGCATCAGAAGTAAGTAAGGCGTCTACTCCCTCAGCCAGCTCGTCAGTGACGGCGCAAAGTATGACCGCAGGTTGGACCTGCCGTCTCTCGTGACCAAACTCAAGGGAACATACTTGAAATTAGCCCAAGCCCTTCGTTTTCACGTTATCAGAGACAACATCCTCCCTCAGTGCCATAGAAAAAAAAGCTATATGAAAAAAAGGCTTCGTATAAATAAAAAAGCTTCGTATATAGAAAAAAAAAGCTCTAAGACAAATGCACTATATATACTTGAGAAGAACGCTAGCACAATTCACACAAGAAATAAAGCTTTTGGCTTATAAAACATTTGTTCGGCCAATGTTGGAATATGCTGCGGCAGTGAAGGATCCCTGGACCGAAAGTAACAAACTTAAAATAGAAAATGTCCAAGGCAAAGCTGCTAGCTTTATCTTTAATTGTTACAGTTCGAATATTTCCCCAACAACCATACTGCAAACCGCAGGACTTGAACAGCTGGCCATGCGTCGTCATTGGGAAAAATTAGTTATTCTACCTGTATTACCACAATAAACTAACAATAGAGGAAGGAATATAAGTTGAGCAGACATCTCGACGCCCTGCACGCTCTTACCATACTAAGAAAGTTGCCGCATTTTCATCGAAAACAAATGTTTTAAGTACTTGTTCTTTACCCATACTATCACTAAGTTAAATGGTTTAACTGCTGACGTTGTCAATTGCGAATCGGTAAATTTATTTTTACAAGCTCTGAAGGATGTATAGGGCTCTTATATGTATCCTTGTTTTGGGCCAAGTCCGATGCCCTTGTTTGCTGCCAGGTTCGATGTCATTACATGTTCGCTGCCTTTGTAATCGATTTTATGTTGTATGTTCTGGTTTTTTCTCTGTTCGCTATCTGCTTCTTTTGCAATGTAAAATCATTGTAAAAGTAAAGGCGCAAAAAAACCACACACACACACAAGACAAGAGAACGGGACAGAGCGCCTGTCTCGTTCTCTTGTCTTGTGTGTGTGTGTGGTTTTTTGGCGCCTTTACTTTTACAATGAATTACCAACTAGCCCAGCACGAAATTCTCTTTTGCAATGTACATGTCATTTTTATCAACATGTTTGTACCCCATTCCTGCTGAAGGCCTGTAACACAGGCTGGCAGTATTTGCTAAATAAGTCAATTATATCTGCACCTGAGTCAAGGGAAGCCTTGAACGGGTGCACAACAGAGATCAGCTCCACCCAAGTCAGTCTGGATTCATGCGTTGGCTCACTTGTCCCGATTGCTGTCCCCGCCTCCAGCTCACACGCTGCCCTCGCTGTCATTCTGGACGGCAGCTGGGGCTTCCCACCTAACGCCTGAACTGCCACTCCTTTTGATCTAGTCTGCAGACAGTTCCGAAAGTCCCCGCAGCCAAAGCATTTCAGTGCAGACCGGCATTCGTTTCTTTGCTCGCCGCCCCATCCTTGGCTGCCAGCCTCTTGTGGCTGGCCATAAATTTCCTTCGACGCATCCAATGTACTGGGGCGGTGAACGGCTCTGCTCTCCTCGAACTTTTCCGCTAGTTGGGCAGTTCTTGTGGGCTTAAACATCTCTTCTATTTCCTGTTGCATAACATATGTACGCATCTCGTCTGACATCATCTGTTCGGCGCGGTCCGCTATAAACAACTGGCTCAAATCCTCTAACGTAGTGATGCTTCGACTACGCAGGTAGTAATCCAACAAAATTTCCAATTCGGTCGCGAACTGACGCCAGCTTTCTTTGCCTTTACAGCATGCATATAGACTACGCTTGTACTCCTCGGGGGTGAGTATCAGCTCGGTGAGCACCAGCTCTAGAATTTCTCTATACGGAAGCAATCGATTTTCGACTTGTTGGCGACCAGCGTGCGGCTCTTATTAAAAAAAGGCAGTAGACCTAGCCAGAGATTCTATCAAAGACCGAACAGCTCCGCTGCATACTTTACGCTGTTTTAAACCATGGAGGCGTAAGTTCATCAGATTCGGGCATCGGTGCGAGGACTGCCCTCAGCTCATCCGTGTACTGCCCTACTGCGCCAGTTTTGTCCTGCACCCTCGATGGTTCCAGCTTCCATTTCGAGTCACTTCAGTTTGATAGCCAGTCTCAGCCTCTGTATCTCAAGCTCTTGTTCCCTGTGTCGCATGACAGCTTCATCGCTTCCAATGGCTGCTCTGTCCTGCACCCCTTCCGGCGTGCGCTGCTCTTCCGAGTTAGACACATTCCGTGAGCTTCCAGCAACTGATTCATCGGCGCACTAAGGTGGCGATCATGTGGCGACCGATATTGAATTCAATTCAATTCAATGTTTATTCTCTAGAAAGTGCCCGGAGGGTCTTCTTGGTTAAAAGCCGCTCATGCAGCTTGACTAAGGCCAAGAAGACTGTTACACAGCAGTATCAGTAACACCCCAATATATTTAGAACAGATCTTTTACCTCTAATTTGCAACAATAATTAAAGATTTTATTCAAAATCCTTAGCACTAAAATTATATCAGGTAAACAACGTAAGTGAAACAACATATGTCAGAAAACACATTTCAAGAACGTGGCAACAGCATTGTACAATCAGTTAGTACAAATAAAGTACAAGAACAGAAAGAAAGAAAAAAAAACATAATAAGTGTAACATAGCACATATATTACCGGAACATGGCAATTGCAAGAAAACAGACCTCAAACCTCTTCTACTCAATTCTTGAGTGTGTGTATTTTTGTTTAGTATAAATGGGAGGTAATGTGACCGGGCTTGACATTTATAAAATGTTCGGAACTTTGGAATTTCCCACAAATCTCTATTTATTGTGTGTACGTTAGTGTCACGGCGCTGCAGAGATGCTAATGACAATAGTTGGTTGATTGCTGTAAGAGAGAAAATGTAAAATGTTTTCAATAGGCGGAATTCATATAATATCCTCAGCACGAAGTATTTCAAATGATCTGAAGGTACTTGCTGTAGTGGCCATTGGTTCCATGTTTGCAATAATACGAATTATTCGCTTTTGTATTCTAATAAACCTGTTTAAATTTCTCTTAGTTGTCGTACCCGAAACCACTGTACAATAATTTAGATGAGAATTACATGATGCTTGATATATCTGAAGTTTGCCTCTCAAAGGAAGTATACTGCGGCAGTGTGACACAACTCCAGTAACTGAAGACAATTTTCTGCATAGATAATTGATATGAGTATCGCAGCCTAAACTAGTAGAGAAGTATAATCTAAGAATTTTGTGGTCATCAAAAACCTCTATTTCTAGACTTTCGAACTTAATTGTAAAATTTGTTTTAGCGTCTTTATTCCTAGCACGAAAAATTATTGCTTCTGTTTTGGCGGCATTAATCTTCAGTAGGTTTGCTTTGACATGATGGACCTGTAGCGAGCAGGAAAAGGGTCCGACTGAATTTCTCTGTCGCTGGCGTCCCACGTCGACCCTCAAGAATGTACCCTCTCATGGACTGCACAGAGCGCCGGCCTGAACCGGCTCTGAAGTCATCTTGCGCAGTCACCTGGCAGTGTCAATACAAATGCGTCCTGGCCGTTTCAGACGCCTGCGCCGAAGGGGTGTCGTCTTGCCGCAGCCGCAGGCACCGTCGAGTTCCCCTTTACTACAGTAGCTTCATGCTTGGGTGTTGATGCTCCGCAGAGTTGCAGCGGCTTCGTCCAAGAATCCGTTCGGCTGCCGTACTCTCATTGTTTTTGAACAGATGAAGCTCCTCATCAGGAGGAAACTTGCTTCTTCCGCAACGGCTGCCTACGTGTTGCTATGATCAGCCACAGTGGCGGAGCCTCTTAACACGGTGTCGCCCTCCGCTCGTGTGCCATAGTGCCCGTGTCCGCGCCGCAGAAAGTCGCCGGAATCATCCTATCGACTGCGCCAGTTAATTTTAAAAGGTGACGTTGATGATGATTGGTCGGTGATAGTGACCACAGATCGTGGGTGGCGGTCTCGAAGTCTTCTAATGGTTCGGTGATCCGGCGACACGTTGCGGAAGAGAGTGGGCAACTTCTTTATAACACTATGTACTTTATTGATTGGGCGCTCAGCAGCAACATGGCCACCGATCTCCTTTTTCCGCCGAAAACTCGCCCTTAAATCCCCTTGCCCAGCATTATGGAGCCCTTTTTGTAACCAATAGGAAACGCACTTGTCAGAGCCAACGAGGAGAATTTCGTTCAAACTGAAGGAGCCAATAGTACGCCGGTGGTCACGGGGTTGTTGTTTTCGCGAGGACCGCGTGAATTCGATGAAGACGTTACGCATTTCCGCTTGGTTGCAGCACCGACAGCCACAAACGCACAAAAACGCAAGCGGGAGCACAGGGAACGCGAACACCCAGTCCGAACCGCGCGCACTGCCCTGGTCGCGCTCTGCCTCTTCGCTGCACGCCTCCGGGACATGCGGTCCGTCACGCGCTGTACTGTCGAAACCAATAAATTTACACGCGGCCCCCTCTTGGCGCCCCAGGGGTACGCGCATCGGCCGTGTCTTGCGGCCCGAACGCGACCTTCCAAGGCGGGGTCTCCTCACTGCCGGTTACCCGTCGTTGACGTCATCTGCCGCGTTTGTCTCAAAACAAACCCACTTAAAGGCCGATTCACACGACGGTCCGTTCGCCCGCGGCCCGCGTACTACGTCTTCATGCGTCAGCACATTGAGAGGCGCGCTGTTGGCTTGCGGCCTGGTCAGCGCGCCTCTCAATTTGCTGACGCATGAACACGTAGTACGCGGGCCGCGGACGAACGGACCGTCTTGTGAATAGGCCTTAAGCGGCGCCGGGAGGGCGGCTGCTCGAGCAGCCCCGACAATAAGCAAACACACACGAAACCAAGGGGGCCAAGTTACCGGCTTCGGGGTACGTGCGCGATGGGTCCCTGGGCCGCAACCCGGCAACTCAGCTTCCTCCCTACGACAAAAAGGATAATACCTGCTCCTTCGTTCGCTCTCTGACAAACAATACAGCTATCTACCTGCGCTACCTAAAGGGAGATTGCATGGCCGCATTTTTTGCTGATTTACGCAAAAAAGCTTAGAACTTATGCTACCTCCAAAAGAGAGGTCCGATTAAAACATTTCGGGCTCGTCAGTTACTCTTAGATTGAGAAAAGAAATAACAATGTAAATTTAAAGGCGCTTTAAAACAAGCATTATATCTTGTTCTTGTCACCGTCTTGCTAACCGCAAGGGTAATTCCTCAAAGATTTTTAATGTGAGGGCCACGCTGAACGCTATCATATGCTTGCTCTGTTGCCTGACAGCTCCATTTAGTTTCTAAAGATACAACCTGAACTCCTGGGCAGACAAGGGAAGGGAAAAGAGGGGATCGTTATAATTACATGATGGAAGCCAACAGTCACAGTAACCGGTTTCGCTTTCAGTTTGCTTTAGCCGGCTAGCAACCGGGTAACGGCTGGTTTCTGTCATGTATAACCTAAACACTTGTTAACTTTATTCTGGCTGTTAACATTCTTCAGTTTTTGCTGCAGTAGTAAGCCTGAACCTGGCAGTATAATTTATTTAGCTAGGCACATGGAATAAGGCAGCGTGTGCAAAGACACCCAGGGATTCACTTATATTCGCTTACATATCAAATTTTGTTGCGCTGAGATGAAAAAAAAATGAATCGAATTATTCAGACTTCGCCAGAAAATTGTTCCTCTTAACCGTCATGCAAGGCTAAATGTCAATGCATACAAATTGAAAAGCATTTCGCAGAATGCAGCTTTCCTGTACAGCTGTTAAAGGCACACTAGAGTGGCCTCTTGTGAAAGCTCAAGAAGTAATTACAAAAAAAGAACTGAACTTGCTTACTGTATTTAAGGATAAATCGCTGAGACGTTTGATGCGCTTTACCCAAACCTCAGACTAATGAGCGCCTCTGGGTTTGTGCTTACTTCACACTGTAGCTCAGATATTTTCTTTTATTTCTTTAAGTGTTTTAAAATAGGCAAACACACTAGTGGAAGTGGCCGCGAACTAGCACAAACGCTGACAGATTTACCTCATCATCTGCAGAAAGAAGAGAGTTGTTGCGCAACTACAAGAGCGCATTAGTTTGTGTTTTATCTCCGTCCTCAAAATAATGCCTATTTTTGTAGTCCTAGTTTTCGTTTCCGCAGGAAGGATGGTTTCAGCTTTCGACACAAACCCGACTGGGACCATGTGGGCGAGCGGTGAAGAAGTATACAAGCACGGGGACGCCACTGAGGTACCAGTATGTTTTCTTTATGTTTTGTTTATAACCAAAAAGCTAGAGCAAAATCCTATATTCGCCGAAGGACAACTTCACAGTCACAGAGAAACTACGTTTCATACTAAAATGGTAGCGCGACCTGGGTGATGCTATTGAATATAAATAGTTTACTCTGTTACGAAGCTTATTTTCCAAGGGAGTTATGTAAGCAGCCTCCCAAGTCATTAAAAATGAAAAGCGAAACAAGAATGAGTGTGTCTTTACATAAGTAATATCGTGTATGTTCCTGCACTCAAGATGCAGCATCTTTCAAGTTTACAATTTTGAAAAGCCCTGGGTTGCGTATGGAGACGGATGCATAATCTATTATGTCCTACACCGCTTCCACCCCTTCGTCCGGCTGCTTGCGAGGATTCAACTAAATGCGGATCTGCGTAGTTTGTGCACTCGCGCTATGCGCACACCTTAGAGTGCTGATGTCATGACAGCTCCCATTCTAGTATAGAATACCAGGCGTCTTTAATGTAAGTAGGATATAAATACATTGAAATAAGGTACAATCAAGTGGTGAAAAACAGCATTTGGATGGCATTTTGTGCAGTGTTTAGAAGCCTCGCCTTATCAAATGAAGCAAAATTTCATTTCACGTCCATGCTTGATGCCAGCAGCGGACACAAAAAGCCGAAAGCGTTCGGTTTGACCGGGGTCTGTGCCCCTTTTAAATTTATATACACAATAATGAATAGACTAGCTTTGCAGCAACAAACGAGCAGTGTTAGGTGTCGTTATATAATGACAAGAGAACGATGTAGGTATATACTATGAAATGTATCGCTTGCAGTGTGATAAAAGGACCATCATAAGTTCTAGAAAAGCAGGACAACGATGTGAGAATAAAAACCCACGTGAGTTTAGGAAGCACGGTAAGGAATAGGATTACAGTTGAGTTCCATAATGTGTGCGCTGTACGAACCAGGTGTTGTATGTTTACATGTTTTTATGGCTGCCTGCCCACCCTAGTGTAGCCATTCCTGGCGAGAAATGTTCGGCGTACGCGCAGCTCAAGAAGTTGTGAATAAAAAGGAAAAGAAAGGAAAGAGAAACCGGCAGAAACAACGCAGAAAATCTATTTAGGCTGAAGGCTGTGTCAGCGTACGGCTGCCAGATTCTTTCAGGAAAGCCTGAGGTACCTGTTAGTTCGCTCTGTCGATGCAGCGTGTTTAATGCACTTCGCGGCTTTTGTTGGGTTCCAGCCTGAACGCCTTGTGTCTTCCCAGATGGCGCCCGTTAACCATTCGGCACCTAGCTAAATTATCGTTGCGTGTGGGATTTGTACCAGTCAGGTCTCCTGAATGAATGCACTATACACCGATGAGGACGTAAGCTGATTTCATTCAAGCCAGAGTGCTGGTACAGGTCAGGAACTCTTTCGTTCAATAGTGAGCGCGCTCTGTGCAGCGCAGTTCATGTGTGATGATTCATCAGTATAAACTTTTTCGTTATTTTACCTTGCTGCTTCAGACTCGACACTTGCCGCTATATATTGTATTTCGATGGCAGTGATTCACCCGACTCTCTATGCCTGCTCCGCCCATCGAACCGTGCCCTCCTCAGATGCACGCGTACTCATCCACATGCTAGCACCACATTGTGAATAACATTCCTGAAGCAGTGCCACGGACACAGTGCGAAAAAGGCGGCGTCTATCTGTGTAACTGTCGATCTGTAGAATCGGAGAGTGAAGCTCCCACCCTCCAGAAGCACCAGTGATGAGGCACCAGACCACCGCACCTCATTAACTAGGCTGCCAGCTACGCATCCACTGTCACTTAAGATCCAGTGGCTCACGCTGCTCCCACCACCTTCTTTCATCCTCTAAAAGCACCCTTCGGCACCCATGCGTATGGCTCTCACCTCCAAAAGCTGCCCCCACCATCAGCCCTCCTACTTCAACCCTAGACAAAGTTTCCACCCATTAGACGCCCACCTAGCACCGCACGAAAAAGCGATAGCGAAATCGAATTCCAAAACGCAATGGGAAGGCCAGGTGTTCTCGAGTAGTACTACCCACCAGCCATTTCCCCAGCCCACTTCATTTTAGGAGCTGTGCGCCCACTCAACGCCACCCTCGAATGAATTCCGCCCACCTTCACCGCCCAAAAAAAATTCTGTGTCGTGTTTTAAGCCTTGGCTAAGGGTAAATGTATGCATTAAAATAACAGCATCAAATTAACCAAGCATAAATTAGCTGTCATCGAAGCATTCCCGATGTGACGTATGAGTGTGCCATATTTATAAAAGTACAGGCTTTAGATCGGCGCGTATTCGCGTACGCCTTGGGCAAAGAACATTTCGCAATAATTAAGTGTTAATACTATCATCAGCCACTGCCGAATGGTGAACTTATTGTGAAATTAACGCCATCCTGGCCCTAAAAAATTCCTAAGCTCGTCCGCCAGTTTGGCTCTCTGCCGCTCTCTTCAATGCTTGCGTTTTCATGGAATCAGTTATGTTACCCTGAGGGACATCGGTTTTCGTTCCTCCGCAGATGCTAAGGGAAGAAAGCCTAGAAGTAGAAGAGACAGGTATGGACCTGTACATTTCTTTTTCTTGCTATGAACTAGGATATCTTAAGCCGAAGTCAGTCCCTCTCTTCTCTATTCCTCTCTCTAATTGTTACCGTATACACTTTATTTTGCATGTTTCGCTGCTGTTCCCATAATTTACAATCAAGCATTATTATTAATAATATTTTGGACGATAAGTCAGCACTTCCATCAATGCAAAAAGCTTTTCGCAATTAACCCTTTTTCCATGAGGCCGAAGACCAATTCTCTTCTCTTCACTCAATCGCTTTGTCTCACAAGCAGCCCCAAACTTACGATGGTTTCTAGAAAGCCAACTCGACAGTAGATCGAAGTTAAAGCAAGAATGTGGTTTGAGAGAAATGTGCAGTTAACGCTGTCCCTTTCATGAAAATTTCTAGTTTTAGTTAAAGCTTATCGAATCAATCAAAACTCAGCCGTCGAGCAGGCTTTCTCCAATGAGGTTGTGGAATAAGTATCAGTAGATATTAAAAATGTTTTCAGTGACTCTCTAACAGGCTGATTATTCCACAAAAAAGGTCATAGGATACATCTCAGGAATGTAAGGGAAGGGGAAGACCTCAAAAACGAGAGCAAGGTCTCACTGAACAATACTAAAAATGGTATGATGCAGGCATTTTCTATAAATGCAGTGTTACTAGCGTCCCCCATAAGAAAAGGCATGCACGAGGAATTATTGCGTCTGGCAATACTCAACCGTTTTGCAAATATTTTCAGTATAGGCCACAACTGGAATATAAATTTCTGATCACTCAGTCAGGGAAAGGAAAACGTTGGAAGTGACATTAAGAGACAAATAGAGAGCAGAATGGATAAGCGAACAAACGCGTGTTAGAGATAGACTAGCCTGAATCAAGAAAACTAAATAGACATAGGAGAGGATGGCGGAATTAATACGTATAAAAGGTAGCCAAAGGAGTACAGGTGAAAGAAATCGGAGCATAGGATAGCAGAGCGTTAGGCAGAGATGAATTTGGGAAATATGGTCAGGTACAGTGGCCGCAACAACAACAACAAAAAAGAAGGCTACATGAAAAACAGTTCGAGAGGCCTTTAACAATTTGAGCTATGCCTACATAAAAGAGGGCTGTTAAAGCCGAGATACTTAAATTTAAAAATTTTCTTCAAACTCAGGTTGGGGCAATTTATGAGGCATATTCAATTGCTTCTTACTATTGAGACACAAAATTTATGAATTTTTATTCAAACAATTTAAGAGAAAAGGTTTCTTCGTGAAACCGCAATTTTTATTGCAAACAGAAGCTATTTCTAGAGGCCCTCTCAAACTATAGCCTCTGGCGCCAAGACGCACATTTCATATGCTGCACAGGAAGCTTGGAGGGTGAGGTTGTTTCTACTAAAAAAAAATTTTAATATTATTGATGAATATCTGCAAACACTGCAAAATTTTGTGTCTTGAATAAGGAATCCTATGCACACCCTGAGAAGCCAAGTGTGCAAAATGTACACCTCTAGCGCGCAAGAAATTGGACGGTAACATCAAGCCTCTCAACTCACAATAACAATTTTTGGAGGTGTGGAAGGGCATGGTTTTCAGCAAGAATGCAAATGTGTGTGTGTTTATTTGTTTGTTCGTGAACTTAGCCCCGAAGCCGTGCCTCTAGAACCGTTTCACGCTTCAACTCCCTGCCTAAGCACGCCACTTAGGGACCCCGACTTTAACGTGAATTCCATCCAGATGGACTACGTCTTCAGGCTGCCTAATAATTTTGGAACTACATATCATTTCCTTATTGACGGTTGTGCAGAAAACCGATTTACTTAGGTGTACTTAACAGCAAAAGCCCAATTTTTTTGCAGACGTTTATTTATACTAGAAGGTGCAGTGCCATCACGAGGATGCTTTGAACATTTTTGCGATGCACTTATGAAGAATAAGTGAAGTAAGCTGCTTCAGTAAAGAAGCAGCGTACAAAGTACAAAACGAATAAAATTGCTTCAATAGTTAATGGTTCAAAGCTGAAGGCACGGAAGCCCTTGGCGCACCACACTCAGTGATTACGATCGGTACCCATGTGAATAACGGAGCGCTAGCTATTGTAACGAAAACAATCAGACCGACAAAGTAGGAGTTATAATTCCTCATAGCATATCGCCTTGAATAGGACCGAACACCACGGCAGAAAGCGCATCCACCAAACTCATAAAAAAATATTGTCAGTGGTGGACAGCACCCAGCGCTTTTTTGAGCTGGTGGAGCGGTCATTCTTCGGTTATTCTAACGACTATTTCATTGTTGACAGTGAACGAATTAAAGTACAATGCTAGTCTTTCCCTTATATCCTGTATATAGAGGGACAGTAGTCGCGACGGCACTTGAGCTCACTTGACGTTCAAAGCGTGCGCAAGTTCAGAAGAGTGGGTGTTTTATGCGCTGTGATTTCTCCGTTCTAAGGTGTGTTCCATATAAGCCAGGGTGTGGCCAGAACGCATCCTGCGTATAAAAACAGCAGACTCAATCATCAAATCAGCCTTTAATTTGAGCGCTTGGAGAGCGCTTCCTCTGCCATGCCTTTATGTTACTCACAAAAGACGATGTAAAGCGTAGATATAGCACTAAATGCCGCATCACCGTTTTGTATATGTCCAAAATCGAATAGGCACAAGTGATCCGGTAGGAGTTCAAGGATTTATCTTAAAACAACTTGTCGTAGTCTTAGATAGCTGTCACAGTAGCGAAAACGTTCTAGCTAGTACTGCTTCGGGTGGTCTATATTCTCTATTGTGGCAGAGGGCAACTGAGTGCGGCCTTCCCCCACGTGCCAGTTTTATTTGCAGTAACGTCTAACGAAATCCAAAGGCGAACGTCATGCAACTACCAACAGGTTTTCTGCGCCTATCCCTGCAAACCGCCCCGCCACAGTAGCTCAGTGGTTACGGCGCTCGGCTGCTGGCCCGAAAGACACGGGTTCGATCCCGGCCGCGGCAGCTCAATTTCGATGGAGGCGAAATTATAGAGGCACGTGTACTGTGCGATGTCAGTGTACGTTAAAGAACCCCAGGTGGTCGAAATTTCCGGAGCCCTTCAATACGGCGTCCCTCATAGCCTGAGTTGCTTCGGGACGTTAAACTCCAATGAACCAATAAATCAAACCCTGCAAACCGGCAGCAAAAGGTCGGCATCGCCGAATTGAATTTGAGCGCACATTAGGAGAAGGAGCTAGGTGAATTCGCATGTGCAAGCTGTAGAATTCTCACGCATGTGCTCCCTAAACGGTTCCTTTGGATGCCACTCATTCATCTATTGGTGATAAGCAAGGACACCATTTGTTATCGCTGCTAATTTGCCAGGCGTATCACGATCAATACGCGGTTACTGAGTATGTATTCGTCTAATGATCTTGTAGCGCCTCCTGTTCAGAGTTGTGTTCCTAAAGAACTCCACATATTATCTTTTAGTAGGTAGAAATGCGCTCATATACCAGGGGAATCAGTTTATGAAGTCGGATCCGCTTCACCAAAGTTTTCACATAAAGAAATTGTTCACTCTTTAACTAGTACGTGCACCTGTCGATAATTTCTCACTACGGCAACAGAAGCCGAAAAAAGAACTCGGCCTAGCGGGAACTGACACAAAAATATTTATTGCAAATGTATTTTAAACCTGTCTTGGAATACTGTGATTTGTCTAGGTATAAAAATCACCCTGTTCTAGTAAAAAATTGGTCTCGTACCACAATGTTTAAGGAAGTAAAATCATTTATTGTATGCAACATTTTTTTCTGAGCTTATGCATAAATTTTTATTGCCCCCAACAGGTACTTAAAACTTCGGAGGCGGTGCACTTATACCGGACATCGCATAACTGGAACCTTTATGCCACTCAGTGCATGGTATCAAAGCTCATTGGCAACTGCGGAAGTTCTTTTATACGGTCCGTAGAGTATTGGGGAATCAATATAAACAGGTAATAAACAATTGCTAATTTCGTGACACCATGTATTCATGAAAGAAAATAGGTTATTAGGTTTAACCTCCAAAGAACAGGTCATTTCGGAAGTGAGAAGAGAATGAAAGGATAATTATAATGAATCTTTATGCTTCAAGGCCAGCATTGCCCACCGAGTGGAATGACCGAGGGTATTTTTTCTTCATACAAGCTAGGGTACAATGCCCATCTTCCAATCATTTTACCCGACATAGGTCGAGTACCAGGCCGGGCAAGAGCTGTTATCGTTTGCATCTCCGGCGGGTGCCCAGCGCCACTGGACATCGAACCCAGAACTTTCAGCAGGTATAAACAAAAGGAAAGGTGATCGTTAAAGTGTTTACGCCCCTCATAACGTACCTGAAACTACAAAAGAGACAAGAGCAACAGCGCACTTGCGGTCGAAGTTGTTCCGAGCACAGTCAGTTTAAGCCGCATTATTTGGGACGCGATGATGAACGCTTCAGTAACCTCTTAGTAACAACAAAGATGTGGGTGTTCTAGTATTATCAAGAACGACTTTGGAGAGCAAGGCACAGAAGGCGATTCAGTACTTGATCCATTCTACCTCATTACTAAGTAGAATAAATGCGACGAATGTGTTCATTATCGTTACCATTTAGGTGACCAGGATTCAGAGGGTCGTCGGGTGAACACAAAAGGCCAACCTTTAGCGTATATAATTGCACAAAACCCATTTACTAAGCTTGTTGTGACCACTCGCATCGCAGTTTAGCACCGCGCTTTCACTGCTGAAAGTAATGGGCCTGCTTTTTAAGCCTTTGATTGGTATGTAGTTCGGCGGTTCACCTGTACTGATTGAGGTCTTCGTCTTTCAGGAGCTGCTTGTGCATTGAATCTGAGCCTTGTGAATGGAGCTTTGGGGGGAGAGGGGGAAGGGGTTGTCATTGGTAACGAGAAAATGCTGCGCGAAGTGATTCGTTGTGTACGCTTTCTGCACGACATGGATCCATTGTAACACACTGTCTTGATGAGTCAGAAAGGGCACATGCTTTCTCACTTGTCAAATTTTTCGAGTGCTCTATTTATTCGTCTTCTTCAGTATAGTACTTTAGGAACCTATTTTTTAATGATCTGTTTACTATTGTATTCCTTTGTCGCTGAACCATCAAAGGCTACACCTCTAACCACCGTTTTCACTATTACAATATTATTCTACATACGGGGCGTCATCAAGGAACTTTTGCCGCCTATAGTACGCTATTAAGGCGAAAGCCTTTAAGGCCGCCTACTGTCGTGACCAAGACGTGCTAGCAAATGTGTGCGCGTTTCGGATGCATGTCTTATATGGGCATATGCCAATCAATTGCCAATCAATACTTAATCGGGTGCAATTAAAAGCCATCGGAACATGATATTGTAACGGTTGTTACACTGAAAGGGAACTGCAGCGGCTGAACGAGGGCACCGAGAGCTGAACAAGGGAAGGAGGGCACCAGAAAACGAACCTGCACTTCAGGGTCGTCTACTTCTACCGATTGCGCTCTCTTTCTTCTTCTACCTCTAATCCACGTGGCAATATAAAAGGATTTCATGATTATATTATTGTACTTAATGACTAGATGACTAATTGGTAATTAGTAGTAGTTAAGAAGTGGGATGTGGGACTGTGGACTGCTCCTGTATCTTAACTGACACTGATTAATCAGTCTACTAGTTAGGGTCACGTAAACTAGCACTAACCATGCATTAACTACCACCACGAAATGTGCAAGTCATGCTTAACTATCATTAACCGTCGTTAATAGACGTTTTGAGATATTTCATAGACATTGTGTTGAACATTCTAGAGAGTTCCATCACTTGACAGATGAGTGGCAGGACATGATGGAAGGGATTAGAAATAAATAGAGCGCCAGGAAACGCTTTCGCGTTGCAGTACTTTAGAGAGCCGAAGTGCGCCTGACTTTTTCTTATTGTTGCCATAATTTTCTCAATATGGGTTGGCTGTCAGCCTCGAATACGTTACAATAGTTGTACTGGTTTTTTCGCAGCCTGCGAACTTCACGCTAGGTTATGGTATGAATTGAGTGCTAAAGATGGTGTTAGTTGCAATATAATACTGCTTTGTTTTGATTCCGTATTGAAGCCCACAGGAACTAAGGACCGAAGAAACACAGAAACTCGGAATTCTTCATACACCACACGCGCCATTATTTTGAGCGCTCGCCTCCAAGAGCGATGACACACCACGGCTACCAGGTCTTTCCCCTTATATGTTATAGTGCATATACTTCGACGTAAGGCCTTTGTGCGAAGCAGTGCGCCATAATGTGAACAAGAAATATGCATTAGCCACCCTTGAATTGTGGTCAGCGAACTGTAACTACACTCTCTGTAATCGTGGACGAAAGGAGCGGAATTTTATTTATCTTCACGTGTTGATCTGTTTGCGTTTCCTCTTACTCGTTTTGCGGAAGTCAGTCTTCTACGATGTGCAAAATGCTCGGCTAATTCGCCTCCCATTGGTGTCTTTTCTTCATTAGCTGCGTGCTGGACGGAGATAAAAATTCGTGTTAACTAGTACCTACGAACTACCGAGTATTATTAGTGCTACATCAAATCAGTATTTATTCAACAGCTTTCCCCTGTAGGCGGAGCTTTGCGGTAACAAACTGAAGCTGCACAGGTATCTTAGAAATTTTGCAGATAACAGAAAAATCACCTTGATTTGCAGCATGAACCCAGAGCTGCTATCTGAGGCATTCACTTGGCCAACTAAGCTAACTAGAGCATTAAAGAGGTGTAGGGCGACGCATAATTAATCTCTTAATCTAATCTAGGTTGTATCAGACATACACTGGGAAATGTCCTGATAGGCAGAACATTTCAATCTCGGTCGACAGTTCAATTCACATTCACAAATACTCCTGGAAAATGTAGAGTTCCTACGAAGAATACAAACGGAACTGGAATAAAACTATAACCCTCCTGTAAGGTCGCTATAGCGAGCACAAGGCGTTTGCAGTGCGCTTTCAGAAAAAAGAAGAGAAAAATCTTTTCCAAACAATCCCGAAGGAGCGCGCGGCTTTAAGCACATCTCGGCGCAGCGGCCAGGACCTCTTCCCCCGCGACCTTGACGAAGCGGGGCGCCCGCGGACAGATGTTCGAGAGATGTCTAGATTTCTAGACCGCTCGAGAAGAGAGGGGTAGGGAGACGTAGCTTAGCGTGACGCCTTTTCTCTCACTCAGCTCCTTCGCCCGTTCCTGGAAATTTCGAAGCAGGTTATTTAAGAGCGTGTCGCGTCGTGCCATGCGGTTCAAGTCTAGCTTCGCGCAGCAGTGTAGACAGGCCCCGGCTTTCGGCAAGCCGCGAGGCCCGAGCTTGGATTTCAAGCGTTGCTTTTGAGACAGCTTTGGTAGCTGAGTAACTAGCCCCTGCTTCTTCCCAGTGTGTATCAGTGTTTTTTTAAGTGTTATAAAAGTTCAGTGCCTCGGTTCGTGCGTGTGTCATTGTTCGTCCATCGTCTGGCTGTCTGCTACCGGGCCAACGCCAATTAAAAGAGCACCTCGAAGGAAGAGAGGTGTGAAGTAGGAAGAAACTAACGTCGTTACTCCGGTCAACCATATGTTCCTGTTTGTACCGAAGGAAAAAAGATATCTACCGTGTAGAGTACGAAAGCAATTACAATCAGTACGGTGCAAGGCCTACGAGCTAAATTTGGCTGTGAATGTAGCCGCATGCGAATTATATTGCAAACACTTCCTGCTAACAGTTCGTTTTTATTTTTCAGCTCTCAGCACACGTTTTCGAAATTGTAAGTTTGCTCTTGGAGCATCAGTGCTTTGTGAGATATAAAGTGCGTCGCATTGACTTTTAACAAGTTCCCCGATAGTCATTTTCATGATACTGGCGGTGGTCCTCTTTTCTTTTACTATAACATAGGATTATGGCGTTACGTAGACCTCACAACACTAGAGTCATTGTTTTTCACTTCAATCCAAAGATTTTTGTAGCCTCGAAGACTCTTTGAATGAATGACATGATACGTAGTATACTGTATAACGTTTTTAAACTCCTCATGAACAATGATAAACGCATAAGTAGAGGGCTCCCGAGAAATTTCGGCCTTCCTTGATTCTTTAAAATGTACGGAAAGCAAACAGCACAAAGAGGATTTGAATTCCACCTCATTTACAAAACAATAATATTAAAATTGACTTATTTAAGAGAAAGATGATACATATGTGGTAAAAATACAATATAAAAAGATGCAGAGCGCAATGAACTACACAGCGCTCAATGTTAACCGAATATTGTTTAAATTGATTCATTCAGTAAATAATATATATATATATATATATATATATATATATATATATATATATATATATATATATATATATAGATATATATGGTTCAATCAATATAACTGAGTTTTAAAAGGTGCATTCTGTACTGCTAGCATTCTGACAAAGAAACTAAAGTCTGTTTTATAATCAAAAGAGAACGCTAACTTCTTTGGTTTTTAGTGTTTCCTTTTGAATTCATGATTGCGTGTAATTGACCTGCTTTCCCAGAAAGATACGTTTTTTTCCTAATATAATTTCAGTTCAATGAAATTGAAGTTGACTTTGAATAACACTTCCGGACACCAGCCTTTCATTCAAGCGGAAACTGAAGAGCAAGGTTAGTTGCTTTATTTACTACAGCCTATTTACTACAGCCTATTTACTATTTACTACTACACATTTGAAATGACCAGTGAATAACGACGACACACAAGGAAAGGCACACACTACAAAGCGCTTTGCTGCGTGTACCTTTCCTTGTTTGTCGACCTTGCAGCTTGTCCTTTTTATTGCATCTTAACCAACTTGCTCAGATTTCCATTATAGCATGGTTTTCGAGTCTGTATGTTTAAAAATGCCCCCAGCTCAAAAGAGGTCCTCGCGCAAACAGATGCTACCACCTAGACTGCTTGCTTTTCAGTGGTTGGTCTCACGGCAAATATGCGGCCTAAGTGCAACGATATTCTTTTTTGAAGCAGTCTTCCAGCCGTGCGCCAACAATGAAAGTGCGAATTCTACCAATGTACAGAAATAAGTGGGTATCTGTCTTCTAAGATAGACATAATTGTATCAGAGACATCAGGACGAGATTCTGGACACCACATTCAAGAGAACAACGCAATTTAAGTTCCTTCGCTCGACAATTCAACATATTGGAGACATGGCAAATATAATCAGCCGGAAGACCAAAGGCGAACGCCAGAATCGTTGCATTGCGTCAGACGTACTTTGTGATAAAAAGATCCCTGTTATGCTGAAGGGCACGCATCAGAGAACAGCGGTCAGGCTATCAATTCGCTATGGAACCAAACCATAGATCGAAAGACCTGCAGCATGCAAAAGATTACAGCTGAAGAAATCGGCAGCTTCAGATGGATGCGGCAAAAAAAAAAACGAAAGACTCGGGAATAACCACATACTAGGAACGCTCCAATTCAAATTTATTCACCAGAAAGTTGAAGAATGAAAACTGAGATGGCGTTGTAATGTTATGAGGAGATTGAACGTAAATGTGAAAGAAGTAGATGGGAGAAGGGCTAAAGGATGACAAGCAATAAGGTGGCAAATCCATAAGCAAAAGATGTTATGGTGCAAAAGGTGAAGTGCGGCAGAAACGGCGACTCGCTATACATATAGAAAAAGGTGTAAAGAATATTTCCACATCCCACTGCCTGTAGGAGAGCAGTGGAGAAGAGGTGTCGGTTCTGCAACCACTACTTCCGCCATATAAAGGCACTTGCTGTAAAAACACCTTTAACGTGAAAGTTTCCCACACAAACAATTTTGCATCGATTGATCACGTTATACACTTCTCACTTTTCTATGGAACAAAGTCGATTTTAACTGTTAGTGGATCATATGTGTTTTTTAGCTCCGAAATTTAAGACCGCCCTAATATATTCATTACATTTTGATCAGACAGTGGGCGTCCATTAATTTAGAAATGTTCTATTGATTACGCTATACTAAAATAAAAACCAAGTATGGTCATGCTTAGCGGTTGAAAAGCATTTCTAATACAATAAGCCGTTATTCCGGCATATTATAACAAATCTAGCAGAAAGATGTATGCGGTATAAATAGATTTTAACGAGGGCTTCGTCTACCTTTGAAGAAGAAAGTAGTAATGGACTGCAATTCTTACACGATTTAAGGCAAGAAACTAAGTTTATTGGCTTATTTATTTATCGTTGAGACGCTTATTCATGTGAGTGGAGGTTCCTGTGAGTGCAGAATTGAATGCGGGATTTTAGAAGCGAATATTTATTTCTGTGCTTCCTTTCCTTGATTTCTTTTCATTTTCTCTTCCTCAGCGAATACAGAAACAAAATCTTGGGAGTATCCCGTACTGTTTGCGGACAGCAATTGTGTCCTTACGGGAGACTACCACGGGGGAGGAACAGGTAGCTCTTCCATTGCATTTTTTTATTACAGTTTTATTAAAAACGTGTTCATCTTAAAATTCAACCAGAAGACGAGGGTATACTACTGAGGAGGGAAGCCATTAGCGTGGTACCAAAGGAAGCCATTTCTAGTTTGGACAAGGAGTAGGGCGAGGTGAATTTACTAACCTCGCGTAGATTTTGCTATAGCGGCTTCCCAGGCGACTGCCTATTGCAGCTTTAGTCAGCCCCAACCCTGCAAAAAACTTAGGCTTGTTTTGATAAGAATGCCGCCGATTTCAAGGGATAATTTTGGTTCAAATTGAATTGATGGTTCCAGTGTAATTTATTTCTACAGTGGCATTCAGCTTACGCGGCCCACTCACCTTCATTTTCAACCTTGATGATGACACCGTACTTTTGAGAAGCTCCTGCTGCTCCGCAGGTGTACATTTATTTCTGAGTGCTGGTTACCTTTTCCTGCGGTGTCACCCCTATGAACGAGTGTGCTCGTTGGAGAATTCGAACTGGATCTGAGTGCTGCAATTCCTAGCCCCAGACCCTGCATCTCTTACTAATGTTGTTTTCTCTCCGTGCATTTCGTGCATGTGCTCATTACTACATTCAGCGCGTATCAACTTGAAATCGAGAGATAATGAAACGGCTTGCTTGTTCGACTGCGCTGTATTTTGTCTAGCATGAATACATACAACTCACAATAGCTAATTTCAGGACTTAGTTCAATCGCTGAAATTTCTTTCACTTAATGCATTTACCGTTTTTCTGCACCGATCCAGTTATCAATAGCAAAATACACTTCATTCTTTTAACTAGGGTACTCGATCGAAGCACATCTCACGCCGCACTTATTTTCGTCTGCTGAAAAAAGAGCAGCCACGAAGCCAGCGCGCGGTGGCACGCTAGAGGTGAAACTTTTCCTCGTCACATCAGGTGCGGCCGGTACACAGAGTAGTGGTTGTTGGACAGTGAGACACCTGTACACTGATCATGTTTGCTTTATAAAAACAGGTGTGAATTTCTGAAAGCATGCTTTAAAAAAGCCCTTCTCTCCAAATAGTAGACCGTGCCGAAGGCTCCCTTTAGCGTCCCGTCGTCCGCTCGCCCGAGAAGGGGCTCAGCGGTAGCGGATCTCTGTGCGCGCTGCCGCAGCCTACATCACTAGCCGCCAACGTTTGACACTGCGGCTGCTTATGGCTTGTGCTGAAGAAATCATTTATTGAGAACCGTAATTGTCAGCCACATTTTTTCAGACGGGCGTCTACCGTGGTCTAAATAAACTAATTTATTGCCCCCTTCTAGGACGAAGAGGCTGTACGCTGTGGCTGACGGAGTCTGCCTTGAAAAATCCCCCAGCGCACTGCAACTTCCTACTGCTAACTATGTGCAGTGATGATGCCTACAACGCCTATACCTACGAAAAGCTTTACTGCAATAGTTATGAAAGTCGACCCTGAAGAAAAAAGAGTGGTAGAAACATGCTGGCTGAAATTGTATGCCTCACTAAGTTGTGATGTGTTTTTTTTATATTTATTATATAGACCTCCACCTTCACATTCGCAAAACACAGCCTGCACCAGCCGTTTCTTTACCACACAAAACACATTTTTGAGACAGTTGACTGCATTTTCACCGTAGGGCGCTTTTATGTGTAAGTGGATCAACTGCAGCCTTCAATTACACTTTTGATAGCAACGCTGTTTACCACAGTGATCGCCGTATTTGTCGTTACCATAATTATAGCAATGACTTGCTACGACTTTAACAGCTGACTCGATTCTCTCATTCTCTGATGGCGCAAGGTCATAGGTCTCTACATTTGTATTGTTGAATCTGAATTGCTATTCTGCTGGCCAACAAAATAAGGCTACTATGGACGCACCAACAAAACCGGTTTACTAAAATAAATTTTGATGTTTCATAAGCGCGACTTGGATGCATCGTATGATATTGTCACGTTGTAGTGACGGCAGTCCAGCGGTCAGGAAGACACCAGAAAGACTTGCAAACGAAGCTCTTTATTTTGGCTGACTTGCGCCCGCAAAATAAGTGAATCACTCGGCGGCGGCGTAAGCAACAAGCGTGCTTGTCAATCGTCGAACTACGAATGCCCGTTGCTCGTGGCATCGTTCAATTTAAAGCCGGCTAGGAAACTTCGAGATAACAGGTCGAGATCATCTAGAGTAATCTAGAAACACGTAGGCGAAGCTGTTCATGGCTGTGAACAATCGAGATTAGTCCGGTCGCTTCTCGCGTCAGGAACAAAAATGATAACACCCCTTTTCTGCGGCCTTGCGCGAACAAACGGACGCTACAATGATACGTGGCAATATCTCTATTTGCTATGTTTTATACCATTTATTTAAAAGCATGCTCGAAATATTCTTTCGTATTTTCATGTTGAACAATTTCTGACCCAAATTTTGAAAAATGAAAAATTGTAAGGTAATATTACGGAAATACTGAACGTAATGGTCCATTCTTCTCATGTGTATCAAAATCTTTCTTTTAAAGTGTTTCTACGGAGAGCATCAAACAGTGAAGATTGCCATAAAAAACCAAAGGGGAACGCTTCTGATGATAGCAAAAACTTTAATACACAAAAAATCAACACTGCCGTTGGGTAATCTGCGGATATATTGATTATTATATTTAAATCTTACATTATTTGAAGAATTTGCGTTCATAAGAGCTTTTCCGATCAAAAATGCTCTTGTGCAGAAATCTAAGGTGTGAAACGGTCGTAGTTAAAAGTAAAACACACAGAAATGCACAAGAACCAATTTTAAACCTGTAAAATGCAGAGCTAACATGCAGAGCTAACAAATGCAGAGCTAACAAAAATTCGTGGCTGCTTCCAGGCCACTTCCATGGACACCTGCTTCCGTGAACATTCTGCAGCTGTAGTCGCGTGGCTATACTGGGAGCTACTATATTGGTAACAATATGTTGCCACGCGCCTAACGCGCCGCGCGGCCTCCGCGCTGAGTCGAAGACGACGACGAAGCGGCGGTGAGCTCTCGTGGCGCGCTGTTCTGTTCTGTGTCGTGGAAGCTGGCTCGATAATTAAAAGAAGGCTCCCGGTCTTGGGTTCTTCCCGACGTCTACCTTCACGGCTCCTCTGATCGTGACACTGGTGGAGGTGCGGCCGATGCTCCCTACTCCTGAGGACGACTCGACGCGTCCGCCTCTTGTGACCACCCCTGTCCATCGTGCCAGCCGGAGGATCCGCGGCCTGTCCCCCGAGGCCCTTCCTATTGTCAGCGCGCCTTCAACTACCACTCCACTCATGGCGACGCCACTGCCCGGCCTGCCTACGACTGTCCCTGCAGCCAGCCCCACCTATCTCACCCTTCAGACTCCACGCACGCCTAAGCCCTTTCACGGCGACCTGTTTGAAGATGCCGAAGACTGGTTGGCTCACTACGAACGGGTCGCGACCTTTAACTGCTGGGACGACGCTACAAAGCTGCGTAACGTTTACTTCAGCCTTGAAGACTCTGCACGAACGTGGTTCGAAAACCATGAGGCTACTTTCTCTACGTGGCCGGACTTTCGACGTCAGCTCCTGAGTACGTACGCCAACAGCGACCGCCGGGAGAGCGCAGAGCGTGCACTGTCCTCTCGAATTCAGCTTCCCAATGAGGGTGTTGCCATGTACGTCGAGGATGTGAAGCGTCTTTGCCATCGCGCCGATCCGGCCATGCCTGAAGAAAAAAAGCTGCGGCACCTGATGCGCGGCGTGAAAGACCAGCTCTTTTCCGGCCTCGTGCGGAACCCGCCCAACACCGTCGCGGAGTTCCTGGCCGACGCCGTGCACATGGAGAAATTGCTGCAGCAAAGATCCCATCAGTACGACCGGCAACTGCGCCAAACGTCGACTCTATCAACGTTGGACCGGTTCGACCATGATCCCAGGACGAATCCGGACTCCCTTCGCGAACTCATTCGTTCCGTGGTCCGCGAGGAGCTGCAGCACCTTCAAGCCACCTTTGCCTCTCGCGTCGATTCCGTCACCAGCGTCATCCGCGAGGAAGTCCGATAGGCACTCAGGGCACAAGACGCTGCAGCTGTGCCGGCGCCGCAACCGACCCCATACGATCCCGCGCCGTACCCGACTCCTGTCCAGCCAGTCACGTACGCGGACGTCGTGCGCCGCGCGGCCCCATCTCCTGGGCCTTCGCCTTACACCGCACCATTGGTCGCGGTGCACTCTGCCCAGCCGACTCCTTACTGGGCGGATCAGCGCCAGGCACCGCGGAAGACTGACCTCTGGCGCACTCCGGATCAACGCCCGCTCTGCTACCACTGTGGTGAGGCCGGCTATCTCTACCGGCGGTGCCCCTATCGCGAAATGGGACTACGCGGTTTTTCTGTCGACAGCCCCCGTCCACGCCCTGGAGAGCGCCCTCAAGACATCGCCGAGTATGTCACCCGCCAGCGTAGTTCACCATCTCCTCCGCGCCGCGAGTCGCGATCGCCCTCTCCACGCCGGTCTTCGCCCTCTCGGTCCCGTTTCACCTCAGGACAACGTGGTTCCTCGAGCCCTCGTCGGGAAAACAAGCTCCGGCGGCCTTTGGAGGCGAGGCCGCCGAACGCCGTTCCGACGCAAAGCTTCCACCGCCGCAGCAACTGAATCGCCCCGACGTCGCACGCCGCATCGCTGCACAGTTTTCCCCGACGCGCCTTTCGTATCGCCGCGATGCCGCAACCCCAATCGCCGACCGGCTTCCGCCGCCGCACCGACCCAATCGCCCCGACGCCGAACGCCGCATCGCCGAAGAGTTTCCCCCAACGCGCCGCTTGAATCGCTCCGACAGCGCAACCCCAGTCGCCGACCAGGTTCCGCCGCCGCACCGACTGAATCCTCCACAACAGCCATCGACGGGCCGTGCTGAAGGCAGGGTCTCCTTGGATATCCCTGTTCTCGTCGACACAAAGGAGGTCAGCGTGTTGGTTGATACGGGCGCAGATTAATCTATCCTTAGCGGACGGCTTGCGACGGCCCTGAAAAACGTGACGACACCCTGGGACGGTCCCGACATACGCACGGCAGGCGGACATCTTGTCGCACCACTCGGCATGTGTGCGGCCCGAGTTACGGTTCGAGGCTGCACAGTCGTTGCCACTTTTCTCGTTCTCCGCGAATGTTCTCGCGATGTCATCCTTGGCATCGGCTTTCTTCGCGAGCACGGTGCGATCATAGACCTCCCGAACCGCTTGGTGACGTTTTCTACCGCAATGGCCACAGAAGAACCTGCGCACCAGGGTTCTCGGTCCGCCCTGCGAGTCGCCGACGATAACGTTACGGTGCCACCACGTGCCAGCATTCTCACGAGAGTTACCTGCGACGATCCACATAGGGGACTCCGGGTTATCGAGCCTAATGTCTCCCTCGTACTCACTAAGGGGGTTGCGGTGGCACGGGGCCTTGGATCCTTTCATGACGGTTGTACAGAGGTCCTTGTCACCAACTTCTGCAATGAACATCGACATCTGTTCCGTGGCACAGCCATCGCTTACGTTGACCATGTTCAGGAAGTGGCCGAATGCTTTGCTTGTGCGGAGGACACACCTGGAGCTGACGCCGAAGCGGTCACCAGCGTAGACATAAATCCTGGCCTTCCACCCACTGAAAAGAGGCAACTCCAGGACCTCTTGCGGGAGTTTTGTGCGTGTTTCACGTCGTCGTCCAAAGTGCGCCAAACGTCGATAGTTAAACACCGCATTATCACGCATGAAGGAGCCCGACCCATCCATCAGCAGCCCTATCGTGTGTCCCCTCGTGAGCGAGATGCTATTCAAACACAGGTCGAAGAGATGCTCACAGACGGCGTCATCCAACCGTCAAGCAGTCCGTGGTCGTCTCCTGTCGTCCTCGTGAAAAAGACGGGACACTACGGTTCTGCGTCGACTACAGGAAGCTGAACAGTGTGACCAAGAAAGACGTGTACCCGCTCCCGCGTATCGACGACTCCCTCGACCGACTTCGTCAAATCAAGTACTTCTCTTCGGTCGACCTCAGAAGTGGTTCTTGGCAGATAGAAGTTGATGAGAGGGACCGTGAGAAAACCGCCTTCATTACACCGGACGGGCTGTACGAATTTCGCGTCCTCCCATTCGGGCTCTGCTGTGCTCCTGCCACGTTCCAAAGAATGATGGACACCGTTCTCACCGGTCTGAAGTGGCAGACCTGTCTTGTTTATCTTGACGATGTCATCATTTTTTCCGCAACGTTCATGGAACATCTGCACCGCCTCAGGACTGTCCTCAAAGCCGTTCGATCCGCCAACCTCTCCCTAAAACCAGAAAAATGCCACTTTGGGTTCACCGAATTGAAGTTCCTCGGGCACGTCATTAGTGCTGACGGAATCCGCGCTGACCCAGAGAAGCTTGCTGCCGTTGCTGCCTTTCCGGTCCCCTCCCACAAAAAAAGCATTCCGACGTTTTCTAGGCCTGTGCTCCTATTATCGCCGCTTCATTAGAAACTTCGCCCAGCTCGCCAGCCCTCTGACGCTCCTAACCCGTGATGACACATCATTTTCCTGGGGCAACGAACAACAGACTGCCTTCGACGAGTTACGACGCCTACTCCAATCACCGCCCATCCTGGCACATTTCGACGAAGACGCCGATACGGAGGTGCACACGGATGCGAGCAACGTCGGTCTTGGCGCCGTTCTAGTTCAGCGGCAAAACGGTGTCGACAAAGTAATTGCCTACGCCAGCCGCGCACTGTCGCGTGCTGGGTTGAACTACTCTACCACGGAAAAAGAATGTTTAGCGGTAGTCTGGGCCGCCGCCAAGTTCCGCCCATACCTCTATGGCAGACCGTTTCGTATCGTCACCGACCACCACTCGCTGTGCTGGCTGAAAAATTTAAAGGACCCTTGCGGCCGCCTAGCACGTTGGGCATTACGCCTGCAGGAATTCGATTTCACCGTCACCTACAAGTCAGGCCGGAAACACACCGACGCTGATACCTTGTCACGCGCTCCCGTCGAACCTCCTCCGCAAGACACCACCGACGATGATAGCTTCCTTGGAGCGGTCAGCACATCTGAGCTCGTTTCCAGACAGCGTGCCGACGCCGAGCTCCGTCTGCTCATCGAACATCTCGAAGGTGGGTGCCCTGAAATACCACGAAACCTAGCTCGTGGACTTTCGTCGTTCTGCCTGCGGAGAGGGGTGCTTTATAAAAAGAACTCTACTTCAAGTCCGACAACTTACCTGCTCGTCATACCGTCTGAGATCTGCGGGATGAAGTCCTCCTTGCCTGCCATGATGAACCGACTTCCGGCTACCTTGGAATTACCCGCACCTTATCCCGAATCCGGCAGAACTATTACTGGCCCAACCTAACTTCAAGTGTCAAGCATTATGTCCGGACATGCCTGCAATGCCAGCGGCGAAAAAAACCCGCGCTCAAGCCTCCTGGACTGCTTCAGTGCATCGAGCCGCCACAAATACCATTCGACAAAGTCGGCATAGACCTCCTGGGGCCATTTCCTCTCTCGTCTTCCGGCCACAAGTGGATCGTAGTCGCCACAGACTACTTGACCCGCTACGCTGAAACGAAGGCCCTTGCGCGAGGTACTGCCGCCGAAGTTCCCCACTTCTTTATGCACGACATCGTGCTTAGACACGGCGCCCCATCGGCCATCATTACTGACCGCGGCAAGGCGTTTACAGCCCGACTCCTACGTGACATCTTAGCGCTTAGCCATACTGCTCATCGACCAACAACAGCGTATCATCCCCAAACCAATGGTTTAACGGAACGGCTCAACAAAACATTGGCGGACATGATCTCGATGTACGTCGACGTTGAACACAAAACCTGGGATGAGGTCTTGCCGTACGTCACCTTCGCATATAATACCGCGACGCAGGAAACCACCCAGTTCACCCCGTTCCGTCTAGTGTATGGCAGAGAGGTCCGCATGATGCTAGACGCCATGCTGCCGTACGGCGACGCAGAGCTTCCCCCTGAAGCTGGACACTTCGTGGAGCAAGCAGAGCAGGCCCGTCAGCTGGCCCGCTTGCACATCAAGGACCAGCAATCCGCCGATGCCCGATACTATAACCTTCGGCACAGGGACGTTGTCACAACTATCGCCCACCAACCGGCTGCCTGGTGCAAGCCGTCGAGGCACAGGGGCCGCTTTACGCTCCCCTGTGGCCTAAAAGCGAACGTTGTGCAACATTTATTTTTTTTTGAGGTCGGTCAGCCCGTGCGTGGTGCACGTGTGTCGGTGCGTCAGTACTCCAAAGGAACTCAGGGGTTGCGGGTGTAAAACAAATATTTAATCGCATGCAGGGAAACACAAAAACAGGTAAAAACAAACAGATGAGTAGCCGAAAAACTATACAAAACGCGACAAGCAAGAGAGACAGACAATACAAAGAACACACAAATCCAATTACAGAGAACAAGAAGGCGTACAGGGCATGAAAAGAAGTAATATACAAAAAGTTAAATGGGAAAAAGGATAGAAAGTCCGACGGACAATTCACATACGGGGGCTGCGGCGATGACTCTGGTTCGGGTGGTTGTGGATGCGACGATGGCTCGACGGCGGCGGGCCTTGTGCGATGGAACGCGTGCCTCGGCGCGGTAACTCGGCCCTCCACGCCCGCAAACACACCACCCAACCTCTTCAACTGCCTATTTCCTCCCGACTGTCCAACCGCTCTCTGCAACCTGGACGGGCCGGCAGCTAGCATACCTCTTCCCTCTCCCTCATCATTGTGGCGCTTTTGTCAACGCGGTGACGACGGGGCAGAGGGGACGCATGAACCAGCTCAGCTCCCTCAGAGCGCCGCGCGGGAGAGCAGGAGGGAACGCAAAAGGTCAGTCTTCCGTGACAGGCGTCGTCGAGTCGGCTATGCCTGCATTCTCCACCTTAAAAAAAACAGCGCACCTGTACCACCGCTCTAGAACATTCCACTCCTCCTGGAATTCCAGTCGGCTTCGTTCGCCGGTAGCCGAGCCCCGAGAGAATTCCTGACCAGAAACATTCCACTGGTCTGTGACAGACGTGCACTACGAGCCGGGCGACCACGTGTGGGTGTGGACACCAGTGCGCCGCAAGGGATTGTGCGAAAAGCTTTTAAATAGGTATTTTGGCCCGTACAGAGTCCTGCGCCGCCTGAACAGCGTCAACTACGAAGTTGTCCCCCATGGAACTGTGGTCGCCGGCCCTCAGCGTCAACGGCCTGAAATCGTGCATGTAGTGCGCTTAAAGCCGTACTTTTCGCGTGACTGAGCGCTGTGTTCACGCTGTTTCGTACCTTTTCCCCTTACCCCACGTGTGAACTTGACTCTCCCTGCATGTGATCTAGCGCGCACTGTATAGTTCACCTCACCCCCAGTCTTTTCTTTGTTCCTCCTCCCCTCACTGTACATACCCCATTCCACATCGAGACGATGTTTTCTTTCGCGGGGGGGAATAATGCCACGCGCCTAACGCGCCGCGCGGCCTCCGCGCTGAGTCGAAGACGACGACGCAGCGGCGGTGAGCTCTCGTGGCGCGCTGTTCTGTTCTGTGTCGTGGAAGCTGGCTCGATAATTAAAAGAAGGCTCCCGGTCTTAGGTTCTTCCCGACGTCTACCTTCACGGCTCCTCTGATCGTGACAATATGTTTCATAATAGGAACCCGGCACATCTCAATCATTATTAGTTCTCTCAGATTACTCTAATACACACAGACGTACCTTGCCAGACCACCCTGACATTGGTGCCTCGATTCTGGCTCAGCCGGAAGAGTTCCCAGCAGAGGATCCTCTGATGGCTGTCCAGTCGTTGAGAGCCTCGCTTGGAAAAACAGACTGCCTTGAAGGAGCTCCTTTCAAAAAAATGATCTGCACTGTCCGTTAAGGCATGAGCAATTTACTAACAATACCTTATGCCGAGAGTCTTGTTTGTGTGGCAGCAGGGATGTAACTGGCCAACTGGCCTCCCTGCCTCAAACAGGGAGGGAGGAGTGTGCGCGACACATTTCACAGTCGCAGTTGATGCCCATGGGACAGCCGCTGACAGACGCAGTAGTTCCTCAAAGTCTGTAGGAGAATCTTCAGACATGGAAGTTTCTAAACAGTGGAAACACGCCGGTCCACGAAGACCTTTAAGGGCTTGTACTTTCTTTCGTAGATTCGCAAACCACCTTGAGCGTGCCACTCGACGGCGTGTTGCCCCCTCTACAGCAGCCGTCAGTCCTGACGGCTGCTGTAGAGGGGGCCTGGTTGCACTGCTGCCGCTGCATTAGAACTTCGCCACTGACAACAGTCGGCGATTGCTCGCCGATTGGGATGAGGGACAATGAGCAGGTTGCCAACCTTATTTCGAGGTTGTCTCCAACCTTCATGGATTGTCGCCGTCTCATTATAATACCTAATTTCTTAATTCAGAACTCAAGCCGGTCAAGAAACTGACCGTCCCTATTTATTTCTTCAAAAAAGATATTAAACCACTCTAGAAAACCAGTATAAAACTCTTAGATTGAGTGCTCACACTAGCCGACTCATTAAAGGGCTTTATGGTTTGTGTATACCACAGTGACGCCTTAGGTTGCACTGAATGTATCGCCGACGAATAAGCGCGCAAAGTCTCTTTCCTTAGTCGTCTGCTACAGCACACATATCAGATGGTCATCCGTCGGCACGATATCAAACAAAGCTTTTCTTCTTTGAGCATTTAATGCTGATCAGCATGACGAATACGGTAGCCTCTTAACAGGAATGCTTCTTAACCGGACCTATGCGCACCAGGGAACCGCCCTGCGAAGAGAGCGGCATCCAGCGCCGCGTATGTTCACTGACGTCATCACTTGAGAATATCAAGGAGCTGCCGCCATCTGCCTTCTTCAGTGGTCATGTTAGCTGGCCATCGGTCGGCACGATGTTGAACAAGGTTTCTTTCTTTACGCAGCTTATGCACAGGTTTAAAGAGCACTTCACTCCAAAAAAGGGGTAGTTTTAACATTGCTAAATCGAATAGACTTGCGAAAGCATGTGTTTATTTTTCACCTCATCTTTCTGATATCTCCATCTGCATGCAACCGCGTTTATCGTTCTTTATCTTCACACCCTCCTCTCTCCACTCGGGGGCATCTGGCGCGACGCTCCTCCGAACCTACGCTAGCTTGCTGCCATTCGCTGCAGCCTGCGTAACACTCTTCCGAACTAACCATGCTCACCCGAGTTACTCGGAGGCTTCACACAAGACCTCCTTGACAGCCAGATCAAGCAAAGGAAAAGTGAACCCTTCGCCGAGTCTTGCTGGCAGCTAGTCTGCAGACAAGCAAATGTCGGTTCGCAGACCGGTTCGCAGATCGCATCATTGTCGACATAACCAATGACAATACGCGAGACGGGCTGCTGATTGACCTTACCGTTTTCCTTCAGAATTTCATAAACTCAAGCAAGTGAATTGAGCAAGTGTCGATGCATCTGAAAGAGACTGCAGGCTAGGCCGCCAAGATGGTCGACGCATTCAAATATAAAAATACGAGCAGGTAAAAATGCCACAATCAAGAAGACGAGATGTCAAAAATTCGCCGCAAGGACTGTTGAGGATACCACAAGCCTAGAGAACTCCCAGCTTACGGCAAACATTGTTACATGTGCCAAATGATAGGACAGTTTGAGACAGTTTGCTAAACAGGTGGAAAATAATTAATTATTTACTGCTCAGTCGTTGAGAATTAGCCCTTGGTCTTCTCATAGCCTTTAGAGCTGCGCGTCGTAGGTTAGCCGACCTTCCTTGCAGTACTAGAAGCAGGCCACTCTCACTAGCGTATGCCGAGAGGGCATGTTCTGCTGCGGAGGTGGATCGTATCTGGTCTGTTAGGGTGGCCATGGTGTCATGTGGCATGTGCTGAATTTTTTGTCTCCCTCGCGAGGAAGGTGGGCATATCCGTATAATATTTGCAGATCTTCTGTACATGGTTCTTGGCAGTGGTGCATCTGCTGCCCAAAGGTGTTTCGTGTCTGGCATGAGGCCACTTGTGAGGTATGCGCGGGGTGCACGTGCGTTCGCAATAATTTTGTTTAAGATCTCTTACGGCGGACTGAACTGACCCTTAGTGTGAAGCACCTGCGCTGGTGCTCCTTCCGATAACCGATGCCTATTATCTGCTTTTTTTTTCCGCGAACGTAGAGTACCAGATCTTTGACGTGGGAACCTTCATTGAACAGTTGTCCTTTTTGCGCTATGTTTTCGAAGGACAGTTATCGGTACGTATTTTGACCTACCGGACCTGGCAGGGAATTTATGTGTGGGGCTTTGTACGTTTGATTAAGCCCACCAGCTTGCGTCGCGGTCGCGTCCACCGCTGTCTCTCCCCTTCTGTGTCAGTGCGATCTGGTGTCCATATAATTGGAATCTCTGTTCCCAAGCCTCGCACCTATAGCAGTTTCTTCCTGATGTCGTTGGCCACCGCATCATTTGTCGTTGGTGCTGTCAGCTCTGCTCTTACTGCGTACAAGTCATTTAGGATTCGTGTATTATTTGCTGCTCTCCATTCCGCAATTCCGCTTGTAGGATTGAGCCTCCGGGCAGGTGGTATTCGTGCTGGCTGTTGAGTCGCGGTTCTGGGGCACAGACCCAGTCCATACCAACCGTTTAGTTCATAATTGCAGCTTCCGCGTAGATATCTGTTGTGGCCGGCTCTTTCATCAGTTCTCTTCCCTTTTCAAAAATTTGTTGCGACTGCTTTTCGCCCCCTACTGTGTCGCTCTGCCCTTTGTCCGATCGCCGGCGTCTCCCAGGCAGGGGATATCTCATTCACCATGGACCCTGGTGTTCTGTTGATTTGGTTGTCCCATGCCATAACCTGCGTCAGTTTTCTCGTAATTTGCAGTCGGGATTCAATTCCTACTTTGGCTTCGTTGAACATCTGTCCTATGGGTCGTATGGTTACCAGCCTAAGCAGCTCTTCATGCTTGTGTGTTTCGATGAACCATTTAAGGAGCGAAGGGTGGCCCAGTGCAGCTTTTTGATGTCTCTAAGGTCACTGTCACAAAACTCACACATGGGTGCCCCATACTGGATTCTTCCGACCGCAACTGCTCTAGCGAATGTTTGACATGTTTTCTGCCGCGCACCAACATACTTGTTCGATATTCTTCGGGCCGTATGCAACATCGCAGCCCAGTTTCGCTTGAGTGTGCAAATTCATTTGCGAGGACTGTTGCAGCTAGTAGCCTGTGCCCCCAATATCTTGGCTTGCTCGCTTGTGGATATGATGTCATTGTCACCAATGCGCAGATTGATCTGTTTTTTTTTTAGTTAGTGGCATTCTTTCCATTTATGCTGATCAGTTGCGCGTTGTCCGGTCCCAGCTGTAGTCCCAAGGTGTCTAAGCTTGCAAATCAGCCTGCTTGCTCTCTTCGTATGGCTAGTACAGGGCTTCCCTCCAGTGAAGTTCGCGGTGCTGTACATCGTTTGCCGCATGCGGTTCGCGTTAGTGGAACGCCCATTACGCTCTTTCTTGGACCCTCCGCACAATCGCAGAGAAGGGTTTGAGCTCAACCCAGCGGGATACAGGGGGCGCCGGATAGCGAATTTTACGGGAAAGGTCAAACTCCCAACGGGGACAGATTCATTAGGTCGCATCCTGTGTGCACGTGCTTGCGTCGAGGCGGACCCGCGTCACAGTGCGTGCCTTTGGTCCCATGTCTGCAGCGGCGTGCGTTGACAGCTTGAAGCGCGGTCAACAGGATATTGCCGCGCTAGCTACAAGCATGAGGAGCGACGATGCTGAACAGATGGGTTGAAGTGACTTTCCTTGAACTTGGGCCAACCGGACGTTGGGAAAGTGAGTGTTCGCAGAGCTCGCAGCAGGAAAGCATAATTATCCGAAATCGTGATGGCAGAAAGTGGACCTATGTGTACAGTATATGCCGCGATGAGTTACCTGCTTTCCCCAATCATTCATTGGTGGTGTTATCCTTTCCAAATTGTTGATGGGTGATGTTTTCCTTTCCCCAATAATTTATTGCGTGGATGTTTCTGTAGTTACCTGATTGATTATTCTCCCCACCGAGGGCGGGGACATAGGTATAGGTTTTAAAACCAGCTGTTTCGGCAGGACCCAGGGCTGGTTTCGTCACGTCGAGTCAGTCAAGTGTAAATATGTTTCCTCCTTGCTTGTATCATCCTTTGTGTAACCTAAAAGAGATAACCCCTCAAGCCAGGACTTCAACTGGCGCAGTCCCGACAGAATATGTCACGTCTTTATGCTCGAGGTATCCGAGGGAGGGGCGGAAGATCAAGTCGGTGGACAAGCAGCAGAGCGGTACGTCCTAAAGGAGGAACGTGAGTCAGCGTCATAGAGTGACGTTGGAAGCTTCGGAGACTGCTGGTCAATGTCAATGGGACGTAGGAGGCTCAAGTCAGCGAGGACCTGAAGGCGCCAGGTGACCGACGTGTCCTGGAGGTGCCAAGTCCGTGAGCTGCGGAAGGAACCAGACGTCCACGTTGAGGTTCAAGAGAAGAACCAGGCGACCAGCGAGTCAAACAAGGCAGACGTCAGCAAGCTGCTGTATGAACCGGGCTGTCGCATCAAGAAACTGCCAGCTGCAAGGCGACATCTCAGGAAGGTTCAAGTCAGCGAGCTGCCGTGAGAGCCGGGGCTAAACTTATCTGCACCGAGTAGCCTGCTGTCCTCACTCAGGGCGACGAGATCACTGTGGCAATGGAGAGCAACCAGCGAGGTAGTAGACGTTTCTGCTTCCTCCGAATTCACCATGTCGATGTAGTGTTTACGTACTAGAAATGATAGCACGGAAAATAGAGATGGCTGCCGTACGGTACGATCGGGAGGGCATGATGCGACGTTTGGAGATTGAGAAGTGGAAACTTCTAATTGAGCAAGAAAAGACAAAGCTTGCACAGATGCGGATGAAATTACGCCAGGGAACGAAAGCTGACAGTGATGTCCTATTTGCGGCAGTTCAATGTTTTCACTGCATGAAGTTTGGGCATTTAATGATTAACTGTCCGAACTCGGAGAGAGAACAAAATGTACCGGCTGTGAGGAGAGAGATGTGCAAACTAGTAGCCCATGTGGAAATGCTGGTGCAGGACGAGCTTTGTTCCCAGTCGAAGATGATTGTTGATAAGGCCAGTCAATCAGATAAGGCACACGAGAGGACTGCTCTCGAGCTAGAATTGAGCACCGTAAAATGATTAGATGGAAACAAATCTAAGGCCGTAGTAGAGTTTGAGGAAGAGGAGAACGCGCAGCCGACAGTAGCCGCATTCTTCGCCATAGCTCAGGAATCGACAGTGTCGCAAGATGCATCCTCTTCTCCTGATTTCAAAGATGAGCCAGGCGAGCTCGAAGGCAGTCAGGAAGGCGCGCAAACGCGACAGGACAATCCTCAGAGTTGTGGGTCGCATAACCCAGAGCCAGTGAAATGTCCGCAGGTCGGTTGCGTGGAGTCAGTGCGTAGTCAACCCGGAGAAAAGTGCACCTTTAGTGTGTGGGGGAAACCTAATGAGATGGTTGTTCACCCCGAGGTAGATGCGGGAGGCTCGCAGCTAGCAGAAATATCGCACCACTGCTGGAGCAAAAAGAAAGGAGGGGCTCTTATCTTGAGTTAGCAGTGCTAACTGGCACTGATGTAAAGAGCGATGAGGTTGTTTCAGAGCCAGAAGAAAGGAACCGCATAGCGTATCAGAGTGTAGATTCTGATCTTGCGACGCGTGCGGGTAGGTCAGAGAACAAACCCCACAAAATCGCTAGGAAGTCGTCGTGTAAGGGCAAAAGTGGTGGTAAGTAAACAAAAAGGCCACGACGCTAAAAAATAGCAGAGTCGTCTTGTCTGAAGACAAATGCAGTCAGTTCGCGAAAAAGGAGAGTAAAAGTAAAAGAGAACTCTGGCTGCACATGCACTCAACCGCGAGATTCTCTGAAAATGTATGGGACGATCCCCCGAAAAAGACGACGTCGAAAGCCACCACGCCAAGTTTGTGGCGCCAGGCTACAGGCAAGGGCACGGGAAACTTGTTTGCGTCTGCGGTGTCAGCAGAGGGGTCAGAAGGGGGACAGTGCAGCCAACTCAAAGTGTGAAGGGGGGACGGGCAATCGTCTTTCTCGCAGTCCATTGTTGTGTAGTACGATTCGGCACTGCACACGCTTCCGAGGCTTTCACAGTGTCTGGACGGAACACAGAAACGGAGACAGGGGTCAGGGAGTGACTAACGCGAGGGGCAACTGCATTCGCCACGCTTCCGCAGCTGAAGGGAAGGTCAGACGAACGCGACCCCGAAGGGCGCGGCTGAAATGTTAATCCCTGAACACAGAGCAGAGGGAACTTGTGCTTATCGTTTTTTTTGTGAGCATTTTAAAACAGAAACTTTTGCAATCGAGTGAACCTTGGGAAAACTGGATAGATGGCTATTCGGTGTGAATGTGAGGGTCACAAAAGGCCACAACCCACTCACCGAACTCATCCGCTAAGCGTCCACTAGTGCGCGGTTGATGCGATTGTCACTAGCTTTGCAAAAGTATGATTTGGAGGTTGTACACATCAAGGGTTCCCTAAACAAATGTGCTGATGCACTCTCTCGCTTAGAATTCCAGGAAGAGCTGCAACTGTCAGGCATGAGCAATCGTTTCGTTGCTCTTCTAGCGACCGCAGCACAGAGTAACCGATAGTGGTTATATGTACTTGTTTGGAGGTGATAATCTGATTAGTAAACCCCGCGACAGCCATTTCGTGGTGCAGGAGGTTGGCAGCCAACTGGCCAATTTTGGCGTACAGGTCTGACATAGTGGATTCTGGAATGCGCAGATTGGTCACCAGCCTTGTGTGAGCGGATTGAACTAACCGCTATGTGCGCGTATGTGCGCGTGTTGGTGGACTGACTGGACAGCCAGCGTACGGGTTCGTGCGTGTGTATGTACTTTTGTTGTCGGACACCATGGCTGAACTTTAATGTCCCACAGACAACAAGTTCCCGTGCGACATTCTTGGTTGGGAGGAGTGAAGTTCACGGTGCTGTACATCGTTTGGCACATCCGGTTCGCGTTAGTGGAATGCCCCAGTACGTTCTTTCTTGGGCCCTCCGCACAATCGCAGAGAAGGGGTTGAGCTCAACCCGGCAGGATACAGGGGGCTCCAGATAGCGGAGGATTTCAGGAAAGGTCAAACTCCCGACGGGTACAGATTCATTGGGTCGCATCCTATGTGCACGTGCTTGCGGCGAGGCGGAGCCGTGTCACAGTGCGTGGCTTTGGTCCGATGTCTGCAGCGGCGTGCTTTGACAGCTTGAAGCGCGGTCAACAGGACATTGCCGCGCTAGCTGCAAGCATCAGGAGCGACGATGCTGAACAGATGCGTTGAAGTGACTTTCCTTGTACATGGGTCAACCGGACGTTGGGAAAGTGAGTGTTCGCGGAGCTCGCAGCAGGAAAGCATAATTATCCGAAATCGTGATGGTAGAAAGTGTACATATGTGTACAGTGTATGCCGCGATGAGCTATCTTCTTTCCCCAATCATTGATTGGTGGTGCTATCCTTTCCAAATTGTTGATTGGTGATATTTTCCTTTCCCCCAAAATTTATTGGGTGGATGTTTCTGTAGTTACCTGATTGGTTATTCTCCCCACCGAGGGAGGGGACATAGGTTTTAAGACCAGCTGTTTCGGCAGCACCGAAGTCTGGTTTCGTCACGTCGAGTCAGTCAAGTGTAAATATGTTTTCTCCTTGCTTGTATCTTCCGTTGTGCTTTTAATTGTTATAAAAGGTTAACCTCTCCAGAAGTATCCTCTTGCAATGTGCTTGACTAATTCGAATCTGCAAGACGTCAAGCATCCTCCAACAATTATTATTAACCCAATTTTGCTCTACGAGATCATAAGAAAGGACTCTCAACTACGCAGCCAAGACAGGATCGCAACTGGCGCACCCGTAAAGCGGAATCTCAACTCCTCCCCATAGTATATCGTCTCTGTGAATGGTGAAGCGGGCCGAGCTGTGTTGTTCGTGCGCTTCTGCTGCACGGGTCATGGTCATTTTCAATAGCACAGTACTGAGTATGGAACCATGGAGACTCTGGTCCAAGGAATAAGTTCCGGGGGTCCGTCCCAAAGCCTTGCTAGGGAGCCGAACTCGCCTCCTTTGCAAGAAGCGGCATATCCAAGCGCATGCTTTTTGACTTTTCCATCTGGTTTCCTATTCTTGTTGGATTACCCGTTGTTTTACGTTGTCGAATGTTTTGCGCATATGAACATCCAGGTTGTAATCTGGTGCCTGTTTGCGGGATGTACGGTTTATTAACCTCCGGAGCAGCGAAACGCAGTCGTGTATGCCCATATTCGGTCGAAATCGTGCGTGTGCTGGGTGAAACGCTGGTTGTACTTAATGTAACAATGTAATTTCGTGCTTATCATACTTTCCAACAATTTCCAGACTCTTGAGTTTAAAGCTGTAGCACGTAAGTCTTCTCGTTTCGTGTCGTATTTGCCTGGTTATGGAACTGGGTACATTATTGACAGTCTGAGCGGATGTGGCACCAGTCCAGATGAGTAGAATTTGTTTACGATTACGACAAAAGCTGGTCTTGGGCTTCATCGTTAAAGTTTCTGAGCTGCTGTCGTGCTACTCCGTCTTCTCCGTAGCCGATTGTGGTTTGCCATGAGCCAGGGCTGCCAGAGTTCGCCTAAAGTAAACGGTCTTTAAGTTCCGTCTCGGTGCTGCTAATTGTGATTGCGTGCAGTTGTATCGTGGGTGTCTCGGAAGCACGTGCAAAAAATGTACGAATCCTCTTTTCCTGCAGAACCGCTTACTCTTTTTGCAGAAGCACCTACAGAACGGGCTCCGTTAAATTCACCACAACCTCTTATGTCCGGGCTCGCGTTCGAGCGTCGTGCACGTACTGTGCTATGTATTCGTTTTAAGCTCCTATTCTATTCTCTGATGAGTCGATACTGGTCTGTAAGGCTCATAAGATCCCTGTGACGCTTTTCTTTATGCGTGTATTGCTGCGATGCAGTGCACCTTTCGCCAAAAGATTGCAAGGTGCCTGTTCATGTGCACGGCAGTGTGATCGCACGAGACCGTCTCTGGCTTACAGTCGTGCTTCCACGACCATAGCAATAAATTCCGCGTAGTTCATGAAGGAGCCGCCAGAGGCATTTAAAAATTTCTGCCAGTCGGTCACAACAGCTTCCCTTCTGTCATATCTTTCTGCGTGGTAGAGAGAGGGTGCGGTAGATGGTCCTTGGCGATCACAAAATGAACAACGGAGGGGAAAACCTCAGGTTGCTAGAGCCAACGTTTCGACAAGGGGACTTGTCTTCGTCTGGGCAAAGCGTTCATCATCGGCAGGGATTAAATAGGGCCTTCGCTCCGAGGAGGAAGGCCCCGGGGGTGGGGAAGGAAAGTGGTGTGGGAGGGGATGCGTGTCAGGAAGGGGAGGGAGGTGAATCATGATTCGTTAGGCTGCAATAGTGCAACAACTTATATCCGGGGGGTGTGTAAAGAACAAAAGGCTTTGAAGGGGCTGCGACGGGGGAAGCGGATGAGGCGCTGGGTGAACCTGCAAAACTCAGATAAAAGGATTAGTCAGCGTGGTACAGGGAAATGAAAAAAAAAGGCTGGCACTGGAAGGAGAAAGGAAGGGGGGCATTTCCAAGGAAGGACAAGGCAGGGGGGGGGGGGAATGGCTCGTGTTCAGAGAAAGCCAAAAAGTGGGGGCGGAGGGGGTAACAGGAGTGTCATGGTTTCCGAGAACTGGTAGCAGGGGATTAGGAGAAAAAAAAAAGGTGAACAAAGGGAGAGGGTGACAAGGCCGGGAATGGGGTGGAAGATATGACGTGGGAAGGGTGCAAGGAGCGACAGTATACTTATGTGAGGTTCTAGGAAATAGTCTGACCACGTGCAAGACATTTGTTAATTTAAAATTATGCTGACCCTGGAATGTACCTGAGAGATTCCAGGTTTCCTCTGGACATGTTGATCCCTGTTGGTTGCAGTGTTTTAAATTTGTGGATTAGGAATGCTTCTCTGTATTTTCTGTCCCTAGTCGATTTGAAGCCTGACTGAAGAATGAACAATTTGAGTTCGTCGAATTTGTGATGGCGTTGATTAAAATGGGTCGACAATGCCTTCTGTTCATTCCGTGTTGTGTCAGCCCGGTGCCCGTTTAATCTGGCACTCATTGCTTGTCCGGTTTCTCCGATATATTGTTTCTGGCAGTAGGAGCACTGGAGCATGTAGATAATATTGGACGATGTGCAGTAAAAACTGGTCTTTATATCGAAACTGAAATCGCTTGCCGTACTTTTAACCGTAGTGTCCCTTTGTAAATGTTTGCATGTCTTGCATCTAGGTCGAGAGCATGAAGTTACTGTCGGTGGTGGTTTCTTACCGAGCCTAGCATGCACCAGGATGTCCCTCAGGTTTGTGTTGCGTCTGTATGTTACCCTTGGTGCGTCGGGAAATATTTTCTTGAGACGGTCGTTACCAGTTAAAATGGGGTGGTATTTCCGCAGGATATTGTTTATGTTTGGAAGCGCGTTTGAGTATTTCGTTATAAGTGCAGGAGGTCGTTGACTGTTAGCTTTTGTTCGTTTTTTAAGAACTACATCTCGTTTCAAAGTGGTTGCTCGTTGGAACGCATTATTAAGGGTTGTCTGTGGATGGTTTCTGGTGATTAGTGTGTTTTTTAGCGAGTGGAGGTGTTTCAGGTAGTCATCGTCGTCGCTACATATTCTTCTTAGCCTCGTTGCCTGTCCTACGAATATACCTTGTTTGCAGTGTCTTGGATGATGGCTAGTGAAATCTAAGTATTCTTGTCGGTCAGTAGGCTTCCTGTAAAGTGTGGTTTTGAGCTTGCTATTTTCTAAATGGACAGTGGTGTCAAGGAAATTGACTTGCGTTTTCGAGGAGTTGAAGGTGAATTTAATGCTGGAGTGGAATGAATTGAAATGTGTGACGAATGCCTTCAGGGTCTCAGCCCCATGCTCCCATATCATGAAAATATCGTCTATGTACCGCAGGTATATGAGTGGTTTTTTTAGAAATGAATTTAGAAGTTTAGATTCTAGTAGCCCCATAAAAATGTTCGCGTAGGTGGGTGCGAAGGGAGTGCCCATGCTTGTTCCAAATACTTGAAGGTAGTAAGAAGAATTGAATTCAAAGTAGTTGAGTGTTAGTACCAATTCAAGTAGCGTGAGGTACACTTCAGTTTCGTGCGGGTGAGGACTTTGAGTTAGAATTTTTAAGAGTGCGTCGATACCTTCATTAATGGGAATATTTGTGCACAAAGCGGCGACGTCAAGTGTGACAAGTATGCTATCTGCTGGGATAATGGAAGCGTCATTCAGAGACTCTATTATGCGGAGAAAGTGCGGTGTATCCTCGACAAAGGAAGGGAGGTGGGTGGGAATATCTGCAAGATAGTTGTTCAGGAAAATTGATAAGTTCTCTGTGGGCGTGTTATTGTTTGAAACGATAGGTCTGCCGGGGATATCTGCGGTAAACAAGTCTTCTGCGGAAACCTTATGGATTTTGGGAAGTAGGTAAAAGCGTCCTGCCTGTTTGTTTAGCGGATTTAAGAAGTGGTAATCGGACTGCGTGATTAGTTCTCTTGATAGTAAGTTTGTCAGTTTGTTCAGAATCAATTTGCAGAACTCTGAAGTGGGATCTGAATCTAATTTCTTATAATGACAAGGGTTGTTAAGTTGCCTAAAAGCTTCTTTTTTGTATTTTTCGGCTGGCAGGATAACTATGCTACCTCCTTTGTCTGCAGGTTTAATGACTATATCGGTTCTAGAAGCTAAGTGGTTCAGAGTAGCCTGTTCCGTTGGGGTACCGTTTCTGCGTTTTCGAGCTTGCTTTGTTTGGTCTATAATTTCTTTCGAGACAGATTTAATGTACAAGTCTAATTCTGGACTCTGCTGCGCTTCCGGCGTCCACGTGCTTTCGGCTTTGAGAGGGATGGGATTAAGGCTGGTTACTGCAGTAGGGTGAGCACGTGTTGACCACGTGTTACAGGAAAGAGCTAGGTTAGTAATTGGGGTGTTTGCTTTTTCGGCAAAGAATTCCTTAATTCGCAATCTTCGCGCAAATTCTGTGAGGTCTCTGTGAAGTTCATACTCGTTAAAATTATTGTTAGTTGGACAAAATGTAAGGCCATGCTTCAGAATCCGTTTGTCGCTATCACTTAGGGATTTGGAAATATCGACAATGTTGCTGTCAGTGTCCAGCGGCGGAAAGTGAGTATCTTTTGTCTGTATCGAAATTGGAGGGCGGTTGTTAAACTGTCCAGATGTATTCGTATCTAGCGGAAATTTATCTCTAATTTGTTTATGCTGTTGTTTATCGTGCAGCTTGCGTTCCTTTCTGGCTACAAAATCTGCTAGTGCCTGGCTTTCGCCTGAATTTAGTTCTATCTTACTAAGTTGATCATCGAGGGAATTTAACTGCTCTTGACAAAGTTCTTTTAAAGTAGCTATGAATGAAAGGGATGCGTCATTTGAAACCTTTTCCCATCGAGCGAGGAGTTCAGGCCTGAGCGCACCGAGGGAGCACCTAACATTAACTCGAAGTCCTTTGGGTATTTTCCTGTGCTGCGAGTAGGATTTGTAAGTGTGTAGGTGGAATCGGTAGTTAGTTTGTTTAGTGGCTAGTTTTCTGGCGACCAGGAAAATTCGTGTTTTGGGTTCGGGGCGATTGGTGCTGCCAGATGTGAGTCATCTGCGCTTGTGCCGAGTGGACCTCTTGACGGGTGTTGTGTGTTTAGGGGACTTCTGTTTGGGGGTGGTATCGGTGTCGAGGTCCGCGTCGGTGACAATCTGGGTGCTAGTGTGCGTCACTAATCGCTTAGGTGTCTGTGTGAAGTGGTCGCTTTGTTGTTTAGTGGCTACTTTCGGTGTGATTCCTACGTGCTGTTCCGCTGGTGTGGGATCCACGGTTACCGTCTGTGTGCCAGCGTCGCGAGTCTCTGGAGTGAACTGTGTGGAGGTGTCCTGGGTCCTAGCGGGGGCAGACTGTGTTCGTTCAGGGGTGTTGTCGCTTTTGTGGGTGGTCTGTTGTTGAGTGTTGGCCAGAGTGGGAGAGGGAGCATGAGTGGGCTGTAGCGTCCGCCTAAATGTGTTTCTCAGCCGGTACTTTATGTTATCTGCCATTACTTGGACGCCAAAAAAATTAGGGTGAAGTCCATCTCTGGCCAGAAGTGCCTCGGGGTCATGATGGATCTGAGCATGGTTGATGATTTCAACGTCTTTTTGGTAATGTTCCATGTCCAGCAAAACATTGTTGAGCTTAAATGAGTCCTGTGCGTGAGCTGCGAGTTGGCGGAATTGTGGCATGTGTCTGTGGTGCAAGTTGACTACCCTAGGAAGCACGGTTGTCAAGTGCAGTTTCGTGTTTGGTCTGTTGGCATGGACCTCGTGTACCAGTGTATTCATGGCCTCAATGGTCTGTTCCGCACTGCTGTGTTTCAGGTCATTAGTCCCGCAGTGAATGACGAAGTGCGTGATGTTCTGTGGTGCAGCGGCTATCAGTTTCCTTATGTCATTGGTTTTGGCGCCGCTCTGAAAACTAATGTATGGTGCATGTTCTCCGGGAGGAAAGTGATTGTGGATGTGCTTGTATTGACTATCACCTATCAACGCTACATGTGCCAATGAAAGAAGGGGGAGAGGCTTACCTTGTTCCGTCATCTTCCGCTGACTGAAGTCCATGGTAGAGAGAGGGTGCGGTAGATGGTCATTGGCGATCACAAAATGAACAAGGGAGGGGAAAACCTCAGGTTGCTAGAGCCAACGTTTCGACAAGGGGACTTGTCTTCGTCTGGGCAAAGCGTTCATCATCGGCAGGGATTAAATAGGGCCTTCGCTCCGAGGAGGAAGGCCCCGGGGGTGGGGAAGGAAAGTGGTGTGGGAGGGGATGCGTGTCAGGAAGGGGAGGGAGGTGAATCATGATTCGTTAGGCTGCAATAGTGCAACAACTTTGTCACAAAATTCGGTGCATTTTAGGAACAAACAAAGAAAAACCGCCGCGCGCACGGCGTCTCGCCGGCGCGAGCCCGACGGGGGGGAGGGAAAGCCCCCGCCGAGCGCGTGCCTCTCTCTCCACCGCCGCGGCGTGCGCCGAGGAAATGAGTCATCCCCGCCGATTATTCTCGAACATGCGAGTCGGTTCTACAGCTGACGGGGGGAAAGGGCGTAGCCTTGCGTGCACTAAGACACGTCCCCCTCGCCCGTCGGCGTCGGCGCCACTCAAGAACACGCTCGAAACTTCGAGATGCGACCCCCGACCTCTGACCAATGGGGACGCGCGGCCGGTGAGAAGAGGAAAGGGAGACAGCACTGCCAATGCTGCGTGTATGTGCGCGCCTACTCGGGCGCGAACAACAAACAGACGGGAGAGCGAGCCTATAAAGAAGGACGTTGACAGCTATCAGTCAGTCCGGACCGCCTTTTAAGCTTCATCGAAGCGCGCCCGTTCGACTCCCGGGAAAACACCACTCGGCCAGCATCGGACCAACGAGGCAACGTTCGCCAGTCTGCGGGACGGCATCGTCGTGGAACTCTGGTCGTCGGACTGCCGCAGTGCCCGCTGAACAAATTGTGTTTTGTTTGTTTACCTCTCTTTCGTGTGTTAGTGCACTTTAGGTGCAATATTTCCTTTGAATTGTATTCTCTCTCGAGTTTAACTTTGCACGAGTTGCATTGTGTTGCTAATCACTTTGTCTTTGTACTAGTGTTTGTGAAACCCTCTGTATCGTCTCAATTGCTGTATAAACTTTGTTTTGTTTTGTAAACCTCTGGCTCCGACCCATTCTCTGGCTTGCGACCAGCGAAAGCTGGGCACCGAACGCCCAAAAACCTCTTGTCACTTGGTAGCTGGTCTCCGCTGAGTTTGCCACGCTGAGTCGAGGGCATCTCCTTTGAGTCCGAGACCGCTACCCCCACATGCTCTAAGGGTGTCTGGGAGCTTCCCACTAAAAGTGCGGGAAGTCTGGGTGACAAACTTATATCCGGGGGGTGTGTACTGAACAAAAGGCTTTGAAGGGGCTGCGACGGGGGAAGCGGATGAGGCGCTGGGTGAACCTGCAAAACTCAGATAAAAGGATTAGTCAGCGTGGTACAGGGAAATGAAAAAAAAAGGCTGGCACTGGAAGGAGAAAGGAAGGGGGGCATTTCCAAGGAAGGACAAGGCAGGGGGGGGGGGGGGGAATGGCTCTCACAGACCACACACAAAAGCGACAACACCCCTGAACGAACACAGTCTGCCCCCGCTAGGACCCAGGACACCTCCACACAGTTCACTCCAGAGACTTGCGATGCTGGCACACAGACGGTAACCGTGGATCCCACACCAGCGGAACAGCACGTAGGAATCACACCGAAAGTTGCCACTAAACAACAAAGCGACCACTTCACACAGACACCTAAGCGATTAGTGACGCACACTAGCACCCAGATTGTCACCGACGCGGACCTCGACACCGATACCACCCCCTTTTTTTTTTTTTTTATTGGTCCTCTCAAAAAAAGAGGTAAAAAAAACATAAAAGAAAGAGAGAGGATGCCTGGACCAGCAATGCTTTGCCAGGCTTAACGCCAATTCAAAATAAATGAAAAATAACTAAATGTTTCAAAGAAGAAAAAAAAAATTAAGTGAAAAACAGAGCATAAAAAAAAACTCATAAGAAAAGAAAACAAAAGTCTCGTCATAGTAAGTTAGACGCAGGCAGATAGCCAAAGCACAGCGTGCAGTCCACGAAATAAATAAAAATAATAATAAAAAGAAAACCCAAGTCACTGCAAAGTCATTGTCACCGTAACAGTCAAAGAAAGCACTGAGCGCCGGCCACAAAATAAAGATCACAAAAATAAAAACATAATCAAGACAAAAGAATAAAGAAACCGAAGTCACAGTCACTCAGACAAGGACACAGTCACAGTCACGCAGTCAATACAGAGTCGCAGCCACACAGTCAAGGACGTAGTCACAGTCACGCCACGACAAAGCCACCTATGCTCAATAAAGGAGCACGGGGCGCTCCGCTGTGCAAAGCTTGGGGAAGAGAGATTAGAGGAAAGAGAGAAATCAGCGTGAATAATTTGGAATTGTACTACTTATGAGGTGAACCATTTGAAGGAGAAGAGCACAAGCAGCAGGGTTTCGGAGAAGGGAGGGGTAAACAGATGGTGTGATGTCCGATGAGCAAAGAGATTTTAAACGAGAAACTAAAGAAGCAGTAACAGAACAGTCCCGGAAGTAATGACGGATATTTTCACATAACAATCCACAGGAACAAGTTGAAGACGGAGAGAGGCCAAATCTTTTAAAATAGAACGGAAATCTACCATGCCCAGTAAGTAACGTTATTAGAGGATTCCTGTGTAGACGAATAAGGGGAATGTTAAGTGTATCAGGGATCCAGTTGAATAGTTCAGTGCCACCATTATTCTCGCGCCAAAAAATGCTCCATAAAAGAAGTGAAGAATGATGCAAACGGGAACGAACGCAACGGCGTGAAAGGGTAGAAATATGTAAACTTCCAAACTGGCCGGCACTACCAGCAGCTTGGTCGGCTAACTCGTTTCCAAAGATTCCAGAATGACCCCGGATATGAAATAAAAGAAATGGGGCTAAAGAAGACAAACGATAGAGATCTTTCTTAATTGCAATAATAGTCGGATTGTAAGAAGTAACTGAAGACAGCGCAGAAAGCAGAGACAGAGAATCAGTGTAAAAATGAACAGGCGTAGAGGGAGGGTTGTGAATAGCATAAACAACAGCAGAATGAAAGGCTACAAGCTCAGCGGCATAGGCACTAGAGGGTGGTGCTAAAGATAGACGGTGTACATGGACAATATTTTGTGTTGAGCTAAGAACAACAAATGCTGCACCAGCTGAGCGAGGAGTGAAAGACCCATCAGTGTAAATATGCAGGGCACGTTGACAAGAAAAGAATACAGCTTCTTGAGAACTAAGTTGAACAAAAGAAAATTTAAATTTTAATGAGGGATGGTCTGACCAGGGATCAAATAAAGGTTGAATGTGAGAGGGATCATAAAAAGTATTGCCGTACACTACGGATTGACGTAACGTGAAAAGCATAAACTCTGCGCATAACTGATCCAGATAGATAGGCAGAGGAAGAACGTTCGCAAGAACATGAAGAGCAGCGGTTCGCGTAGTATGATAGGCACCAGTAAGAGCTAGAAGGGGAATTCGTTGAAGCGATAAAACACGATCTCTTAGCCGAGAAAGGGGGCAATGAAACCACCAAGCTGGGGCGGCATAGGTAATTGTAGGGAGAATAACCTGATGATAAATTTGGCGCATATGAGAAGGAGAAACACGAAAATGGAAATGGAACCAGTTAAGGAGCCTGGTGGTAGATGCAAGAATTTTCGTTTGCAAATAATTAACATGGGGAATAAAGCTTAAGTAAGAGTCAAAGACAACACCTAATAATTTAATACTCGGTTCACACTTGAGACTGTAAGTGTCTAGTCGAATAGTCGGCTTACGCTTATGTAAAGCCGGAGCTCCATTAAAAAACAAAACATAAGAACACTTTTCTGGGTTTAACTGAACGCGGGACGTGGTACACCAGTTTTGGATTAAAGTTAAAACATTTGAGCCCAGCGTTGACAACTCGCGGCTAGTTTTGCCAGGGATGAGTACAATGGTGTCATCTGCATATGCCTGAATGTGGATAGGTGAGGGCACAGGAAGGTTTAGGAGATCATATAGCAAAATGTTCCAAAGCAGTGGCGAAAGTGGTGAACCCTGCGGACTGCCGAGGGAAGAAGGCACAGAAAGAGTACAAGAAGGAGATTGATAGGTCAAATGGCGGTTATGAAGGAAAGACTCCAGAAGGGAATATAGATTTCGAGGGCAACGATGCTTTCGTAAAAAATGTAAAACCAGAGGGTGCCAAACACTATCAAATGCTCCTCTGAAATCCAGAGAAATTAGAACCACAGGAATTTTTTGTTGTTTATAACTATGTAAGAACTCCCGCAAATGATATAGAGCCTGAACAGAACTGCGACCATGCGTGAAACCATACTGATTTCTATGAAGTAATTTGTTTTGGCGCAGGAAGTAATACAGCCGACCATATATTAAACGCTCGAGCACCTTACCGAAAGACGAATTAATACAGATCGGTCGGTAAGAATTTGGAAGGTGCTTTGGTCTGTTCGGTTTGGGAATGAAAGTAATTCTGCCAATTCTCCATGTCTGCGGAAAGTAACCCAAGTGCAAGGCAGAATTAAAGAGGGAGACGAAAAACAAGGGATGAGCGTTAAACAAGGCGACAACAAAACGGGGAGAGATAAGATCAGGCCCTGGAGAAGACGACAAATCTAATGAATTGATGACAGCTTCGATCTCCGCAGCAGTGAACGGTAAATCTTGGACTGGGTTATTGTAAGGCTGCGCAGTAATGTCCCGAACATGAGTATGAAAAGGGAGATCACGGGAAGAATCATCTGTAGCGACGTGAGTACGAAGGAGCAACTGTATAGCGTCAGGAAGCGTTTCAGTATATGTGCCATCAGCGTACCGTAGAGGAGGGATAATGGAAGGGCACCTGAGCTTGCCAAAAGCATGTTTATATGGCTTACCAAAGAGATATTTACGTGTAGCTGTGGAGCAGATCTCTTTTATATAACTATCATGTGTGGTTCTGATGTTAGAGCGATACTGAGCAAGAGCTTTATAATAAATTGAACGCTGAAGAATTCTCAGCTGTGGGTCTGAAATGCGTTGAAAACGGCGACGAAGAGCGCGCACACGGGACCTCTCCATGCTCAAATCAGCCGTCCACCAAATGGAACCCTCGGGAAAATGTGGTTTAACCAAACGCAAGTTTTTCTTGTAAAGTGACATAAAGGTGGCGTTAAATTTTGAGAGGACATGATCAAGAGCACACGCCGAATGAAACTGATAATTGTAAAAAGATTTGAACCAAGGCAACGAAGTTAACTGGGCAATTAAGCGGCTGGAGCTGGCTCTGGTAAGCCGCTTGAACGGCGACAACGGTTGGGAAAGAAAAGAGTATGTAATAAATCTGTGTTCGGAAAGAGATAAATCAGGAATGACTTCCCAGGAGTAGCCCTTTGCAAGCAAACTAGGTGAAGCGAGACTAATGTCAATCCAACTGGAAGCATATGGAGTTTCATAAGTTGGTAAAGAGTCCGGATTATTCAGAAGAACCAGGGCATTAGAAGCCGCAAAAGCTTCAACATGAGTTCCTCTAGCATCAGTGGTATTGCCACCCCATAAAATGTTTTTTGCATTAAAATCACCGCAAATGATAATTTTGTCAGTGGGTGAAGTCTGAATACAAGTGGTGAGCAAAGCCAGAGATACTGTAATATCGGCGCGAGGCGGTACATATACTGCTACAAAAAGGAATTGATCAGTCGATGTCGAACATAAGATGGAAACAACTTCAGGAGAAATTAAAGTAGGGAAGATATCAAAGGTAGGATTGTGTAGCAATATGACACAGCGAGGATTTTCGGGAGACAGGATTTTGTAAAAAGTGGAGGGAATTCCTACAAATTCGTTATGGGTATTAATATATGGATCTCCGACAGTGGTGATTGTGATATTATTGTCCAAAATATATTTAACCATCGGGGCAGTCGCACACCGGGTGTGATCCAAATTGACTTGGAGAAAATTGATGTGGTCGGGCGGAGGACACGGGGTTACATGAGGAGCGCTACGAGCCATAATTAGTGCGGGAACGGATTCTCTCCGTACGTTCACGCAAGAGTGAACAAGAGACATGCCCGGCAGGATGATCGGACGAGCGACCGGCGGCCGCGCAAGGGGCGCACTTCCGTTGGGGATCCTGGATGGAAATTGGGCAGGCGGCCAAGGCATGTGACCCCGCACAGCGGGTGCAACAAGCCTTTGAAGGGTCATTTTTCAACGTGCAAGCCGTCAAAGCGTGGCCATATTGAGCGCAATAAGTGCAGAGCGGCACATGCAGGTCTTCGCGCACCTCAACTAAAGTCCACCCGAGGGTCACGCGACGTGCGTCGCATAAACGGATGAAAGCAGGAGGATCCACCTCGAGGACGTGGACGAACTGTCCGGATTTTTGGGGAAATGAGAGTCTGACCTTACAGGAGGATGGGTCCAGATGAAGATTAGGGTTCCGGCGGTTGAGTGCCGTAACTAGGTCCTGTGGCCGCACGTCGGGGTCGACCCCTGCCAGGCGAATGTGCGGGTTCCTCTGTCGCGGGACACGGACCTTAATCGCGGTTCTAGTGGCTTCGATGCGGGTAATGGCGGCCTTGAGACGGTCCAGGTCTGCAGGGTCACTGGAGGCAACCGTGAGGGCACGAGGGGAAGGCCGAAGGGCAACAGCTCCGATTCCCTCGGCCTCGGGATCGATGTTTTCCCTAATCAATGCAGCCACCTCACGGCCGACGTCTGCTGAAGCCGCGACGGAAGTTAAAAACATCTGATGCGGCAGGGGGTTCGGTCGGGTGTTCCCAGCAGGTGGAGGCTGTGGCTGGCCAGGGGTCGCGTCCAGGGCTGAAATTCCGATGTCCCTCTGAACCGGAACAGGAGCACCACGCAGGGCATCTGCGAAAGTCCGGGGGACCAATGCCTCCTGCCTCAGGTCGCGAAGTTCCGCCTCAGCCGCGGGGACCCTAGCAGACATCTCCGCAAGCTGTACTTTAACGGCGTCCAGCTCGCGCTCTCTGGCTTCCAATGAGGTCTGCAGCGTCCTTGAAAAATTGGTCTCGGCGACCGCGCACGCAAAAAAATGCGCCGTTTGGCGGTACAGGTCGCAAACCAGAGACAGTAGGACTGCGCGAGCTGCCGGGCCTATCTTATTGTCCTTGTCCAAGATCGCTGTCATTAGCTGTTCGTGAGCCCGCATGGCAACAGCGTCCGTGCCCAACTCCAAACGGGCGGGTTGAGGCGACTCCGGAAGCCTTGCTGGCTGCGAGAGACCAGGGGACCACAAGACCTGGGAGACTCCAGGTTCTGCGGGGCCACAGGAGGCGCCTCCGGAATGGTGTGCAAGGGCAGGATCCTCAGGCACGCCAGCGTGCAAAGGGATGTCCGTGTGATGGTCCGAAGACTTGTCCGAGGTAGATTCAGGATTTGCCGCACACAAGAAGAGCCGCTCGAGGGTGGCGGGCCATCTGGAGTAACGCGATCGGTCATGGCCAAGCTGGCAGCTGGTAGGCCTAACCAGCCAGCCGCCAGAGACCACAAGCCGCCGAAACTGCGAAAAGAAAACACGGACCTCAAAGGGGGAGGCCACTCGGAGGGTCCCCCGACGTCTTACAGGGCCCCTCCGAGTCACAGGATGTCCCAAGAGGCCGTGAAACTGCAAAAAAGGCAGACGCACAAGAGCAGCGAAATAAACCACAGCCTCTTCCACCCCCAAACAGAAGTCCCCTAAACACACAACGCCCGTCAAGAGGTCCACTCGGCACAAGCGCAGATGACTCACATCTGGCAGCACCAATCGCCCCGAACCCAAAAGACGAATTTTCCTGGTCGCCAGAAAACTAGCCACTAAACAAACTAACTACCGATTCCACCTACACACTTACAAATCCTACTCGCAGCACAGGACAATACCCAAAGGACTTCGAGTTAATGTTAGGTGCTCCCTCGGTGCGCTCAGGCCTGAACTCCTCGCTCGATGGGAAAAGGTTTCAAATGACGCATCCCTTTCATTCATAGCTATTTTAAAAGAACATTGTCAAGAGCAGTTAAATTCCCTCGATGATCAACTTAGTAAGATAGAACTAAATTGGGGCGAAAGCCAGGCACTAGCAGATTTTGTAGCCAGAAAGGAACGCAAGCTGCACGATAAACAACAGCATAAACAAATTAGAGATAAATTTCCGCTAGATACGAATACATCTGGACAGTTTAACAACCGCCCTCCAATTTCGATACAGACAAAAGATACGCACTTTCCGCCGCAGGACACTGACAGCAACATTGTCGATATTTCCAAATCCCTAAGTGATAGCGACAAACGGATTCTGAAGCATGGCCTTACATTTTGTCCAACTAACAATAATTTTAACGAGTATGAACTTCACAGAGACCTCACAGAATTTGCGCGAAGATTGCGAATTAAGGAATTCTTTGCCGAAAAAGCAAACACCCCAATTACTAACCTAGCTCTTTCCTGTAACACGTGGTCAACACGTGCTCACCCTACTGCAGTAACCAGCCTTAATCCCATCCCTCTCAAAGCCGAAAGCACGTGGACGCCGGAAGCGCAGCAGAGTCCAGAATTAGACTTGTACATTAAATCTGTCTCGAAAGAAATTATAGACCAAACAAAGCAAGCTCGAAAACGCAGAAACGTTACCCCAACGGAACAGGCTACTCTGAACCACTTAGCTTCTAGAACCAATATAGTCATTAAACCTGCAGACAAAGGAGGTAGCATAGTTATCCTGCCAGCCGAAAAATACAAAAAGAAGCTTTTAGGCAACTTAACAACCCTTGTCAATATAAGAAATTAGATTCAGATCCCACTTCAGAGTTCTGCAAATTGATTCTGAACAAACTGGCAAACTTACTATCAAGAGAACTAATCACGCAGTCCGATTACCACTTCTTAAATCCGCTAAACAAACAGGCAGGACGCTTTTACCTACTTCCCAAAATCCATAAGGTTTCCGCAGAAGACTTGTTTACCGCAGATATCCCCGGCAGACCTATCGTTTCAAACAATAACACGCCCACAGAGAACTTATCAATTTTCCTGAATCACTATCTTGCAGATATTCCCACCCACCTCCCTTTTTTGTCGAGGATACACCGCACTTTCTCCGCATAATAGAGTCTCTGAATGACGCTTCCATTATCCCAGCGGATAGCATACTTGTCACACTTGACGTCGCCGCTTTGTACACAAATATTCCCATTAATGAAGGTATCGACGCACTCTTAAACATTCTAACTCAAACTCCTCACCCGCACGAAACTGAAGTGTACCTCACGCTACTTGAATTGGTACTAACACTCAACTACTTTGAATTCAATTCTTCTTACTACCTTCAAGTATTTGGAACAAGCATGGGCACTCCCTTCGCACCCACCTACGCGAACATTTTTATGGGGCTACTAGAATCTAAACTTCTAAATTCATATCTAAAAAAACCACTCATATACCTGCGGTACATAGACGATATTTTCATGATATGGAAGCATGGGGCTGAGACCCTGAAGGCATCCGTCACACATTTCAATTCATTCCACTCCAGCATTAAATTCACCTTCAACTCCTCGAAAACGCAAGTCAATTTCCTTGACACCACTGTCCATTTAGAAAATAGCAAGCTCAAAACCACACTTTACAGGAAGCCTACTGACCGACAACAATACTTAGATTTCACTAGCCATCATCCAAGACACTGCAAACAAGGTATATTCGTAGGACAGGCAACGAGGCTAAGAAGAATATGTAGCGACGACGATGACTACCTGAAACACCTCCACTCGCTAAAAAACACACTAATCACCAGAAACCATCCACAGACAACCCTTAATAATGCGTTCCAACGAGCAACCACTTTGAAACGAGATGTAGTTCTTAAAAAACGAACAAAAGCTAACAGTCAACGACCTCCTGCACTTATAACGAAATACTCAAACGCGCTTCCAAACATAAACAATATCCTGCGGAAATACCACCCCATTTTAACTGGTAACGACCGTCTCAAGAAAATATTTCCCGACGCACCAAGGGTAACATACAGACGCAACACAAACCTGAGGGACATCCTGGTGCATGCTAGGCTCGGTAAGAAACCACCACCGACAGTAACTTCATGCTCTCGACCTAGATGCAAGACATGCAAACATTTACAAAGGGACACTACGGTTAAAAGTACGGCAAGCGATTTCAGTTTCGATATAAAGACCAGTTTTTACTGCACATCGTCCAATATTATCTACATGCTCCAGTGCTCCTACTGCCAGAAAGAATATATCGGAGAAACCGGACAAACAATGAGTGCCAGATTAAACGGGCACCGGGCTGACACAACACGGAATGAACAGAAGGCATTGTCGACCCATTTTAATCAACGCCATCACAAATTCGACGAACTCAAATTGTTCATTCTTCAGTCAGGCTTCAAATCGACTAGGGACAGAAAATACAGAGAAGCATTCCTAATCCACAAATTTAAAACACTGCAACCAACAGGGATCAACATGTCCAGAGGAAACCTGGAATCTCTCAGGTACATTCCAGGGTCAGCATAATTTTAAATTAACAAATGTCTTGCACGTGGTCAGACTATTTCCTAGAACCTCGCATAAGTATACTGTCGCTCCTTGCACCCTTCCCACGTCATATCTTCCACCCCATTCCCGGCCTTGTCACCTTCTCCCTTTGTTCACCTTTTTTTTTCTCTCCTAATCCCCTGCTACCAGTTCTCGGAAACCATGACACTCCTGTTACCCCCTCCGCCCCCACTTTTTTCCTTTCTCTGAACACGAGCCATTTCCCCCCCTCTGCCTTGTCCTTCCTTGGAAATCCGCCCTTCCTTTCTCCTTCCAGTGCCAGCCTTTTTTTTTCATTTCCCTGTACCACGCTGACTAATCCTTTTATCTGAGTTTTGCAGGTTCACCCAGCGCCTCATCCGCTTCCCCCGTCGCAGCCCCTTCAAAGCCTTTTGTTCAGTACACACCCCCCGGATATAAGTTGTTGCACTATTGCAGCCTAACGAATCATGATTCACCTCCCTCCCCTTCCTGACACGCATCCCCTCCCACACCACTTTCCTTCCCCACCCCCGGGGCCTTCCTCCTCGGAGCGAAGGCCCTATTTAATCCCTGCCGATGATGAACGCTTTGCCCAGACGAAGACAAGTCCCCTTGTCGAAACGTTGGCTCTAGCAACCTGAGGTTTTCCCCTCCCTTGTTCATTTTGTGATCGCCAATGACCATCTACCGCACCCTCTCTCTACCATGGACTTCAGTCAACGGAAGATGACGGAATAAGGTAAGCCTCTCCCCTTTCTTTCATTGGCACATGAAGCGTTGATAGGTGATAGTCAATACAAGCACATCCACAATCACTTTCCTCCCGGAGAACATGCACCATACATTAGATTTCAGAGCGGCGCCAAAACCAATGACATAAGGAAACTGATAGCCGCTGCACCACAGAACATCACGCACTTCGTCATTCACTGCGGGACTAATGACCTGAAACACAGCAGTGCGGAACAGACCATTGAGGCCATGAATACACTGGTACACGAGGTCCATGCCAACAGACCAAACACGAAACTGCACTTGACAACCGTGCTTAGGGTAGTCAACTTGCACCACAGACACATGCCACAATTCCGCCAACTCGCAGCTCACGCACAGGACTCGTTTAAGCTCAACAATTTTTTGCTGGACATGGAACATTACCAAAAAGACGTTGAAATCATCCACCACGCTCAGATCCATCATGACCCCGAGGCACTCCTGGCCAGAGATGGACTTCACCCTAATTTTTTTGGCGTCCAAGTAATGGCAGATAACATAAAGTACCGGCTGAGAAACACATTTAGGCGGACGCTACAGCCCACTCATGCTCCCTCTCCCACTCTGGCCAACACTCAACAACAGACCACCCACAAAAGCGACAACACCCCTGAACGAACACAGTCTGCCCCCGCTAGGACCCAGGACACCTCCACACAGTTCACTCCAGAGACTCGCGACGCTGGCACACAGACGGTAACCGTGGATCCCACACCAGCGGAACAGCACGTAGGAATCACACCGAAAGTAGCCACTAAACAACAAAGCGACCACTGCACACAGACACCTAAGCGATTAGTGACGCACACTAGCACCCAGATTGTCACCGACGCGGACCTCGACACCGATTCCACCCCCAAACAGAAGTCCCCTAAACACACAACACCCGTCAAGAGGTCCACTCGGCACAAGCGCAGATGACTCACATCTGGCAGCACCAATCGCCCCGAACCCAAAAGACGAATTTTCCTGGTCGCCAGAAAACTAGCCACTAAAGAAACTAACTACCGATTCCACCTACACACTTACATATCCTACTCGCAGCACAGGACAATACCCAAAGGACTTCGAGTTAATGTTAGGTGCTCCCTCGGTGCGCTCAGGCCTGAACTCCTCGCTCGATGGGAAAAGGTTTGAAATGACGCATCCCTTTCATTCATAGCTATTTTAAAAGAACATTGTCAAGAGCAGTTAAATTCCCTCGATGATCAACATAGTAAGATAGAACTAAATTCGGGCGAAAGCCAGGCACTAGCAGATTTTGTAGCCAGAAAGGAACGCAAGCTGCACGATAAACAACAGCATAAACAAATTAGAGATAAATTTCCGCTAGATACGAATACATCTGGACTGTTTAACAACCGCCCTCCAATTTCGATACAGACAAAAGATACGCACTTTCCGCCGCAGGACACTGACAGCAACATTGTCGATATTTCCAAATCCCTAAGTGATAGCGACAAACGGATTCTGAAGCATGGCCTTACATTTTGTCCAACTAACAATACTTTTAACGAGTATGAACTTCACAGAGACCTCACAGAATTTGCGCGAAAATTGCGAATTAAGGAATTCTTTGCCGAAAAAGCAAACACCCCAATTACTAACCTAGCTCTTTCCTGTAACACGTGGTCAACACGTGCTCACCCTACTGCAGTAACCAGCCTTAATCCCATCCCTCTCAAAGCCGAAAGCACGTGGACGCCGGAAGCGCAGCAGAGTCCAGAATTAGACTTGTACATTAAATCTGTCTCGAAAGAAATTATAGACCAAACAAAGCAAGCTCGAAAACGCAGAAACGTTACCCCAACGGAACAGGCTACTCTGAACCACTTAGCTTCTAGAACCGATATAGTCATTAAACCTGCAGACAAAGGAGGTAGCATAGTTATCCTGCCAGCCGAAAAATACAAAAAAAGAAGCTTTTAGGCAACTTAACAACCCTTGTCATTATAAGAAATTAGATTCAGATCCCACTTCAGAGTTCTGCAAATTGATTCTGAACAAACTGGCAAACTTACTATCAAGAGAACTAATCACGCAGTCCGATTACCAATTCTTAAATCCGCTAAACAAACAGGCAGGACGCTTTTACCTACTTCCCAAAATCCATAAGGTTTCCGCAGAAGACTTGTTTACCACAGATATCCCCGGCAGACCTATCGTTTCAAACAATAACACGCCCACAGAGAACTTATCAGTTTTCCTGAACAACTATCTTGCAGATATTCCCACCCACCTCCCTTCCTTTGTCGAGGATACACCGCACTTTCTCCGCATAATAGAGTCTCTGAATGACGCTTCCATTATCCCAGCAGATAGCATACGTGTCACACTTGACGTCGCCGCTTTGTACACAAATATTCCCATTAATGAAGGTATCGACGCACTCTTAAAAATTCTAACTCAAAGTCCTCACCCGCACGAAACTGAAGTGTACCTCACGCTACTTGAATTGGTACTAACACTCAACTACTTTGAATTCAATTCTTCTTACTACCTTCAAGTATTTGGAACAAGCATGGGCACTTCCTTCGCACCCACCTACGCGAACATTTTTATGGGGCTACTAGAATTTAAACTTCTAAATTCATTTCTAAAAAAACCACTCATATACCTGCGGTACATAGACGATATTTTCATGATATGGGAGCATGGGGCTGAGACCCTGAAGGCATTCGTCACACATTTCAATTCATTCCACTCCAGCATTAAATTCACCTTCAACTCCTCGAAAACGCAAGTCAATTTCCTTGACACCACTGTCCATTTAGAAAATAGCAAGCTCAAAACCACACTTTACAGGAAGCCTACTGACCGACAACAATACTTAGATTTCACTAGCCATCATCCAAGACACTGCAAACAAGGTATATTCGTAGGACAGGCAACGAGGCTAAGAAGAATATGTAGCGACGACAATGACTACCTGAAACACCTCCACTCGCTAAAAAACACACTAATCACCAGAAACCATCCACAGACAACCCTTAATAATGCGTTCCAACGAGCAACCACTTTGAAACGAGATGTAGTTCTTAAAAAACGAACAAAAGCTAACAGTCAACGACCTCCTGCACTTATAACGAAATACTCAAACGCGCTTCCAAACATAAACAATATCCTGCGGAAATACCACCCCATTTTAACTGGTAACGACCGTCTCAAGAAAATATTTCCCGACGCACCAAGGGTAACATACAGACGCAACACAAACCTGAGGGACATCCTGGTGCATGCTAGGCTCGGTAAGAAACCACCACCGACAGTAACTTCATGCTCTCGACCTAGATGCAAGACATGCAAACATTTACAAAGGGACACTACGGTTAAAAGTACGGCAAGCGATTTCAGTTTCGATATAAAGACCAGTTTTTACTGCACATCGTCCAATATTATCTACATGCTCCAGTGCTCCTACTGCCAGAAAGAATATATCGGAGAAACCGGACAAACAATGAGTGCCAGATTAAACGGGCACCGGGCTGACACAACACGGAATGAACAGAAGGCATTGTCGACCCATTTTAATCAACGCCATCACAAATTCGACGAACTCAAATTGTTCATTCTTCAGTCAGGCTTCAAATCGACTAGGGACAGAAAATACAGAGAAGCATTCCTAATCCACAAATTTAAAACACTGCAACCAACAGGGATCAACATGTCCAGAGGAAACCTGGAATCTCTCAGGTACATTCCAGGGTCAGCATAATTTTAAATTAACAAATGTCTTGCACGTGGTCAGACTATTTCCTAGAACCTCACATAAGTATACTGTCGCTCCTTGCACCCTTCCCACGTCATATCTTCCACCCCATTCCCGGCCTTGTCACCCTCTCCCTTTGTTCACCTTTTTTTTTCTCCTAATCCCCTGCTACCAGTTCTCGGAAACCATGACACTCCTGTTACCCCCTCCGCCCCCACTTTTTGGCTTTCTCTGAACACGAGCCATTCCCCCCCCCCCCCCTGCCTTGTCCTTCCTTGGAAATGCCCCCCTTCCTTTCTCCTTCCAGTGCCAGCCTTTTTTTCATTTCCCTGTACCACGCTGACTAATCCTTTTATCTGAGTTTTGCAGGTTCACCCAGCGCCTCATCTGCTTCCCCCGTCGCAGCCCCTTCAAAGCCTTTTGTTCATTACACACCCCCCGGATATAAGTTGTTGCACTATTGCAGCCTAACGAATCATGATTCACCTCCCTCCCCTTCCTGACACGTATCCCCTCCCACACCACTTTCCTTCCCCACTCCCGGGGCCTTCCTCCTCAGAGCGAAGGCCCTATTTAATCCCTGCCGATGATGAACGCTTTGCCCAGACGAAGACAAGTCCGCTTGTCGAAACGTTGGCTCTAGCAACCTGAGGTTTTCCCCTCCCTTGTTCATTTTGTGATATCTTTTTGCGGTTAGGTCTGATCAAAAGCTCTAGATGGTTGCTAGAAAACCTGCAACTGAACGAAAAAGAAACCCGACTGAACAACAAATATTCTTAATCTAACATAAGGTAGGAATAAATGGGCAATGGACCGAAAATGAACTGATACTACATTGTCAAAATAGAAAAAAAAAACTCCACAGCCCTGATCCCAAATCATCAGGAGCACAACACGGCAACCTTTCTTATTAGAATTTGTTAACCATATGGTATTAGAATATATTATATTATAATATGGTAAGTTTGCGTCGTTTCTCTATACTGGTACAGGCGTAGCCAGTCTGATATGTATGCAGGGGCCAGCCGTTGGGAGGGGCTAGCCTATACAGATGCACAGACTCACCTACTAATGTTTTTCATCGTGTAGGGCTTCCCCCTATATCTAGCCGATCGAAGTTGCATCGCTTCAAATTCCGATACTTGCTTCTGTTCAATTCATATGAGATTAACTCCGAACCCTTCGTCAAAACAAGCCACTCCAGAATAACCCGTCTAAGACACCCTGTTTTCCTTGACTAATTTATTGTCGTAGTAACATCTTCTACTTTTATTTTTTTCCGCAACCAGTGCCCCAATGAAATAAATCAGAAGTCCTAAATGTACTGCCGTCGACAGTTCTTAAATTTTTAGAGCCTGCCGAGCTGATTACATTGCCTCTAAATTGCTGAATTTCACATTACGCATGGCTGATATAAGCTTTTTCTTGTATAACTGGCATTCCTAAATTTCTTGCTTCTTCCTTCGTTCAACTGGACCTATCCATGTAAACCCGCCCTTATATCATTTGCATTCTATAAGTATTTACTTTTCCACAAGAGTTCTATGTGGAACGTATGTTCCTTTTTCTTAAATGCACCCACATATATAAAAACCATTTGGAGCTGACAATATACCGAAATAAAATAAATAACGAAAAATTTTAACGCAATTATTATGGCCCCGAAGCAGACATATTTGCGTGTAAATAGTTCTTTACGTTCGCTCCTTACGAGGTGGAATACCAAGAATGTCCCATCTGCGCCAAAATACTTTTTTTTTGTGGCCTTCCCTGACTCTTTGCCCTTTAAGAGAAGGCAGCCGTTGTCACAGAATTATAAATAACCTCTTTGTTTCTCGCAGCAAAGAACAAATGCTGATTCTTACCAGATATGTCACGCGGAGCATTTAAAGCCCAAGCACCAGGCAACCGGAGCATTAAATCGAAACATTGAAGCAAGCTTGGCATGACAACGTATAAGCTGCGCAGCTGCAAAAAAAATACCATCTGGGCAATATAACATACCCGAAGCCCAGTAATGCGGATGCCTTCGGTGCTGAGAGTGGACGATAATTCATATCCTCTAATAGCTCGCTTTCGATTCGCTTCGCGTAAACAAGTTAGCGTAAACGAAAGGTATTGATGTATAGTATTTTGTGAGGTGTGCTTCTTGATGGCTTATGTTTAACCAGGTTTGTGCGAGAAAGTCATGTGGCTATCGAAATACTAATCAGGAGAGAACTTGAAGTACTGAAGGCAGGCGCTTCTTCACGCTTAACAGTGTAAATTTTTAAATCGAAGAATTCCTTCAAATAGGGTTGAGCCACTAACGGAGAAATCGGACAGTTATGTCTCTTCCACAACACTTCATTGGCTTTATAAACTCACCATCTCACACCATCTTAACGGCGTTGTTGGCGTCATACTGCCGCAGCAGCATCCTGACTCTCTAACGGGTTTGCCACATGAGCCACTGCCGCCGGCGCGCCGTGAAAACATGACTACGCCAAGGCGTCATTGGCGCTCACCCTTGACACACTGCCAAGATCTTTTCGGTGGACGGCACCTACGCTGACGGCACGAAACTAAAGAACGAGATACTGTGTCCAGTTCCGACAAGACCGCCGCAAAGAGTTTACCGAAAAGGAGGACTGACCTGTATGAGTAATCGTGGGGGCCGCAAAGGCGACCGCGGAACCCCGCTGTCCCACGTAATCCAGTTTGAGAACCTCAGCTCAGTGCTATTGTTGAGGCGCCGTACACCGCACTGCAGATTACGGAGTGGATCTTGGCCACAGGCTGCAGCTGGCAGCCGTCTTGTCTTTCTTCACTTCAGTGCAGTGTCGTGGTACCGAAAGAACTCCTCAAGGGCAGTTATGTGAACAAAGTGGGCCAAAGCCTAGGGAGATTATTTGCATATGATTTTCAGTGTCTGCTGATACCTTTCAGTACATGAATTTAAGACATTACAACACTTTTGGCATTTAATTTTATTCTCTGCGGGTATCTAAGTAGCTGACTTGCACAGCTTCTTTTCAGAATGGTAGGCATTGTAGGTCGGATTATTACACAAATAAAATAGCGCGAACTTACAGTCCTTCAAATGTCTGTCGAGAGCAGAATGTTTCACCTACATTGAGCAGGATGTTCTGGCTGAAATAAGAAGTAGCAATATGTACAGAATGACAAACTTTCAACGCAAAAAAGCAACTCCGATAAATCGCGCTTTTGCCAACACTGCCCTTCCTGCTTTGGAGCAGCGCAATTTTTTTTTATACTTGATGACGAAAAACCTAGCACTAGGTATGCTTCAGTCAATCTGCCACCATGTAAGAATACAGCAAGGATTAGCAAATCGAAGCACCTTGGACGCGACAGGCCCCTCCCCGTTAAAAAAATCCTTGTGGAAAGCGATCTGCTTTCAAAGTATGAGAAATTTGAGCAATGCGGACCCTCTGTTGTGCGGACTGTTCCACTGCCTCTTTTCCCCGGTGTAATCCTCTGTCGTGTTTCAGAATCAGAATCAGTTTGATGTGATGAAAAATAAAATATAGGTTGGTTGGTTGGTTGGTTGGTTTATCGCGTTTAACGTCCCAATGCGACTAAGGCTATGAGAGACGCCGTAGTGAGGGGCTCCGGAAGTTACGACCACCTGGGGTTCTTTAACGTGCACTGACATCGCACAGTACACTGGCCTCTAGAATTTCTCCCCCAAAGAAATTCAACCGCCGCGGCCGGGGTCGAACCCGAAAAAAAAAATATATAAGGTGGACAATTTGATACAGAAGGATTGCAAGGTAACTTGTTTCCTGCGATATTATTTCCGCGCCTTCTGAAAAACCAATTTGCCACAATAAAAACTGTTCAAATTCGCACATGTTGCACAGGCAGACAATGCTCCATCAGGTTTAAACTAACCATATCGGACTCGATCTTCACTTCCGTGAGTCAGCGTTCAGTCCCTCCCAGGCCGCGATTTAGTCACTTGTGCTGCATTCTTTACAAACAGCCCTCGCGGTGGATACGAGCAAGGCGTAACTTTCACGTAATATTATTCATGATGTGAGAAAACTTGGTATAGTGACTGAAGAATTTCCAGCGCTTTGAGGGAGGAGTATGCTCCAATACCTCTTAGCGTTGTCTTTGATCGGCCGTCTGTTTCGTCATTTTGGGCGATAACACCCATAAACACACGTCTGCAGTTTTACAAACCCAACTTGAATCTCTGTCCTTTGAATAGCCACGTTTGTTGCTTCGCAAGCAAGATTGAGAGACTAGGACACTCGTTTACCACAAGGTTTGTCCACAAGGACACAAGGTTTAAGCGGATTCGAGAGACATCAGTACTTTTATTTGTTTGTAGCGCGTAATCAGAATCTAAATGTAACATATGCAAAGACCCAGAACAAGGAAACAGCGGACAATTGTCCAGTGTCCCAATCATGCTGTAGGAGCGCCGTAGAGTTACTCTGGCAGAGGGCCCAACGGGGCTTAAATTTCTCGAACAAACAAATTCTGGTTCTCCGGTGTCGTCTCTGAATTCTAGAAACATACCTACTACAGGTATCGCTAAAACACACAAAAAATACAGGGCGCTGAGAATGGGGTGAGTTCTCAATGACCAGTGTTTCATTATTTTTTGAACAAGTTTTCAAAAACCTTCATGCACGTCTTAGCTTTATAATATAGCAGGTGTGATGGAAAAACACAGATAATATTATCCAGAATTGTGTGCAAGGACAAGGTGTAACGCCGTGATCATTGTAGCAGAATGGATAGTTTAGCTAGTTGCTATCCGTCCATTTTTGATAGAAAACAGCGTGGACGGGCGGAAGACTGAGAACAAGGAAACACACGGAGGAGTGCTTGTCTGTGTCTTGTTCAACATTCTGGGACAAAACTTTTGAATATTTGAAAATTTCAAGGTACTTTTATGGAAATATTGAAGGTAGTGGCACATTGTTTCGATGTGTATCAATATCTTTCTTTTACAGTGTTTCCATTACTTGTATACAGCAGTTAAGACTGCCTTAGGAAACCAATGGGAAACGCTTTTGACGACAGCGAAAACGTTAATACCAAGAAAATAAAAGCCTGCGGACGGGTGATTGAAGGGTATATTGACTGTTATACAAAAACCTTAAATATAGAAAAAATTCTGTTTATAAACTAAAATTCGGTTCATAAACTGGTTCTCTTTCAAAAATGCTTTTTCCACAATTTTTTGGTATGTCTTTCATCCATTCGCGCTGTTTTCTACCCAAGATGAACGTGCTCGCTCTTTCAAATGTACCCCGAAAACGTGCAAGCTATGCAGCAACACAAATGTCAGCACCAGTCATTAGCCATGCAGTGCCGCCACGCCGAAAACAGTTTTTATAGCTGAACTGAGTGCGATCAACTCACCTGTCAGGTTATACGAACCTAAAACTACGCAGTCAGGTTCCGCATACAGGACCGGATAATTGGCGTACAGTAGATCCTTTATGGGCCCTGGTATGAAAATCGACAAGATAGGAAGAAAAATTATTGCCTTAAAAACACTGAGAAGATTCTTCAAGGCTTTCTGAGGAGAAAGCCATACATCCAGCTACTACTGGCGCTATTAGTTGTGTGCAAGATATCGTTTTAGACGCCCTAAATAGAAAACCACAATGTTCGCCAGTGCCTTCCCAAGAATATGCAGGTTTGTTCTGCGAAAGAAAAACAAGTGAAGAAGACGCACTACGTGAACTTAAAGCCCTCTCAAATATATGCGCATTTATTGAAACGCATATGCAGCAAAGGAATGCCAAAGACTCACCTCTGAAAAAGAAACACCTCCTGCTGACCCCCATCCTTATTAATTTCTACTGAAATGTCGCTTCCTCGCTGTGCAGCTGTCAAGCGCTTCGCGCTCGTCACCCACCTCGAGGGGCACTGCCCTCTCTTCCTAAGAAAGCCATGAAGTCGCTGGGACAGAAAATTTCCTTTCCCCCGCTTTTCTTTTCTGTCGCTCCCTCGTTCCGAACACCTGGATCCACGTTAGGGGATCGCCTTTTCAAGTTGTAACAGATTCTTCTTTTTTTCTCGTCTCTCTTTTCTTCCCCCCTCCCCCCCCCCCCCCGTTACCATTGTTTGCCTTTGGGCTTTACGCTTTTTCCTGCACCTCGCGGATGCTATAAAAGTTGCTTGTTTGGAATACTGTAATACACTCGAAAAAGGCTGGCCCTCCCGCCGAAACGTCGTGAATTAAATCCTGTTATGTTTTTCAATTTCTCGTGACTTTATCGGATATTGATCAATCGGCTGCCAAGAAATCATTTTTGATATATATATATATATATATATATATATATATATATATATATATATGTTCAGATAAGAACGGTAATCGAGGTCCCATGACCATTTTTTGTTTTCAATGAAATTTCTATATATGATGGGCAAATGTGTCCACACAAAGGAATGAACCTTAGTTTTGCAAGAACCTTCGTAGTTTTCTCGGAAAAAAATCGCATGTCACAAGAGGTGGAGAATGTCGTTTTTGGCACTTCGCAAAGTTGCAAGTTTGAAGCCTCATTCCATGCACAAAAAATTTTTCCCGCGCATCAGCATTTCTTCAGTGCTTTTTTACAACTTGTACAATCTGATAAAATTAAAAATGTTTTCTTGCTCTTTCAACCTTCCGAGTAAAAAAATTGCAAACTTCGCTTCTAGAGCTATGCGGTGCAAAAAAGGCACTTTTCAGGTCAGCCTTAGGGCAAGATGCCTAAAGATCTTCCCACTGAATATATTTCTCAGTATTTTTCAGCTGTTATTACTCACCTCAGGCAAGTTCTATTGCTCTATACTTGACAGATAGTTTTCAGTACGGTCTCAAAATTGGCCGAAATTCAAAAACGCGAAAAAAGTTACAAATTTGACTTGGGTTTAAAGAAAAACATCATCATCGAATTTTGTTAAAATTTGCCTGAATAATCCTCAATACATGATAATTTTAGGGCACTAGAAAAGTGTTGCATTATATTGTTTTAAAATACCAAAATAAACACAAAACTGAGTTCATGTTTTCGTTATATAGAATTGCTTAGTACTGCCTCTTAGAAATAGTAGCTGTCAGAAATTTGATTTAGCACTCATTGAACGTGGTTACATTTTATTTACCCCAATATCCGAACCATTCTCAAGGCTTATAGAGCTTCTATTCGCTTGTTAGCGGCGCTCTTAATGCGTGAAAATGGGAATAAATTCGCGATTTTGCCTGATGTCATAAGAATTGGCTGGTGGCGGTCAAACGTTGTTTGTATTCTCTAATTTATTCGTCGTACGGTCTATTCGTATATATAATCGATTCATTAAAGATATTAGATCATTTCTCGGTTCTTAGAAAAATTTTTGTATATAAAAGTTAATATTAATGCGTTTCTGTAGTCGGCGTTTTCGAACCTGCATCTATTTACCTCTGTGTTCAATGGCTCTACAAGGCACTGTCAGGAGACAAAACGTCGTCTCCTGAGGGGAACGATTTATCTGCAAGGTTTTTAATCATGGGGAGTTTTAATCGGGAGGCAATTTAAAATTGGGATGCCGCTTCATGTGCACATTGCAATTCAGAAAATCGTAACAAGAAATAAACGGCGGCAGTTGGTTTCGGTTTTGCGCACGGTATATTGTCCAGCACGAAGCACTAACCAGATCACAGTCTCTTCCATTCAGAAGCAGCGGTGGAGGCCACGTAGGATGCACTGCCTTCAGTTGACTGAACCTACTTCCACAGGTGGAGCGTCTGAACTCCAGGCACTTTCTTTGCCAGTTTTCATTGTTCCTTCTTCATTTCGCGAAAGTCTGCAATCTCCCTCTGTGGAGCTCCAGAATGGTGATGTTCTTTAGAGTTTCTTGAATTGCGTCTACGAAGCCTCCGGCTCTGTGTATGGCCTCGCTTGCAGGCTTCCGCAAGTTGTGTTGGGATGCTCGATGGTGTGATGCTGCGTCATGTTTCCTCAGGAATTGTGCCACTATCCACATGATGGCATTTTCACTTTGGAAAATTTTTAAATGAGCAGCGAGGATGAGGTGTTGATTGCTACATGGGAATACGGTGACCTACTTAAAAAATACTCTGACCGCTTCATCGTTTATGAGAGAATTTCAGAGTGGCCATGAAATGCATTCCCTACAACTATATTATATCTGTGCAAGCAAGAGCAATACATGAAAAAACACACGGCTGCAAGAGAGGTGCAATTGTTTTACATTTTGATTTCCCCAAAAAATGAACAGTTGTGCTTCCAGACTCAGTACAAGCGTACCATTGGCAGAAAGAGCAGGTAACCGTGTTTACCTGCGTTGTCATGTAAAGAAAATCGACTCGTAACTACGCCGTTAATTTCGACCATATGTCCCATGATTCCGCTCATGCATGCTTGGCTCTGTCGAAAATCAAAGCACATCTCGAAGAAAACGCGCCAATCTACACCAAGATAATATATTTGAGCGACGGGGCTCCCGCTCACTTTAGGAATAAATACGTTTCATGAGCTGCAGCGCAGTGAATGTCAACGGACGATATTGATGTTTTCGGTCTCTGGACACTGCAAAAATGCTTGCCACGGCGTTGGTGGGCTAGTGAAACATTGAGCATCAAACCACAACTTGCGGAAGCCTGCAAGTGAGGCCATACACAGAGCCGGAGGCTTCGTAGACGCAATTCAAGAAACACTAAAGAACATCACCATTCTGTAGCTGCCACAGAGAGAGCTTGCAGACTTTTGCGAAGTGAAGAAGGAACAATGGAAACTGGCAAAGAAAGTGCCTAGAGTTCAGACGCTCCACCTGTGGAAGTAGGTTCAGTCAACTGAAGGCAGTGCATCCTACGTGGCCTCCACCGCTGCTTCGGAATGGAAGAGACTGTGAGCAGGTTAGTGCTTCCTGCTGGACAATATACTGTGTACTATAATGCACTATATACTGTGCAATATAATGTGCACATGAAGTGGCATCCCATTTTTAAATTGCCTCCTTATTAAAACTCCCCATTATTAAAAACCTTGCAGATAAATCGTTCCCCTCAGGAGACGACGTTTTGTCTCCTGACAGTGCCTTGTAGAACCATTGAACAAAGAGGTAAATGGACGCAGGTTCGAAAACGCCGACTACAGAAACGCATTAATATTAACTTTTATATACAAAAATTTTTCTAAGAACCGAGAAATGATCTAATATCTTTAATGAATCGATTATATATACCAATAGACCGTACGACGAATAAATTAGAGAATACAAACAACGTTTGACCGCCACCAGCCAATTCTTATGACATCAGGCAAAATCGCGAATTTATTCCCATTTTCAGGCATTAAGAGCGCCGCTAACAAGCGAATAGAAGCTCCATAAGCATTGAGAATGGTTCGTATATTGAGGTAAATAAAATGTAACCACGTTCAATGAGTGCTAAATCAAATTTCTGACAGCTACTATTTCTAAGAGGCAGTAATAAGCAATTCTATATAACAAAAACATGAACTCAGTTTTGTGTTTATTTTGGTGTTTTAAAACAATATTATGCAACACTTTTCTAGTGCCCTAAAATTATCATGTATTGAGGATTATTCAGGCAAATTTTAACAAAATTCGATGATGATGTTTTTTTTTAAACCCAAGTTTAAGTTGTAACTTTTTTGGCGTTCTTGAATTTTGGCCAATTTTGAGACCGTACTGAAAACTATCTGTCAAGTCTAGAGCAACAGAACTTGCCTGAGCTGAGTAAAAACAGCTGAAAAATACTGAGAAAAATATTCAGTGGGAAGATCTTTAGGCATCTTGCCCTAAGGCTGACCTGAAAAGTGCCTTTTTTGCACCGCATAGCTCCAGAAGCGAAGTTTGAAATTTTTTTACTCGGAAGGTTGAAAGAGCAAGAAAACATTTTTAATTTTCTCAGATTGTACAAGTTGTAAAAAAGCACTGAAGAAATGCTGATGTGCGGGAAAAATGTTTTGTGCATGGAATGAGGCTTCAAACTTGCAACTTTGCGAAGTGCCAAAAACGACATTTCCACCTCTTGTGACATGCGATTTTTTTCCGAGAAAACTACGAAGGTTCTTGCAAAACTAAGGTTCATTCCTTTGTGTGGACACATTTGCCCATCATATATAAAAATTTCATTGAGAACGAAAAAGGGTCATGGGACCTCGATTACCGTTCTTATCTGAACACGCCCATATATATATATATATATATATATATATATAAGATAAAGGACTTTATCAAATATATGTTACCTTATTCTGAGCAACCAGCTGCAGCTGCCATGAAATGACTTTTGATGTACGAGGGGGTATACAAAAGAAACCGGACTAATTTTTTGGTGGGCAGCGCTTTCGTAGTACCGTGTTTTGCCGCTAGGAGCGCAGAGAGTGAACATTCCCGAGTCAGCCAGCCGAGTGGCACCGCTGAAGGTCAGACGTAGTAGTGTCGTCTGCGTTTACAGTGATAACTGTTTTCTGTCATTGTCGTTTTTTTCAATGGCTGGTTTTTGTGAACAGCGTGCGGCGGTGAAATTCTGCTTTCTGCTCAGAAAAAATGGAACAGAAACTTTTGAAATGTTATAAACAGCGTACAAGGATGATTCTATGGGGAAAAGTCAAGTGTCTGAGTGGTTTTCCCGTTTCAAAATGGTGAAATGTCAATTGATCATCAATCTCGTTCTGGTCGTCCTTCCACGGCCCGAACACAAGAAAATGTTAAAAAAATTCGTGCAATCATCAACAAAGATCGGCGACGGACGATTGAAGAATTTGTGGAGCTGTCGGTAGTGACTTGGAGTTCAGTGCAGCGAATTTTGACAGAAGATTTGGGAATTAAAAAGGTGGCTGCCAAATTCGTGCCACGACTGCTGACTCCTGAACAAAAACAAGGTCGTGTGGAAGCATGTTGTGCTTTGAAAGAAGAGTCCCGAAATGATCCAAACTTTTTTTCAAAAATTATCACAGGTGACGAAACTTGGTGCTTTGCTTACGATCCTGAATCAAAGCAACAATCAAGCCAGTGGAAAACTCCCAGTTCGCCTCGCCCCAAGAAAGCTCGTCAGGTGAAATCAAACCTCAAAACAATGCTGGTTTGTTCTTTCGACGTGAGAGGAGTCGTGCATTCAGAGTTTGTTCCGCAGGGTCAGACAGTTAACCAGGTGTTCTACTTGGAAGCTTTGAAAAGATTGCGCAACAGTGTGCGGCGGAAGCGGCCTGATTTGTGGCAGTCGGGTGACTGGTTTCTCCACCATGACAATGCCCCTGCTCACTCAGCCTTGTCTGTACGACAGTATTTGACCAAAAATGGTATGACCCCTGTTCCTCACCCCCCCTACTCACCGGACCTTGCCCCCTATCATTTTTTTTGGTTCCCCAGAATGAAAAAACACATGAAAGGAAAGCGTTTTGCTGATGTTGCAGAGGTAAAGAAAAAAACGACGGAGGCGCTCTCAAGCATCCCAAAAGATGAATTTAAAAAATGTTTTCAAAAGTGGAATGAAAGATTAGACAAGTGTATTAGTGCAAGTGGAGAGTACTTTGAGGGAGATTGAAGCCCTGTACTTAAAATGCGAATAAATCGGTTTTAAAAAATAAGTCCGGTTTCTTTTGGGCACCCCCTCGTATATAGTGCGACTATTTTCCCCCAAACACTCACAACAGTTTCTTTTAACCAAATTGGACGAACGTTCAGCAGTGGTGGAGAAGTAGCGCTCCCTGCTCACATCCAATGGGAAAGCGATTCAAGTCGCGCTCCGACGATATTTCTTTTCTGTTCGAAATTTTGTCTTTGTTCAGAGGCACTGCGTAGTGGTATGAGAATTACGTCACGACCCTGTCAGCCAAAGAGCTATTTGGTAGTGACGTGATCAACGTCGTACTGTGTGATAGTTGTGGGGTGTTTTAGCTACCCGCGCTCCGTCATGTGATAAAATATGTAAGAGCCCTCTCGACCAATCCGGCTTTTGTCGACGCAGCGGCTGCACTAACGGCAGCTAAGACGCCGAACATTCCTTTGAACGGGAACCTTAACGCTATCGCGTTTACCATGGGACTTAGAGAATAATTAATTAAGTGCAAACCTTAATTTTGAAACTACTCTTATAACTCAGAGCGTTCAATGCTTCTGAAATGTCGCAAATTGTCAGATACGCAACGAACACACTGTCGCTACGCGTCCTCTCCTTTCGGCTTTGTTCAGCTCGGGAAATCGTGGCCTTGCACAAATGCCTTTGGACTTGCACCTCGTGGGGAGGCAGCCAGTCTGTTCTTTCTCGGGACAGTTGCATAATTGGCGTGTCGGGGGTTCATCAACAGGTCTGAATCGCACAAGGTTTTTTTTATAGATGAAAGTTGCTTCTGTCTTCTCTTCTCTATCGGTTCTCTTACCCAACACTAAGTCTACAGCAATAAATGCTGATTTTAGCATTCATAGAGGCAGCAGCGTATCGTCTTGCTTATTTCAAAAAAAAAATAAATTCAGTTTTTTTCAACAATAATTTTTAACTATATATATATATATATATATATATATATATATATATATATATATATATATATATATATATATATATATATATATATATATATATTCCTTCAGCGTCCTCAAGTTCTGAATGTTGCTTCAATTTATCCTGCTATTAAAATTTTCGCTTTCGAATATTTTGAAATTTGGGAAAGACTCACACTTGCTAAAACTTCCAAAGAGCTCCCGCGTATATCTTACTCTGCAGCCTACAAATGATTTCAACAGGCAGTTTGTGCTTACACGGCAAGCATGGCTACACCACGGACGTATCCATTAGACCCATCCAGAGCATACGGTTGCACTTCGCGTATCGCAAGGCTGACAGTTTTCTGGCAAGCTTATATGATATTCCCGATAGCGTACAACTGAACAACGAAATTGTTCTTTGCGACTTGTCACGAGACAGGCAGCAGTGACGCGTTAGACGCATAGTCTCATATACAACCTCGCTGTGACAACAGAAGACACACTTGTCTTCTATGACCAGGCTGAGAGAAGAAACTTGAGCCATCATGGACACACCAAATTTATTGTTCTCCAGAAATATTTCAGTATTTGTAGCATTGGCAAGCTACTTCCTTGGGTCTTCATGAAAAGGGGTAGCGTGTGTAGAGGTGTTCAAAATATAAGCGAACCTGTAATTTAGCGAAAATTGTTTTCCTCTATCAGGGCTACCCATAAGGTGCACATCACAAGCATAGCGCTGGGCAAACGAGTGTACGCGGTTGTGCGAAGGAAGCCCTAGTTGTGTTGATGCTCATCAACACTGGGGGGTCCAAAATACTACTTTAGTACAGCGGTGGTAGTATGCTGTTTTAGCACTGCGGTGGAGGCGCGCCGCCTTTGCATAAATTTAATATACCTTTCATTTCATTTCTCCGCTCTCAATGCTCTAACTTTATTTACGCTACTCCAGCTCAGGTGCCTCCAGCAGCGATGGGAGATGCCGGGGCTAGCAAAAATCTTTTTCTTATTTTTAATAATTATTTTAATAAACCACTACTACTAATACTACTGTGGTGCGGCGATTTCTTTTAATAAACCACCACTACTAATGCTATGGTGGTGCGGCGATTTCACTTAAGAGCTTTCTACTTATATTTCGAGCACTTTTTCGCACTCTCCAAATACTAATTGATGATAATGTTCTCAAGGTGGAAGAAAAGTAAATCTACGCATGTACTGCCTTTACAGAGGCAAAGAGAAGAGGTGCTTTTCATCAAAATCATGTAGAAGGTGGGAGAGGGGAGGGGGCGTGGTGACTTCGTTAGCATTCATGGAAGTCTTTCATATCAGAGGGGGCAGGGCTAAAAATCATTTACCATCAGGTGACTTGCAACGGTGTGTCTCGAAAGCAAACCCACTCACCTCCAAACTTTTGACAAAGATGTACCTCTTTTTCAGTTAACAGCCAGGGAATGGCAGGCAGGTTTATCATATATTCACAGCTATAATGGTTGTGCTTTTTTCAAACAATCAGTCTAAAATTGCTTTACGTGTTCGAGTTTTTTGCACTGACTGCGTCAAAGTCTTATTTCATTTCTTCTAGACTGACATTAAGTTATGCTAGCTATATTTTAATATTTAGCAATCTGGATTAAACCAACTCAGATAATATACTGGTTTCTTGTGGTTGTCATCGAAACTTTAAAAGCTCGCTGTTTTGCTTCTGCAGTTGTGACAGACGATGGGAATGTTTGAGTAATTCTGACCGCATCATGCAGGTGCTCATCCCAAAATTAGCATAAAACAAACTTGACCCCCGGATGCAACCGCTATGCAAAATGTGATCTGAGCAAGACAGTGGAGATATTTTTTTTATTTTTCTGAGCTCAGCGACATTGATAACCACCACGTCGCAACGGCAATTGCGGTAATAAGCACATTACTCGTACAATGAAAATTTCGTGTCTGTGGCCGAAGTTGTAGTGTGACAACTGACAAGGACACAGATTATTTTTTTTTACTACTAGCCTCTATAGTGGCTGGTGATCAAACAGCGCCTACAGGCTCCACCTCGAATCAGCAGATAGTTTTCTATGTGTTCAACAAGCCTGCGAGTCAATGCTTGGTGAGAGCCCTACGAATTACGTGATCAAGAAGTGCATAGTCGGATTGGCAGAAACGGAGCTACACACTGCAGATTACCGCAAAAGACATGTCCGGCCTCGCTGTCGATTTCTTCCGGCATTTTCCGGGCTGGTAACGCGCGGCCACTAATTTAACAGGTTTGCGTCATGTGCAGACCACGTTAAAACCACATGGCGCGCAAGTTTCGAATAGAAGGTGACAACATTGGAAGCACCTGACGACCCCTGCTATCTTCGTAGGACCATAGTTCGGACAAGGTGACGAGGAAAACCACGTCGCTGTGCTCGTTACTACATTAGGACATTCCAGAAGCGTCATTCGTGTGTCTGTGAATTTTTCGATACACTTACACTACTCAGGGAATCTGTTTTGTAAATGTGGGGCTGCCAGAATTTTAACCATTTCAAAATCTCGCGACGGACTCACGCGTGTGTTAACAGTTCAGACGACATGGATCATGGAGATGACAGCCAACATAGTCGATATAAACGAAGTCGATTTTGTGCACTGTATTTTATATTCTTAATTAGCTTCCCGGAATATTATGTGAACAAAAGCAATTGTCTGCTCTTCTCATTCAAATCCTTCGCTCGACGGAACAATTCCTGTCGTGGTAGTATCTGTCGAACATATGGACCCGTAACCAGCTCTAAAAATCTGTTTTCTGTATTTATACCTTTGCATTTAAACAAACACACTACAAAAAGGATTATTGCAGTGCTCTTTAGCTATTTCGATACCAATGTCATTTATCTTACTGGCTCGATATCTTAATTTTTGCTTCAGTCTGCAGTCCTGGATGAAGTAAAATATAAGTGTTCCTTACAATAAGGCCCGAGCAAACGTTCGATAAGCATAATATTAAAATATCCCAAGCGCTTACATTAGCTATTCACTGTTCAATATCTTATTGGTTCTTGCTGACGTGTTGCATTCCTTTAAGACAAAAGCCTCTTAAATTTTCATTGTGACGTTTCTGTTATAAAAGCGAAGTGAACACGGGAGAGGGGAGCCCCAGGGAATTTTCCAACGTTTTCACAACGGTACTTGTCTTCATCTGGCCAAAGCGTTCACTATTGGCGTGGTTTAAAGAGGGCCTTAGCTACAAGGAGGAAGACCCGGTTAGGAGAGGAGGGCGCAAAGTGGAAATGGTGTCAGGATGAGGTGCGCAAATCTTGTCAACGCATGGTAGCAGCTAAAGAGGATTAACCCGTTGGCCTGCAAGGCTGAAATGAACTGCGCCAGGTCGGTGTAAAGGAACCGGGGGTGTGGAGTGTGGAGAAATAACGAACATGAAGCTGAAGGACTGTATGTCTACATATGGGGAGCTGCGATAGGTGGCTTGGTATGACTAGTTGGCCTCACTTGGATAAATTAGAATAGTTTAAATTAACTAATAATTTCGGCATCTTTGTTTTATTGACGCATAAACCAAGTTTCTAAAGTTTCCCACTGCCACTTACCAGGGGCTTTCTGTTGTACCATAACATCAATCGATGGTTGATTCTCTGGCACGTATGTCAGTACGACCATGACTTTGTCAGTGCTGAAAATTAGAGAAAAATTACTTTCTTGCTGATGCATTTAAAGTATGTGCATGAAGGGAAAGTTTCCTACAGGGCAGAGCGTGGTACATAATTCAAGCTGCTAAGTCGGGATGTCTGCGATACATAAGCGCTTTGTCCGTTGACATACCAAAAACAAACGAGAAGTACGCATTCGTGACCACATATTTTTGGATTATTTTTAAGCAGTGCATGGGTAAAGAGAAGCGTTTGAACATTGACTCCTACCTATGTGCTGCAGAAATTTGAAACAGTTCAATCCTTTGTACATTTTCCCACCTGGTAAACCTTCAAATCAGCTTTGATTCATTCCAAGCACTATAGCTGCGATTCTGTGAAGTTTTTCGTACCCGTCGGAGCAATTCTGCAAATCAATATCTAAACAACTCTATTCGGACGCCTTGCCTGCTGGATCAAACAGCATTCTGTAAATTCCAAGCAGAACTGTAGGAACTGTCGTTCACAGCTAGCAAATGAACCACATACACGAGTAAATGAACCACATAACGCTTGTTTTGTGCCTACATTTCTTTGGTTTTGTTTTTTTTTTCTTCCATATCAACAATACTATTTTGTACCGGCCCGCCGGACTTTTGTAATTTTTATGTTTGTTCGTCATGTAGTAGGGGGCTGAGGCCCTGTCAGGCAACATTGTGCCTTTAGCCTCAGCCCCTTCTTAGGCAAATGTCTAAGCAACAAATAAAAAGAAAGAAAGGAAGAAAGAAAGAAAGAAAGGAAGAAAGAAAGGAGGAAAGAAAGAAAGGAATGAAGGAAGAAAGAAAGAAAGAAAGAAAGAAAGAAAGGAAGAAAGAAAGAAAGAGAGAAAGAAAGAAAGAAAGAAAGAAAGGAAGGAAGAAAGAAAGGAAGAAAGAAAGAGTCTTCATACAGCTTTCTTCATAGAAGTGGCTGCGCAGACTGCCCACGATTTGTCTGTGTCCATGGCAAAAATTGGCAGTGGCTTAGCTCGGCTATCCCACGATATAGGTAGCGAAAGGTAAGGCATAGCTTGGTTAGCCTTCGTTGCTCTTGATTGCAAGTCCAGGTTAGTCGGGTTGTCTAGCTGTGTTGTGTCAAACCGTCGAGATATTATCAGGCATGCGACACAGCTGACGAAGCGAGCGGAGGCGAGCACAAAGACGAGGCGCGCGGAGTGGCGTCAAACCAAACGGCGGCGGCGGCTCCGCGGCGAGGTGCCCAGTGTGACGTCAAGCCAGATGGCGCGACGAGCACGCGGCGTACGCCAGCTGCGGCGGTTGCTAGGCAACGGCTCTAGGTCGGTCTCTGTGCCTCCTCGGAGCACCGCCACAGCGAAATCGCAAGATCGTGGGTAATGTAGCATTCTCAACAATAGGGATAAGATCATCATCATTACGACCTTAAGTACACCCCCTGCACGATAATGTCCTCTCACACTGCGTTCCAAACATTACTATCCTGTGCAAGCTGCGGCCACCTTATCCCTACGAAAAGTTTCTAACCACATCCGCCCTCCAGAGTTTTTGGCCCATGCTACACTTACAGTAGATAAGGGTCTAGACCAGCTTTTATTGAACTGCGGAAAGCAAACATTTAAGGCCATACATAATTCCTATAAGGCAGCCAATACAATTTAATTTTTCGCACTAAGAGAAGCTAGCTATTATAGTACAAAAGCGCGCAATAATTTTAAACTGATAATTAATACTCGGTTTTTCAGGAAAGGAACGGCGCACTAACTGTCTCACATATCTCGGCGGATACCTGAGCAGCGCCGTAAGGGAAGGGAGGAAGGTGGCAGTGAAAGAAGAAAGAGAGAAAGAGGTGCCGTAGTGGAGGTCCTCGGAATAATTTCGACCACCTGGGGTTCTTTAACGTGCACTGACATCGCACAGGAGACGGATGCCTTTTGCGTTTCGCCTCCATCGAAACTCGGCCGTCCTTGTCCGGTTCGAACCCGGGTATTCCGGCTCGGTAGCTGAGCACCTTAACCTGTGAGCCACTACGGTGGGTCAAGCAATAATATAATAGCTCGAAATACTTTTTCCGAAACAAGTAAAATTGCGTGAAAGGCTAGACATTAGAGTTTCTTATGCGTTCGTAACTAAAACTGGCGAGAAAAGAGTTTGCGGGTTACGGTAGCCACTTTATATACACGCAGCTGTTACCTTTTAACGACTCTAATTGCGTTCGAGTGCATTTTTATGTCACTTTACTTTCAATTACTTTGATTGGTTGGATATTGAAAAAAGTTTGTAGCGCATTGTTATCATTAACGGCTTTTTCTGCTTAAATCAACTCCTGCTTACAACATCTGCTCTGTGCTGAGAGTTGCATTATTGATTTTTGAACCTTTTTGTTGCAAGGTGCATCTACACTAAATACTGAAAAATGTAACAGACCCAAGAGTCAAAGGCTCTACAAAGGACCTTTTAGTCGGTGCTAGCTAGTACACAGCCGCCGGTGCCACTTGGAAGCGCATTTTTTAATACGTTAGAATACCGTAATTTTATTTCGTTAAGAAATGTGGCTGTATTTTAGGACACGATTAAAGTAAATGTGCTTTGGCTTAATACCTCAAGACACCGCACGCCGCGTGGCAAGGGAGTACGCTTTGTTTGACCACTCATACAAAGGCGCCGCAGGTGCTTGGGAGCATCTCACAATGATCTAGACTTGCTATTACACTCTCCGTCTTAAATTCAACGTTTTTTTGCAGACTCCTTTTAGGAGGGACTCGGAAAATATGTCATCTCTACATAGTGTTTCACAGGATCCAAGAAGTGATCAAATTTTGGTGCAAATTATTTATTCTGAACAGTAGCCAGCATTAATAATGCATTTTTGTTTCTTTTTTCTGGGGGCGGAGGGAAGGGGGGGGGGGGGGGCGTTTTAGCTTGTGGTCACCCAGGCAACGCGCTTAGGCATGTAGTGTGTGCACACGCCACCGCAGTATTGAGGAGTTTTAGCGGTGCTTTGACCTTTTTCTCTTACTAACACATTCAGAATGATACCCAATGCGGCAGCAGCAGGTATAGTAACATTCGTGAGGTCTTTACCTTTTACCTAGCATATAGCAATATCTAGTGTCAGAGATGTCTTGTTACCACTCGATCTCGTTTGTCAACTATGCGTTCTTGTGGTGAAAACGCGGGCAAGTAGTAGCAATAATGCATTTGGAGTCCTAACTTCACCAGCATGTCAAAGGTCTTCATAGCCATTCTTAATGAGAGTGATAATTAGCGAAACGTTCTGGTGCTTTCAAAGGCTTGACTGTATGGTGTCATATAATGTCGGAGAAACACTAAATGCCATGGCTTACGGTTCCGTCCACTGCTTGCCCCTCCTGAAAGAGAGAAAGAAACACAGAAAGCCGGCGGAGCTTTTAGAAGGCGAATAAGACAATAATGGAAACTATAATACTTGATTTGTGTAAGAAGGCCCTGGAGTACGTGAAGTGTGCCAGGAACGCGATCGAATCGGAAGACCGCAAGCGGAAGAAGACCGAGTAGGTTATGCACGTTAACTTTTAGACTCCAAAACAGGCCCAACCGCGGCCAGTGTCCTGTGAAACGTCCAAGTGTGCCGGCCATTCGAGACCTGTCGGCCGCAGATGCCAGTCAGCCTTCCCTGATTAATTTGCTAAGACAGTAAGCTTACATTAAGCACTTCTCTTTGTAATAAGAAAATTTCGGGCTCTGAATTGGAAAAGAATGTACAGTGCAATCCATGTGAATTCTTTACGTATCACCGCAGAATGTTTGCTTTTGTTAAAAGTTTGGTACACCAGGGTGGAAATTTGTGCAAGTCGGTATTGATCCATAACATAAGAGTAGCGCGAAAACAGGACGACGGACACAAGGCGAAAGAACACACACCTTTTTTGCGATTTTTTTTCTCTTAGGTCAGCGCATGCGCTACTTTTACTCAGGTTCCGTTCACTTGGTTTTCTTCGTCGGTCGGAAGTTAGCGCCTGTGTTGATGGTGTGTGTTCTTTCCCCTTGTGTCCTTCGTCCTGGTTTTGCGCTACTCTCATGTTATGAAAAGTTTCGTAATCAGGCTTGAAGGTAATTACTTTGTTTTTATTACACTACGTTTTGCTATCATCGGCGAGGTCAAGATGGCGGCCACTACAAGACAATATTTTTTAGCTAAAATAGATGCAAACACGCTTTCCGCCATAAGAATATGTAGTTGCCATTACTTTTCTAAAAAAATCGAAGTCTCATGCAAAGCCTGGTTCAAGTGGCGTGGAATTACTCATGTTTAATGTCTTACCCACGCGACGCCTGGTATCGCAGGGTTCTCTTGTAGTATCTCTCGTCAGGTTTTGCAATGAATGTAGACCTTAGGCAACGTATCTTATCTGGTTTCCAGTCCGCTGATGCTAGGTAAACATACAGCGTCTCTGTGGTTGCCAGCAGCTAGAAAGTTTTTGGAAAGTTTTTTATTAGTTATGTGTTAATGGGGTTAATATTTGGAGAACAGGCTCCGTACGTTAAATTTATAACTGTCTTCTTTATGCAGCAATGAGGCTAAAGGGAACAAAAACGCTTTTTGAGACACTAATATAAAAAGGATGGCAAACTGCGACGAGTTTTCCCTAGGATTAATACATATCTAACTCTATGATTTTTAGTGAACACTTTTGAGCATGGCAATGTATTTAGAAGCCAGCGGAAAACATCTTTTTATGTGTATCGTAGATGAATATGGTTGGGCGTTCGAACGACACGCAAATAACTGTTTCCTTTTTGGTTGCCTTAACCTATTCTTTGTCACTGGCACTCCCATGAAATGAATGCGGCATACTGCATTAACTGACCAGTCGCTCAAAGTTTTGTAGTGACATCAGCGTGGCTACGTACACAGGAAAGTGACTGTTTTATCCTGTGGACGCCCTTTGAAATGAAAAGCTTGTACAGCACTCTTGCCGATATTTTATGACTAGATTTTCCGCATTTTCTCTTCGTCTTCAGAAACATTACATTTCAACACTCTGTCCATCTGTGTTAAAACAGCTATCTCAGTATGCTGTTCAAAGTGCGTCTGACTTTTATATTTGCAGAGGTAAGCGCCATACGTTAAAATAGGCTCAAAGCCATTTTATGAAATGTTTATTACCTGCCCGAAATATTACAAAACGTCTTCATAAGCGCATGCCCGTACAACGGACGTTGTACGTATCGCAATGAATGGATGTCTGCCGTCAATAATTCTTCTCACTATTACTGACTATTCAGATCATTTGCTCCGTATTTATATATCCTAATTTGCCCTGAACATCAAGGGAATACCGTTAATGGACAGAATCCTTGGCCGTTTTTGGCCCAGTAGGAAGAGAATTTCTAGACATTTCTTTTTTAATTTTAACTTAGGGCAAACACTCCTCGAAATGACTCGTGTAACTCCATTACATTCTCATAATCTGCACATAATACTAAAGATCCACCATGAAAGTTTATCAGCCTTTAAATGTCTTGCCATAACCATGTTCTTCAAAAAATACAGTTCATTACTGTCCTTACTGCTCCAAGTCTCTCTCTCCGTCGCCTCCGCTCCGAACCTCTCAGCTCTAACTGCCCTTGCCGTTACGCCTACATAGAACATTGTTTTTCCAAAGTATACCGCCTACTGGATCCTATTACCAGCGTTACTTTCTCCTTCTACTTGGGTGGCGTGGCATGACCAGCTTTTCTTTCAACTCCAGGCTAAAGATATTTTAGGCACTTAAGTTGTTTCTACGGACAAATATTTTTGCCCACGCACACGCTCACACACACACGCATATTATTCCCATACAAAAACTCACTAGAATCCATTGACTTCATTCATATCTCTTGTCAAACGTTATCAAAATCAATCTACCAACAAATCTTTAAGATTCGTGAAACGTTATCTTTCGTCACGCGCAGCAACTTTTAACTTGCAAAGCTCTTATCAGACCTAAACTTGAGCCCGTCGATTCCGTATAGAACCCACGCCAAATACAACCTACAAATGCACTCAAATCACTTAAAAGCACGTCATTCGCTTCGCTCCTTCAGCACATTCGTACGCCATCAGCGTTTAATCTTTGAAGAGAAATTTCGGTCTTGAAAGCCTCCAAGCTCGACCCTGCAGTGCCAGCCTTTGTTTGCCTTCCTGTCCACTGCGACCCCACCAAAATCGTCGCTGTCACGCGGCCTTCTACCTTATTATGTACTGTAACCGCTTATAATTTAAGGCAGCGACTTTCACTAGTTATTGGTGCATTGGTTAACCCACCTATTATCTAGTATCTCTATAAGAAGGTCTTAAGGTGAATAAAGTTGAAGGTGCGCTAAAGAGTGGTCTGAGAACTTCTTTTTACGGCAGAAACTCGGCCTACACGCTCCGAGCATTCTCAGAAACTTCGAATTATTGTCCACGTGTTAGTTGGCTGCTCCTTCTATCGGAAGTAAGTTAAAAAATAAGACGACAAACGGGACGTTTAAGTCGATTTAATAGAAAAATGCGCCGCACAGGACAATAATTCGAAGTTTCTAAAAATGTTTACAGCGCGTATATCGAGTTTCAGCGGTAAAAAAGCGACCTCAGAATACTCTGCAGTGCACTATTCATTGGAGATTATATATATCGAAGTGGTCCTAATAACAGAATACATGTTTCTCACTACACACCTTAGCATAGTCTAAGTCTCTTGTAATCGCGAGAAGAAGCATCATAAAAAATAAATACCTCAAGGATGAGTATTCTTTCCGTCCTTGTTGAACCCCTACACCTTCAGGAGGTTTTTACATACATGTATCCTTCGTGCACATGTTTCACAGAACTTCAACGTGCGTTGGAAAGAATTGCTACAATAAAAAAATGACAGCATCGTTTCGAAAAACGCTGCGTATTTGCGGATTGCAATGCGCATATCGCCGATAAGTCCAGCAAGTCAGAGCTAAATTGAATTGCTGCCTGCATGCCCTGACGTTACAGCAATGCTAAGAGTGCGGGCAAAATCGAAGGGTGCATTATAACGCTATGTCCTAAATCTCCTCCAAAACTGGATCTACCTTCTCGATACCATTTCTGAAAGCCTACCTGCTCGAAGTCGTACGGCATAATGAATAATAAGACTTTAATAAACTGCTTTCTAGTTACGGTGACGTAGTAAGCACGCGTCTCATACATTTTCAAATGTTTGAATAATTTAAAATACTCTATAGGCATGTTGAAAAACAGTGGCGCTTAACAGGAGTTTCACAAAAAGTAAAATATCATGTCAGTACAGGTCATTTAAGTCGAGAACAGAAGTCACAGGTTATGTTATCAACCTCTGAGTACAGATCACACTTTTTAAATATTAAGCAGAGGCTTGCGCGCTTTAATTGCAGGACTCAACTGAGCTGGACTTTGAGAGATATGACCTCATGAGCATTTGTTGCTTTAAGTAAGTCATGTAGAAGTTAGTCTCCGGTTCTGGGCAGAAAAAGATAAAACAAACGAGATTAAATATTGTGACAAGAAACTTGGGTTAAAAATATAATTGTAGGCTTACTTATTTACTACACAAAATAGACACGTTTTAGAAACGCGTCTTTAATTAAAGTCCATTTCGTTTTTTTCCCCCTTTCGGTGGAATCACACTACTAGTACAAGATCTGATAAAAAAGGGAGATGGGAGAGGGTTAAGTAATGTACATCACTTCCAATAATTATTCCAACACACTGATTGTGGACGTCAAGTATAAAAACATTCATCAAAGACTGAACGCATCAAGTAGCTTCTATGAGCAGTAATACCAATGACATAAAACATTACTATGTGATTAACTTATTCCTTAATTGGTATAGTTAAGACACTTCATCTAAAAGTTTTATTATTTGCAGAATTCGGGTGTCAAAACTGGGCGATATGTTTTCAACTACGTTAAGGACAAATTTGTATATAAAAGAGGAAATTCATAACTCGCGTTTTACCGGATTTATATTCTACCGCACGAGATAATTCTCTATAACTGTTCATTTTTCTGTGAAATATAAAATGTTCTTTTTGCTCTCTATTTTTAAGTAATTGCCGACGGTTGGCTGCACTGCAAAAAACATTACATATTTCTTCCTTCTCCTTCATAACCACAGTTTCACCGCGCACGTTACCATCTACTGCACAGCATTTCTCCGTCCCGCTGTGCGTTCCTGGCCTTGTTGGCACACTCTGACAAGTCATTCAGCTTCACACTTCTCATTTTAAACGCAGAAAACATTACAGCAGGACGTAGTTATCGTCGGTAACGATTGAGACAGTTCAGACAGTAAGCTTTCTTGTCACAACACTTGTTTTAGCTCCTCTTCTGCAGAATACACTGTTCAAGTTTGACACCAAATTAAAAAAATTCACAGGTTAAAAGCGCCAAAACATGTTCACAATAATCATTAGACTGAAAACTTCCCCCTAACATAAAGAAAATACGTCAGATTGCCGTACGTTGTACTCTGCTTTGTCAAAAGTACAGCGAAGTCCCCTAGACTGGTTACGAAAAGTAAAGTCCCCTAGAACAGCAGCATATGGCATGCATTAAGTCTTGCCTTTAACACACATATTTCCTCCCAAGAGGGTCAGCAGCTCCTGCTAGGCAGCGGCTTCTCTAATTTTATAAAATTTTATCCTTGATTTAACAGGAAAGTGGCTTCGCTATATCTGTGGCTTCTCGCTTCGCCTCTGAACAAAGTGTGAAAGCCAGTTACTTTTACCATAGAACAAAACAAATAAAAACACCTGGCACCTTTTAAACAAAGCCCCCTCTCCCCTGAAAATAAAATAAACAACAGGGACATTTCTGCAAGCTTTAGGTGTAAATCGCGCTATATTCACGCAAAGCTGTACTCTTACTGGGTATACAATTACTTGTGAATTCTAACTTTTAACTCTTGCTAAGGGGGACCCTGTTTTTGTGCACATACCTCAAAAGGATCCTGGTACAAATGGGCACCTTTATCCTCTAAAAACATAGAAGCTGTTCGCGCACTTTCGGAGAATGTTGAAAAGGCCGCCATGGCCGCACTCCCGAAAATTAACTTACGTGTCTGTATTTTTGTATCTTAATACATTGTTTCCCACCTGCTGTGATCTTGTGTACAAGATCACAGTATTCATAAATAAATAAAAATAAACATATCAACCGTCTGCAACGAGAAACCGCCGGTTACAGCAAGATTCTTACAGGTAGCGCTTAAGAATTGTTCCGCACTGCCTCCTCGTGAATTTGGAGCAGTCATTTTGACAATCGGTAAGGCGATTGTGTCTGAAGATGATGCATCTTCTCGCCGACTGTTACGCGCTTTTATGACATTTTCACAACAATACATATGGCGCAGCAAACAGAGCATGGCATGTACTGAGCGAAACTTCTTGTGTTCCGCACTCTCAAAAAGTGTGAAAACAGAAGAATGGGCAGGATAAGGTAAGTCTTCCGAGAAGCAAGTAAAATACAAATTAATTATGTTAGAATATATATAAGAGAATTAATGGAGCAAAAATAGCCTTTAGCTACGCGAAAAAAAAGAGATCAGCCCCAAACTTTGCCATCACCTTTTGCTCTAAAATGCCGCTCAAGGCGGTGATAAATATGAAACACCTCAGAACAATAGGCTACGCTAAGCAACACTTCCTGAATTTCATTCTCCCGCGCACTTTCTGTTTATGTTTACGAAGTCGGACTGCCGTTCGGACCCCGGCAATGGCTATGAGATTATTCCAGCCAAATTGCATTAGTATTATATTATTAAAATAAAATTTAATATTATATATTTATCATCATAATATTTGCAGTTCTGCTCCAGAGTTTGCAAAGACATTGACTGGATAGAGAACTAGTGTACTTCAGTTTTCGTATTTCTTACGCGACTTCATGCTCACATATGGCATTGGAACTGCTGTACAACTTCCTAAATCGAAATTGAAAGTTCACATCCCAAGAAACTGCAAATTATTCGGCGAGCTCACCCTAATTTTACGTTCGGACCCATGTTTAGAGTTTTACTACGCATCGTTCGAAAGAAATAACACGCTGCGAAAGATTTCGTCTAGCACTACTGTGCTAGAATACTCGAACCTAAGCTGCCATGATTAGATCAGCGTTTGTTTGAAAACGGCTGTTTGTCCACAAGCCTACGCAGGGTACGATTGTCCCTAGTAGATCCACTTTTATTTGTTTTGAGGGTTTCCATGACATTTTTTTAACTTTGGTCCAGTGGTCTTTAAGCCAGGGAGCTCAAATACCTGAAGTTTTGAGACAAGTAGACGTTGCACAAAATTATTGCGGAACACACCAGCCCATACACACATAGACGCAGGTTTCGCGTCGCTTTTCCATGCATGCCCTGTTCCTAGGAGAGAAATTCTTGCGGCGACGAGAAATAACGCAGTATATCATGGTTCGATGCACCTGCTGCTCGATTTGCTGCCTTCTGCCATGCATATGGCACGCCGGGTGAGCAGCTTCGGTGGTTCCATAAAGGTTGAAGGAATGATGTTGAAATGCCCAGCATCTTCATACGATTTATCTTCGAAGGGGACAATAGCTTCAGAATTATGTATTAACTATAGCATTAATTGCGTCTGTACTCTTCCTGCTTCACGCATGCCGAATATCCTTGTTTTCGTTTAAGACCACTTTTGCATATAGGCGTGATTACAGTGACGCTGTACTGTCAGTGAATTCCTGTGTAATGCGCGAGCTTCCGGGAGTTGTCTTTTTGTTTAAAAGTAAAGTCTGCTCTCGTGACGTTGACCACGAGTTCCACCTGACCGGCTATGCTGGGTGTCAGTTCGGTAGAGAGAACGAATGGCGAAGATTGGTGGCCTTGGCGTGGGGCGATTGTGAATTTGAAGATATATTCCGAAGTCTTTTGTCGACTTCTTCCTCCGATTGAACACCGAAGCCGACGAACATGAGGCTATCGCGAGGTGCAAGGCGCGGTCTGCATCTAGTGGGCGTTCTCCGGTTCTCGGGAGTGGCAGTGCCGTGCTCGTGCACCAGGCACTGCCGATGAAATGTTCCAAGAAATTGCCTGTGTTGAAGCCAGCTGAGTTCTGGAATTCTAGCTTTCCCTGAGACGACACTTTCTCTGATGGCGGTGAAGAGGCCTTCGTGTGGAATAGAACAATAAATATCTTTGATGTCCAGTGAAAATCCTCTCTTAGAGATTAGTAGCCCGTTCTCCATCAGCTCAACTACTCCCTTTGAGCTTCGAACAAGGAACGTGTCCGTCCCAGTAACAAGTTCAGATGTCTGTGAAGAAACTTGTCGAGCTTGAGCTGCTAACTCCTCTTGACTGACGCAATGAATCGAAAGGGGCAACCTATATCCTCCGTCTTTCCTATTAAAAACACTTCCAGGTTTTCGCTGCCATCATCGGTCTCGGGCTACCTCAGTTGCAGCAACTCCAAATCTTTTAAAAGCTTCACGGCTTCTCTTTTTCTTTTCAAAAAATCGTGCATGACAGCTATGAAGCTCTTAGCCACAGCCCCTAGGCTTTGTGGGAGGACTGCAAATCCCCATTTTTTCTCTGATTGGATGATCATTAGGTTATTTGCCTTCAGAAAATTTACTACCTTCTTGACAGACGGCTTTGAAGCATAAGGGTAGCTCGCATGACGGCAGACGCTATCCACCCCGACGATGACCTTCTCCCTGTGTCGTTCTGTCACTCTTCCTACGAGGCCGAGCACTAACCCGAGCAGACCTTGCCGGAAGCAAGGTGGTTCTAGCAGTATTTTGGGCCTTTTTCCAAGATTCCCTGGATATCTCTAGGGATAACGGCTCCTCCTAAATCTGTGACCGAGCTTGACGTGTGTTCATGACGTCGCATGACGGGAAGCTTCAACGTCACCTGCCGCCACAGGAATTCTGTGGATCGTGCAACCATCCTTATATGTTCAACATACCGTCCTGCCGACTTCGGGGGGTCTTTTTCTTAACAGAGAAGAATCTTTCACTAGTCAGGCAGGAGTCGCACTAGTGGCCAAGCTACAGATTTTGACAAGCTTGCATTTATTTTGTTAAGATGCTGATATTGTTTTATATACGCCTAGTGTTCGTTCACGCAATAAAGATGTTAGTCTGCGTTTGTGTGCGCCTTTGCCTCTTCGCCGCCCGTGCTTCGTTTTCGCAGTTCTTTCTTCGCATCTATAATGAACCAACTGGCCTGACAAGTTCTGCTTTTCTCGCTTACTATTGATGCTTGTAGCAGCCTTCTTCGCTAATTTCTTTCGCGTGTGTTAATAAAAAAACTTACACAGTGATTTAACCACGGTAATACTAAAAGAGCGAAAGCATTTTGTCAATGTCCCGAGTCAAATTTGCAGGTCGCCATGGTGTCGGGCATAGTTCATTATGGTTGGAGATCGATTTTGGCCCAAATCGACTGAGGTAAAATTTCTGGAGTGGCCCTGGTTAAAGTTTGGCAATGCCCGGGCCAAATTTGGAAGCCGCCATCTTTTCGGGCACTCTAAATTATGGAAGTATAATTGGACATCGATCCTGGTCCAAATCGCGCAAGCTAAAATTTCGAGGGTGGGCCTAATTTTGACTTCCGAATCAGTGCGAAACATGGATTTTTGCTGCGTAGAAGACGGCGGTGACCGGGCAGTGCCGCCAGATGGAGCACATGTGAGTTGATGAAGACGACACTCTGCAGTGCACAGCGCGACAGTGTGGTGCAATTTAACACGAGGTTTGCTCGGCTGTGCCCATAGACTAGTTTCTTTTTTAAGTGGCGGTAGGCTAGTGGCTTCGCGCGGCGCCCTGTGACGCTGATCTGTTCGCACTGCAGCGAGTTCGACACCTCTTCTGGTGGTCGTTCGTTCGTAGAGGACAAGCCACTTGCTGTTGAGCGGGGTTGGCGCAAAGATTAGAGCTATCGCTCTTCAAGATTTCAATGTTTATTAGCAGCTCGTCATCGGCAGATAAGTCGCTTCGCAAGATTATCAAATTATGTGTAGGTCCTGCCCTGCATCATAATTAGGTTTGCTTCGTTTATTTGCCTTGTGCGTTTTTTAATACCTACATTTTATCTTCAGCATAAACTCATCACTTGTATTTGAAAGTATGGTCAGTTCTTCACCTTCAAAGAAACTAGGAATGTTTCTATTAGTTTTTTTTTGTGAGAGAAGAGATAGTGCTTTCTTTACACTTCCGGCTATTATAAAAGTCTAAATTTCATCAACTTTTTAATCTCCGAAGGCATAAAACCTGCGGTGTCACCTCCACCTTTGGATATCATTTTGCTGCACAGCTGCGCATTTGAACAACATAATAACTGCAATATGCTCAGATTAAATAATTCTGGCCATTTTTTTATCAGGACAACACCGGTTTCTGTTTTACTGAGAGTTTTTTTTTATTGTTCTCACACGCTTGAAAAACTATACAAAGTACAATGCTGTTAGGCATGTGAAGAAATTCGAGCTACATTGTAGCGCTGAAGGGTACTATGCAAGGAGCTTAAAGCACAGCGCACAAAAAGCCTTTGTAGAAAAAAGTGCGGACGACAGAAAAAATAGGCAGCGAAGAAGCATGCATAAAGGTCACCATGAGGAAGGGGCGTGCATAATCGCGTGGTCTATTGTTAATGACGTAACATTGCGACAGCTGCTGTGCTTTCTTTCTGGTGCTGGCAAGGAGTAAAAAAAAAATCCGCTGCAAGCGCCAGTGTCACGGCTAGAAGCACGTAGGATATCATTGTGGATGACCGCATAAATGCGCAGCTGTTTGCAACCACGACCTCAGTAAGAGAATGGAATAAAAGAACATTAATGCGGGGCCGCAAAGAGGAACTCAAAGGATAACTGGTGTGCACTTCAAAATAATTGGACATGAAAGTGGATACATCGTTCAGAAGGTGGAGTGAGCTTCCTCCTAAGCGGTAGACGGGAGCACTCACCAAGTAGCTAGAATGTTTAACTGACACAAACATTGGTCTGCTAAGTGTGTCAGTTGATCTAGAAAGCGTTCTTCTGCCGTTGAATATCCAAGAGTCACTGAAATCAGGCGGGGCGCCCAGAGGATAGCATGCTCACTTTATTTGGCATGAAATAATCGTGTGAAAATAAATCATAAATCAAAGTGACCGCCAAAGTGACCGCCATACAAAGCTGCTCTCTATTCGACGGCGACGGTTCGAACATAACTGGGGGATAAAGCTTTTCTGCTGGATACCATTTTCATGACAGCGATACGACGCTCTAGTGGCTTCCCTTTGGCCGCTATAGGACGAACCGGCACGGACAATGGTGTATACGGAAACTTCCTACCTTACAGCTGTAGTACATGAAAGGCACCCACAGAAAAGTAGCAGACGCCCTGTCTCAATCTGACTCCCTAGAGGTAGCCAGACGACAGCTCACGTCCTGACTGTTGCTTTGCAGACCGCATAAAAGTTGCCTCGTCACTGGAAGAATGCCAGCCCTTTTGCAAACACGGCTTCCATCGGTGAATCCAATTTTCTCATTATTGGGTTCAGTAGCGGATCTCTGACGGCGCTTCGATGCTGAATTCTCGATGACAGCCTCAATGACCTGACTGGCTTTACTAAAGGCTACTCGACAACAGACTAATAAAACCATCAAATTGGTGAAAGACGAATAATCAGAATATTACCAAGCGCTATAAGTAGCCTGAATATATTACGATACAGATTTCAGTCAGTCCAAATTTCACCAGTCATAGATACATTGCGGAATCAGGATTTAGAAGAGGCACCCGTAAAAATACTCGAAGATGTCTGCAGCGTCTGTACAGGCGGAATAGGGAAAGTGATGAAATCTCAACTGTGAAGGATGTCAGGATGAAGGACACCGTCCCTCTAGTATTATTGTGTATGGTGTGCTTACTGGAAGTATTTAGAAAATTGTATTAAGAATGAGGGATGAAACCTAATGGAGAATACCTTAGTAATCTCCAGTTGGTACTTGACATCACCTTCGTAAGTAACTTAGTGGACGGATAGCAAAACACGATCGTACGCTTGCACAGACAAAGTAGAGAGGCGGTCGTAGTATTGAATTGAAAGGTTTGGTCTGGTTTATGGGGTTTAACGTCCCAAAGCGACTAAGGCTATGAGAGACGCCGTAGTGGAGGGCTCCGGAAATTTCGGCCACCTGGGGTTCTTTAACGTGCACTGACATCGCACAGTACACGGGCCTCTAGAATTTCTCCTCCAAAGAAATTCTAGCCGCCGCGGCCGGGATCAAACCCGCGTCTTTCGGGTCAGCAGCCGAGCACCATAACCACTGAGCCACCGCGGCGGCTGAATTGAAAGACATCTGTAGAATTCATTTTCACTGGAAACCGCAGCAGTTCACGATAGTCAGCGAGGGATTGGATGAGAGAGTAGCTACTACTGAAGCTAGTTGTTTTTTTGTCATATAGTTTTGGGAAGCGCTAACTGGCATAGGAATGGACGCACAAGACGAAGCGGAAGGGAATGTAGTCACAGCAGACCCCGACCGCGAGATTGAAATAACCAGGCGCAGAAAAATGAGTGTGAGCGCATTGATTCCAACTTGTAGGCCAACGAAAAAGGTTAAACAAATTCTGAACTGCACCGCGAGCTATGGCGAGGAAAATGATAGTACGGCTTGGAGACAGGGAGGTACCAGGATTGATCACGTAACAAACGCGAGCAATCAGTAACCTATCCTAAATTGAGAAGGAATGGGCAAGACCAAAGCGCGCTAAACAAACCAGTATAAATGCTGCGCCTTTAGTGTAATGGAATGGATTTTAATAGAAGTCAAGTGTAGCAGGGTGCGACAGAATTTCCAAGGAGCAGATGAGATCAAAAAGTTAGCCGGAGTAACTTGTCCGCGGCTTGCACACGGTAGGGTTTCAGCAAAACATTGGAGACTGTTGTGTCCTGCAGCGCATGCAGTTAGGATAGATATGAGGGAAAATTATGATGCACATACAGCGGAAACAGCATAATCCAGCAATGTGGAGAGTGGTTTCAGAAACGCCGGATTCTGCGTGGATGCCCAGTCAGAAAAATCGCCCACAACGTAAAACACAAACAACTGCCATGTGAAGTTCGATGTCCAACCACTTTTTAGAATCGTGACAAAACAGCTTTTTTCTTCTCAAATCATAGAACTATGCAAATTTCTCGTCTTCCTCCAGGTTTCACCAAGGAACGCAGCAAGAGCATTTAGCGCACCTTAGTGAGATGCCTAACAATAAAGCATAGGGTGGTGGCCCCTGACACACCCACCTAAAACAATTACAATGGAGACCACACGTTGTACACACGAATTCCAAGACTTCTGAATCAATATCCTGCCATCTCTGAAACACTATCGGCCAATCCGTCACAACATAAAATCAAGAAAACAATCAAAATTATGCGCCTTACGGAGGTATAGGTGGAATTGCCTTGCATCATATGTATTTTGTTTTTCTGTACACATGCAAATATTATTTTAAATGTGTAAATACAATTACGCTATTTCTTATTTTGTCTGGTTTATTTTATTTGTGATGTACATAAGGTGGCATTATCTTCGTTTGCATTTCAACCTATTGTATCTTTTTGTCTTTTGCAAATATGTTGTCCATACATGATTTAAATGCATTGTCTATAACTTCACTGTTACGATCTGTTTGTATGTACTTTTTACACGTGTTTTCAAACCATGTAAATAGTTGCCTCTGCTGTCAAGGGTGGGATGGCCTCGTCAGGCGGGAAACCGCGTTTAGCCTACTCACCCAGGACAGAATTTTTTGTAAATTTTGTCCCAGATAAAAAACTTTCTTACTGAGTTACTTACAACAGCTCCAAAGAACCTCTCTCAAATAAACTGCTGTGAATAAAGCGCCTGGGTTCGGAAAGCATTAATCTAGTTTATGTGCCACCCTTATGCTACCAACAAATGCTGACGCGCGACAGCGTTTCAGCGCTGCTACCCTCAAGAATGCATAGCCAACCTAGCCAATTTAGCAATGGTACGACCTTTATCATTCCGTAAGCTTTGCATTCTATAGAGAAGCACTCGATAAATAGGTAGCACGAGCTTTCTGGAGCCCGACGCTAACGCGAGATTTCGACCGAACGGGTGGATAGTGCTAGAAAGAAAGCTAAAGGAAGACCACGTAACCTACTCCATTTCAGCTAAGAATTTCAAGCTGACGCCCATACGGTGAAACGGATTAAAAGAAAGTTTTTCTCCTATGCTATGTGGTTAACAATATAGTACTGCCTCTCGTAACACGAAGTAAAAGATCGCAACATGCAGAGCTCCAAGTTTCCGATGCCACTCCCATCACTTCCTGCTGTAAGCGAGGTACGATGCAGTACGATGCCAGCATAGTAAAGCGGGATTGTTCAACATACCTCTTGCGGATCTTCATATTTAAACACCCCTTTATCGTTTAAATACTTTGGTGGATATACGACCGCATGGCCAATAGTCCAGGTGGCCGCAAGGAGCGCAACAGTGAACATAATGTTGGCTTTAAACATGTCGCCTCTTATTTATAAATTAGAGCTCTTTCCTGTTATTTTTACTAAAGCTGCTGCTGGCCGACGTGTCACACTCTCTTTAAGCGCAGCTGCAATGTATTTCAAAAGTAATTCCCATGAGTATTTCCAAATATGCAATGCCTTTTTGATTGTTCAATATATGCAATTGTGAAAGGTCAATAGCATGGCAAGTGAAGCACAGCATCGACGCTTTGAAATCATAGCCAGAGTCAAAACGATAGAGCAGATGCATGCCGGAACAAGACATCCGAAGTCTATTTTCTAAAAACCGTCAAACGTTTTTTTTTTTTAATTGTTGCTGCCCGGATGCACATCCACGATAAGTCACTTGTCCTAATAATGCACCAAAGGTTCATCGTCACAGCTAAAAAAAATTATCAGACTAATATACGCTGGATGCGTTATTCATTATTCAAAATATTCCTTCTTACTAACTGTCATTACAAAACAAGTCAAAGCTATATTATTTGCCCTTCATCCGTGGAGCCTGCCTCAAAGCCGTCGTGTTTACGTACGATGCTAATAAATAAAGGAAACACGCCCATCCATCTCTATTGACAAGGCCTAAGAGCTTGTGGGGGTGCGAGGAGAGAGAGCCGAGCCGGCGCCGCAGGTGCCGCGAGGAGGGGTCGCTGACTCACCGGATATGCGCCTCGCACGTGGGCTCGTCGGCGTCTTCAGCCGCCCGCTCTCTTTCTCCCCGCGGCAGGAACAAATGGCTCGCCGCTATGCGCTATCGCCCCTTTCTCTCTATTTCCCTTCTCTCCTTTTCTTCCCTTTCTTACCGCTGGCGTTTCTTGGACGGAAAATAAACCAGTCTGCACGGAATCTCTACGCGATCGAAACACCTCTTCCTGTGCGTCTCGGACGAACCTGGCGCGCGCTACAAAGTTGTGACCCGGACGCTTCTAGTAGCCATGCGCGACAGCAAACAACAAACCACCCCGAGCTCTCCTTCAGTCATGGCCGCGGACACTGAAACTGCCAACTTTCTGGCCGAAGAATCCGCACGTTTAGTTCAGTGAAGTCGAGGCACGTTTCCAACTTCAGCGCATCACGTCGCAGAATACAAAATATTTGCACGTGGTCACTGCGCTCCCTCCCGACATCGCGGACGTCATACCCGCCATTATGTGTGCTGCATCGCCCGAAAACACCTACGACACGCTGAAGGCCACTGTCCTGCAGCGCCTCAAGACTTCCGAACAGAACAGACTCCACCCCCTACTCGGCAACGAAGAACTGGGAGATCAGCGCCCTACACAGCTGCTGCACCGCATGCGCCCGCTACTTGGCGACCAGGCATCTCGAGCGAGCCAGCTTGCCATCCTTCGGGAGCTGTTCCTTCAGCTACTCCTACAGTCCATGCGGATGATCCTCGCTGGCTCAGAGATGACTCTCCACAAGCTCGCTCAAACGGCTGATAGCATAGTGGACTGCGGTTCGCCAGTATAGCGGTGCCCATCGCCTCTACACGGGCTGTCGAGCAGCCAGACCGAATGTCTGCTCTACATGTACATACTGATCACCTCGCGCCGCGGTTGAAAAGCTGGCAACTTCCACCGGTACCCGACAATATTCCAGACAGAACTTGTCATCACCTCGTGGATTAAGAGAGCGGTCGCACAGCCAGCCCCGCGAAGCTGATCGTCGCCTGTGCTGGTATCACCATCGTCTCGGGGAACGAGCCACCCGCTGTACTCATCCTTGCTCGTGGATGGGAAAATAACCGGCCAGTCACTAACGATCGTGTGTGACAACGGTGAGCATTCCAGCCGCCTGTTTTTTTGTGCTTCACCGTATTTCCTTTCACCGTATCCTCTTTGCATGCGGTCAACAATACTGATATTACGTCATACGGACTGCGGTCAGTGACGGTGGACACTGGACTCGGGTACGGATGTCAGCTTTGGCTTCCTGGGGGCAGACTTCCTGAGTTACTTCAACCTGGATGTAAGCGTTCCTGATCATCGGCTGAAAGACAATATCACGTCGCTCGCTGTGCTCGAACGGCAGTCAAATCGGTCTTTTTCCGCCATCTGCTCGTTCCGTCCAACTTCAACCTAAGACAAGATCTTGACCGAATTTTCCTCACTCACGAAGCCGTGCCACACAAAGCTTCCCGTGATGCTCAAGGTGACCCACCATGTAGTCACTACCGGACCACCTCTCGCAGCTCGTTCCAGACGGCTTGCCGGACAAAGGCTCGAAATCACCCGCCGTGAGTTTGAACATATGCTCCAGCTCGGCATCATTCGGCCGTCTTCCATTCATTGGTCATCTGCTCTGCATCTGGTTCCTAAACAAGAATCAGCCGGCTGCCCTTTCCAGGCTGCAAGCCTTCAACCGCTGAGCTCCTCTCGACCATTGGTCCAAATAGAATGGTGGCCAGTGGTATGACCTTACTGCAGGGTTCGAACGGCTGGCTGCTGCAACGGTCTGCGGATGCTACAAAAACACAGCCGCGCTGAGCCGGAGCTGCAACGGGTAGCAGACAAGCCATCACGCCAGAGAGACGCTCTCCCGGGGCATCGCCTACTCCTTTGTGCTAACTAGATGAACGTCCGTTGAATCACCGTCGCCTCGACCGTTTCCTTGCTCACCAGTGCGCAACAGTGGCAGCAGGCTGAGACCCTCCAGTCCCAACAGTGGTGACCAGGCAAGAAGGCCGAATCCTAACGCCTGCAGATCCTCCCCCGCAGGGATAGCGCGCCATTCGAAAATAGGACGAATGGGAGGACCTCCTTGCGTCGCAGGACCCGGACACGCAACTTCGCTGTGTGAACCATGGTGCCAGCGCTGTGGCCCTACGTGGCCTGCGGGACGCCTGCGCGTAATGTGAGGGCTGCCTGTGTGGTGGCCCTGAAACCTTGAACGGTCCAAACTCGCTTGCATATTAAAGTTTAACATCTATGTAGGAAGGATTAAAGGGAAAGTGCACGGGCCTTCCCGCTTGCTCGGGCTGAGCCACAGTCGCTGCCAGGTGCAGACAGAGGAGAGTTGAAAGATGTGAGAGGAAAGATTGAAAGAACAGACGTGCGTCGCAGCAACCGCGTCCACCGAAGCGACGACGCCGGATTTATGGGATACCCCAGTGCCCTCGTGTCGTCGGGTGCCGCAGCGCAGCTCCTTTTATAATACCACATGGTTACGCAACGCCAACGAGGGGTCTTTGTATTAGTTGTCGTCCGCTCCGACAGGGGGCGTCAGGCGTTCCTGGGGGGAAACATCGGGCATTATGGGGGTACAACAAATATGAAGTACTAAGAGGTATTGGGAAAGGAATAATGGTGCCAGGACTTACTTTCGGCAATGCGGTTCTGTGCTTAAGGGCAGAACTTCAGTCGAGATTAGACGTAAATCAGAGAGCTGTTGGAAGATTAGCACTAGGTGCCCACGGCAAAACCACAAACGAAGGAGTACAAGGGGATATGGGCTGGGCATCGTTCGAAGCACGGGAAGCTAAGAGTAAAATACTATATGAAGAACGCCTGAGGAAATTAGACGATAACAGGTGGGCAGCTAAGGTATTTAAATATTTATACAGAAAGAGCGTTGACTCACATTGGCGGAAAAGAACTAGAAAACTAACCACTAAGTATGCCGGTCATGAGGACGGAGAAAGAAAGAGCATTAAACAACAGGTTAAAAACGCGGACGTTAAAAATTGGATGAACTGAATGGAAAACAAATATAGTGTACAACTATATCGATACTGGAAAAGGCGGGTCAGGAAAGAATTTTTCTATGATAACTCAAGAGGCAGTGCCCTACTTTTTGAAGCTAGGTCAGGGTCTCTTAGCACGCACAGCTACAAAAAGAAATTTAACGAAGATTACACATGTGCAGTGTGTGGTAGATCTGTGGAAACAACCGAACACCTCATAATCAAATGTGATGGTATCCATCCGGATGTCGATGCAGGCACAGTCACTCTTTCTGAGGCTCTAGGGTTTAAAGATAACAATGGTCACGTAAATAAATCAGCAGTGGAAGTTAGCAAAAAGCGATTGGAGGATTGGTGGCTGAAAAGCAGAGATGTGGCATAAGATTAAAATTGTAGGAAACCGCAGGTAAAGATGATGGCGAATCTTAATGAGAATTGCCAACACAGTAAACAAAAAAATAATAAAGAAAGAAAACCTGAGCATGGTGGCAATTGCCACCACCCCATTTCAAAGGGGGCGCTCCTATCCATCCATCCATCCATCCATCCATCCATCCATCCATCCATCCATCCATCCATCCATCCATCCATCCATCCATCCATCCATCCATCCATCCATCCATCCATCCATCCATCCATCCATCCATCCATCCATCCATCCATCCATCCATCCATCCATCCATCCATCCATCCATCCATCCATCCGGAACCCATTACTGCGAACACAGCCACCACTGCGCACAACTAACGGAACAACCTGCAGCTTAACCTGCATCGCTGTTAAAATGTTCCTACCACCACTGCGGCTGCTCTACCTTAGCTAACGAGCTGTCCTGGCTAGGGCCCGCGCTGCCGCGGAAGTTGCAGGGGTCCCGGGCTTGCCCTTAAGGCCAGTCCCTACTCTCTCCTGCAAATAGCAAAAATAAGTTTTCCACCACCCTTCACAAAGTGTACTAGCTATGCGCCTTTTCTGTTCTCAAAACCGAGAGGTTTTACACCGCGAATAGTATAAGACGGAATAACACTTCTCTTATCTGCTTCGTCTGCGAATACTGTACATTGTTTACGGAAACAGAATATGAGTGAGCACGCACGCAGTGGAATAATCTAGGCATAGCACAGATTAGACCACTAATTTTACGCGACAGCGTAAACAGCTCGCTCTAAAAGCCAGTCGGCGTCGTAGTTGCCGACACCGCGCGAGGGAACGTGCCAACCGTGTGACGCAGAATTTTCCGGATGATGTCATATGATTCAGCGTTTCGTGCACCATAAACTAACTAGTTAAAGGCTACCTCGGGGCAGGGATTCGAACCGGTGACCTATAATAGTAGGCTGCGTAAAAAGATCGTATCATGCGCGGTTCTGGGTTCCACCACGAAAAGAGAGACTGTTCCTGCATAATTGCGTTTCCTGCAACAAATTTCGGACGATCACACTACTTCCTACCCCAGATTTGAGCACCGCTCATCAGCTGTTTCAGGTTTTCGATACATTGAGGCAAACAATTCGAGCAAGACATGTACGTACAATTACAGGCAACTTGTTATTTTTCACACATAATCCTTCTTCAAGAAACACTCCACAAACAGTTCGAAGCTTTGTGGTCGGAGAAATGGGCCCGCCCACCGTTACCTTATATGGGCCCCTGCTCATCAGGGGTTGGCAGTAAACGAGGCAGCAGACGCAGCCGCCCACGCGCTCTCTCACCGGGCTGTTTTCTCCTCCCCATCCGATCAGGAACCCGATTTTAATCTGGTCTATACATTCAAAGATATTACAACATAGTATCAAAATTGTCATCGCCTTTACCCTAGCCCATGTAAATGCCTGAAGAAGACGAATGAGCGGCTCCTTCTCCGCCTTCTCGCCAGCACATTCCTGTGCTAGGCAGCGCTAAAACATTTTGACCCCTCCTTTAGCGGCAGCTGCCCACACTGTAGTCCAGTGTCATCTGACACCTATCACATGGTGTGGGCCTGCCCCACCAACCCCGCTATTCCCCTCATCCCCAACCCAACCGGGAGGACTGGGAGGCGACCCTGTTCGGCTGCCATGACTTGCAGGCCCAACAAGCCTTAGTCGGGCTCGCCCGGGCGGCGGCCACCGCCACTGGGGTCCCATACTAGGGACCTCCACCTAGTGTTTGTAAGGATCGGTCCCTTACGGGCTGATCCAAACATACCTCCTGTTCATTCTTAATAATTTTTTTCACCACCACCACCACCACCAATGCCTGGTTCTCAAAGATGAGGTCTATGCAAGTATTTCGCGAGGTTGGCAGAGCCATGGGAGGCGTGACGAGCGAGAGAGACGGAATGTTCTCCCGCATAAGTGGTAAGCAATTGCTGGTTGTCTTTATATCTACATTAAAGTCCCCACCCCCAAGCCAACACCGCTGGTGGCAGTTAATAGTTGATCGCGAGAGTTGGCTCACCGTTATTAGTGCTAACGCATGCAGCCCACAGCTCTCTCTCATCAGCCCACGTATCTATAAGCGTAATTAAGGTGTCCACTGACCCAGGGAGTCAGTTATTCGCACTTCTTTTCCCTAAAATTATCGTAGAGTAAAAAGTTGTGAACCTCAACGCTAATGAACACAACGAACGCCGTTGGCCTATGGCTTCGGCGCCGCGTTTCTGTCACAACGTTGTCAACGCCAACGCATGCAGCGCACATCGCCACATAGCTTAAAGCATGATTGAGGCATCCAATGAGCCAGGGAGTCAGTTATGCGGCTTCCTTCCCTTAAAATTATTGTAGTGTAAAACGTCAACGCCAATGAACACAATGAACGCCGACCGCCTTTGGCTTGAGCGCAGCGTTTCTGGCACAACGTTGTCAACGCCAACTTGCGCAGCGCACATCGCCACATAGTTTAAAGCACGATTCAGGTTTCCACTCTGCCAATAGTGCAGTCATGCGCCTTTCCTCAGCTTTCCATGCTCCCACTACATTGATTTCGCAGCTTAAAGGGCGATTAAGGTGTCCACTGCTGGTTACAAGGAACAACGGCGACGGAGACGCCGCGAAACGCAGAAACGGGCGCCAATGAACTGCGTCACAAAAACCAATTTTCATTTGTTCAGCGAGCAACCCCGCCGCGGTGGCTCAGTGGCAAGGCGCACGTCTACCGAGGCAGAGTACCAGGGTTGGAACCCGACGGCGGCGGCTCCGTTTCGATGGAGGCGAAACGCAAGAGGCGCCCGTGTGCTGTGCGATGTCAGTGCACATTAAAGATCCCCAGGTGGTGGAAATTATTACGGAGACCTCCACTACGGCACCTCTTTCTCTCTTTCTTCTTTCACTCCTACCTGCCTCCCTTACGGCGCGGTTCAGGTGTCCGCCGAGATATGCGAGACAGATACTGCGCCATTTCCTTTCCTCAAAAACCAATTTGCCACAAACCAATTTATTTACCAACGAGCAAGGCGTCGCGCCGAGCAGGCGATGGCGTTCTGTGGACTCCCTAGCAGCGCTGCAAGAAGCTATCGCGTTCCGCTATTAAAGGCCTTCTTGACCGAAATTTTCCAAACAGTAAAAACGTTGTTTTTTCATAGTATAGCCCCGTATTATGCGACCCACAAAACATTACGCTCCAGTTTCAAGCAGTTATGATGCCAAAGGCGCTCAAAAATCGTAGTTTTCAATACCGAAACTGGAAAAACGGGCGCCATTGCCGCCCGTCGGAAGTGACGCATGTTTGAGACTGGAGTCCGGACAGGTTCGGAGCGTCTGCTCGTTGCGGCTTGAGCAAAGCGCTGGTGCCGGTTGCGCGTGCACCACTTTGTGCGATAAATAGTGGTTGTATGTGAAAACACACATCTCAAAACGGATGAAACGCCCTAAGAAAAGTTCTAAACGTGTTTTATTTGCTATAGTAGACTAGAAAACTCCTCGCTCTTGCAAGCATCCGAGGCGAGCGGACGCGTGTCACATGCGCTCCGCAGTTTTTGGGCTTTTTGACCCGTTCAACCCGACTGTACCACCAAAATTTTGGCTGGGATCGACGCCGGCAGTGAAGAGGACCACGAGGACCCCAAATCCAAGCCGGTGATTCGAATATTTTGGATTTTGTCGGCATTTGAATTTTCCATGTGGCCGACCAGGTGTTAAGCCTAACGAGGCTTAGCAAGAGAGCGGGGCTCCGCGGCCTCCCCGGCCTCGGTCCGAGGTAAAGAAGACCCGGAGCGATGTCCCGAGCAAGCGACCCGACAGGCCCGACAAGATTTTCGGCCGACTCGCAAGAAATCATGGAGGAAGACCTCTAGAACACCACCGAAGCGACTCCCGAGCAACAGGTCCGAGGCGGACCCGCGGCGGCGGGTAGCCAAGCCCTAGGAAGCAGCACCCCATCGACGCAACGCTCACAAGTAAGCAACAATGGCGGAACCGACGCAGATTGGGAAATCGCCATGTCGAGAAGGCAGAAGAGACGCCAATGCAGCGCTAACAAGCAGCAAGTTTTGGCGGGAACGAGCCTAGGGAGCGGGCCTTCCCTAGGCGCGGCGAAGGTCACAGATGGAACGCCAGCTGCGCCGGAGAGGACACAGAGAGTAGGAGCGCCGAGGCGGAGACTACCGCCGCTCCCCAGAGACGACCTTAAAATAGTCCTTCGGGCGAGGGGACTCGCTGTTAAAAACCTGCAGGCGCACCAAGTGGCGCGGGCGGTAGTCGCGGCTACCGAACAAGGATGTAAGGCGGAGGACCTCATCATCCGACTGCGCAACAGATCGAACATCATCATCATCAGCACCAACAACGAAGAAGCGGCCCAGAAGATTAGGCGCATCATGCAGCTGAGCTTCGGGGGCAAGAGCTACGCCGTCAACGCACACGTGGCAGCACCGGAAGGAACGCTGCGCGGGGTCGTCCACGGCGTGGACCCGGGAACCTCACCGGAAGAACTCAAGACCAACCTCAGAGTCCGCACGCAAGGCGTGAAGATCCTGGCAGCCAGAATGCTCGGGAAATCCAGCACGGCCGTCATCACCTTCGACGGCCCCATTCTCCCGAAGCAGGTGCTGTACTACGGCGGGGAGATGTGGTGCTACCCGTACCGGCCCACGAGGCAGGTGTGCTACGCCTGCGGCCAACAGGGGCACCGAATGGACGTCTGCCCGAACCCGGACACCAGGACCTGCAGGCAGTGCGGATGCCAGAATCCGGCGGCAGGGCACCAATGCACACCCAAGTGCCTGCTGTGTGGCGGCGACCACGCGGTGGGCACGAGAGACTGCAAACAGAGACTGCAACAAGTCAGCGAGCGAGCTGCGGTGGGGACCCCAGCAGCAGCAGCGGCGCAGCCGAGGCCGCAGCCGGGGAAGAAGACCAAAATGGTTCCGAGACGAGAGCCAGGACCCGGGCCGGAGCAGCCGCGGCAGCAGCCGGAGCCAGAGCCGAGGGTCCAACCGGGACGGGTCCTACCCACCCCTGGACAACGCCGGCAAGCAACAGCCGCAGCAAAAGCAGCAGCCGTGCCAACAGAAGAGCGGCGGAGGTGTTAAGGTGAGCTGGGGACACGGCCCTCCCAAATCACTTTTTGCTCCGCACTCTAACACTAACAACATACAAACCACGCAAGACAAACAACTATTAGAAGAGATTACGAGCCTTAGGCGCGAACTCGAGCAAAGTCGCGAGGAAGCGAGGCAACTAAAGAAACAACTAAATGACATTATCAGAGAGAAACAAGGAATGAGGGCGGGTTATTCGCCGGCTAGAACGCCGACTCCACCACCTCAGGCGATGGACATGGCGCAACAAAACCACGAAGGGGGAAACCCCATTGATATAAAAAACTTCATAATGGCTCTACAGGGACAGATGCAGCAAATGCAAAGTAAACTGCAACAGACACAACAAAAGTTTGCCCTGCAAGAACAGAACTTTAGAACCTATGTTAAAAACCAGACCACGCAAAGAACCACCAACGACGCCAGACAGACTATTCAACGAACGCAGGTTCGGCGCAGAGACCCCCAACACAAACAACAATAACAAAACATCGCAGAACGCCACCAACAACTAGAACTTTGGCAATGGAGCTGCAGGGGGTACAAGCGTAAGCAAGGCCTCCTGCAGCAATTCATATAAAACAGAGGAACCCCACCGGATGTAATTATGTTACAAGAAACAAACAACACCCCAACACTCAGGGGCTACACGTGTCAGGAAAGCGGTCGCACTGCGACCCTCATTAGCAAACAAGTAGTAGCCATAGCACACAAAGAAATAGAGGACACCCAGGTCGAACACGTAATTACAGAGATAATTCCGAAAAAGAAAACAAATTCCAAAAGCACCTATATCGTAAATCTATACAGCCCACCCAAGCAAACAAATGGGAACTTTATTAGGCTCTTTGCGGAGGCGAAAAAGTTGGCGGGACAAAACACCTTAATCATAGCGGGCGACTTTAACGCCAAGAGTCCGAGATCGGGCTATAACAGAGAGGACAAAAAGGGGCGCGGCATCTGCACGGCGGCAGAGAACGTAGGATGCGAGCTGCTAAACGACGAGAATCAACCGACTAGGCAGAGGAACAGCGTCAGTCCAGACACGAGTCCCGACATAACCTTCATAAGGGGCGCCAAACAAGCGGAGTGGGAAAACCTACTCGAGAACCTTGGAAGCGACCACCACATAATAAGGATCCGCACGGTGGCGGACAACGTCAGGAGGAAGATTGGCACGGCTCGGCTGACAGGACTGGGACGCCTTCAGAGCGCACTGCAAGCAGCTCGAGGGCGACATCGGTTCTGCGGAAGAGTGGAGCCAACAACTCAGACGAATCCAAGACCTATACACGAAAGAAGTAGACAGAACGGAACAAACGCCGGAGGTGGACAAGCGGCTCCTCAAGCTATGGGAGGCGAGACGCGGGCTCACCAAGCGGTGGAAGAGACAAAAACTCAACAGGAAGCTAAAGAGGAAAATTGCCGATATAACCAAGCAAACGGAGCAGTACGCGATGCAGCTGGCCAGGCAGTGGTGGCAGCAATTCAGCAACTCGCTGAACGGCACCTTCAGCGCAGCCAGAACGTGGCAGATCCTCAAGGCCCTCATGGACCCGAGCAAAAACAAATCCGAAGGCAGCAAGTCGATACAGAGGCTGGTGCACCACTACGAAGGCACGGACGAACAACTACTCGAAGAGGTCCGGATCAAGTGCTACGGCAAAGATCAGGTCGAGAGCTACCGAGAAGAATACCGTGGCGAGGAGAACCCGGCCATGGACCGACCCATCACGAGAGAGGAGGTCGTCGAGGCGATAAGATCGGCCACGAAGAACACGGCGGCGGGGGCGGACAAGATCCGGAACTCGCTAATAAGGAACCTCAGTGACGAGGCGATAGATCAGCTTACGACGTACCTCAACAAGTTCTGGCAAGAGGGAAGAGTGCCGGCGGAGTGGAAACACGCCGTCGTCGTGATGATTCCGAAGCCAGGCAAGAAGCTCCAGATCGAGAAACTCAGGCCGATCTCTCTAACGTCGTGCCTGGGCAAGCTGTACGAGAAAGTGATCACGAAGAGAATCTAGTCGCACCTGGAAAACGAACAATGGTACCCGGACAGCATGTACGGGTTCAGAGCCAACCTCTCTACGCAAGACGTGCTGCTCCAACTCAAGGAGGAAGTGCTCGAGGCGATGCCGAAGGCGGGCGAAAACGTCGTCATGGCCCTCGACATAAAGGGGGCTTTCGACAACGTAAGCCACGCGGCCATCATGGAGGGCATCAACAACACCAACTGCGAGAATAGAACGCACGATTACGTCAGAGCCTTCCTGAGCGACAGAACAGCGACCGTGGGGCTGGGCGAGCTGAGAAGCGACGTCTTCCCCACGCTGTGCAAAGGCACACCCCAAGGATCCGTCATATCGCCCGTCCTCTACAACGTGGCAATGATTGGACTTTCAAGACGCCTCAAGGAGATCCAGGGCATCCAACACGCGATGTACGCCGACGACATCACGAGATGGGTCACCCAAGAATCACTCGGGGAGAAGCAAGAAAAACTACAGGAAGCGGCAACTTGCGTAGAAACTTACACCAGAGTTGAGGGGCCTAAGATGCTCGACGGAGAAGTCGGAACTCCTCAGGGTCGGCAAGCATCCCACCCAAGCGACATTGGAGGTCGTACTCGAGGGACACAACATCCCGGAAAAGAACATGATAAGGATCCTGGGCATGTGGTTGCAAGGAAGCCGGAAATGCAGCCACACCATCAGCCTGCTGAGTAAGGCGGCAGAGCAGGTGGGCCGTATGATCATCAGAGTCTCCCAAAAGAGATATGGAATGAGAGAAGAAGACACTCTCAAGCTAGTTAACAGCCTAATTGTCAGCCGAGTCACGTACTCCCTGCCGTACCACGCGACGACCAAGGCGGAAAGAGAGCAAGCCGACATCATTCTCAAGAAGGCGTACAGGACTGCTCTGCACCTACCCAAGTACACATCGAACGAAAAGTTGCTCCAGCTAGGCATCAGCAACACCTTCAGCGAGCTTGCCGAAGCTCTGCTGGAAACGCAAACCACGAGACTCAGAGGCACCCCCACGGGACGAGCGCTGCTAAGAAGGTTGGGTCGGGACACGAGCGGACTGGTAGACAGATACGCGGACGTACCGGACCACCTTAGGAAAACCATTAACCTAGGACCATTGCCGAAAAACATGGACCCCAATCTTCACGAAAACAGACGAAAAGCGAGGGCCGAGTACGTGGAGAGAACGCTAGCCGAGTTAGACAACACCGTATACACAGACGCTGCCGTATATCCGCGCGAGAGAGAACGCGTAGCCGCGACGGTAGTGGTAAACAAGGAAGGAAACATGATCACGTGTGCCACGGCAAAGGTCGCCGGCACAGCGGAGGCCGAAGAGATTGCCGTTGCGCTGGCGGCAGCAGAAGGCTACAGAATGGGCCGATCTCTCAACATACTGACGGACTCGAAGGAGACGTGTAGGAACTACCCGAGGGGCAGGATCAGCAGAACAGCCCTTAAAATACTCATCGGGGTAACCTCCGCCGAGGAGAAACCCAGGCATAACCTAATCTGGATCCCGGGCCACGCGGGCATAGGGGGGAACGAAAGGGCAGACAGCCTAGCTCGAGGTAACGCATTCCGAGCAGGGCAGTCAAATGCTCCGGAGCTCCGCCTACAGGCTTGCGAGGGGGGATACGCAGAGACCTTGCACTTGCATAGGGGAGCTAGAATTAGATATCCACCACCACACAAAGCCCTAACAAAGGAGGAAGCGACCGGCTGGCGCAGATTACAGACCAACTCCTTTCCTAACCTACACATACTTAATAAGATGTTCCCGACACAATACAGAGCCACCTGCCCTTGGTGCGATGCCACACCTACACTTTATCATATCACGTGGGAATGCGAACGCAACAAAGCATTCCACCAACACGAACACCCGAGTGCGGAGCAATGGGAGAGTCGGCTCACCAGCGGCGAGCTCGCGACCCAAAGGGCCTTAGTGCAGCACGCGACTGATGCAGCACGACTCAGTGGAGCCTTGGAATAGGGGCCCACCCTTGCTGACGAGAAGCCTCAAGTCGCCAGCGCCAGAGAAGACGACGGAGACTTCACAACCACGAATCCCTTGAAAGATACAATAAAGTTTTCACTCACTCACTCACTCGCTCAACCTCAGCGAAGGCGATCGCGCCGCAATGCTAGTGAGCGTTGTTTGCCTGGCAGTATTCGATTACAGCTTGTGGAAAGTTCGGAGATAGAGGAGGAAGGAATCATATTCAAATGGAGGCCAAGTATAAGACGTGCTTGTATTACCAGGTCGGCTTTTTTGAATGGACGTGAGCGTGTCAACAGCGCATGCGCGCTCTGCTGTGCGTGTAATATGGTTGTTATCTTCATTAAAAAAAAAAATGACCTGCCTTTTTCTTTTCCTTCTAATTAGTCTCTCCCGTCGAAAGGTATTCCTGCCTGTGCATAGAAATTTGGAGCAGGTGCTGTGAACGCGAGGTAAATCAATAAAAACTGCTGGATGTCTAAAAAGGGAGCTCAAGAACATTAAGCGCTGCGTTAAGCGAAAGAATATGCCAGAAGCAAAATTTGTGTTGCAAAATAACTATATATTTTTCTCTTCGAGGACTGTGGCATCAATACGGTGCCGATGGTGGGCTGGTTCATCTTTGCGCGCCTCGGTCGGGCAATTGCCACTGCGCGTTGCGAAATGCATGCCGATTCAACTCATCAAAAACTTATGCGCTGCGTTCATTACTGTATTTACCTAGAACCACTTAAAGCCCGTGTACTGCATGGACGGAAAAGTTTTTCTAAACTTTTCAAACCACACAGCTGGGCAGAACGACGCGGTTGTCGGACCCCACTCGACCGTATACGCCCACCGCCCAGATTACCGTAGGCAGTGTGTCTGTATCGACTGAGTAATAATGCAGAACATATAATCAAAATTACGTGTTGTCTTCCTTTGAAAATATTATCATTCGCATAACATGCGTTCAGTTCTATGAGGCCTTGGAGACACGCCTTGAATGGTAACGCTGAAGCTTCCTGTAATGGACCTCAAGTATGAATGGCGTGATTTAGTAAGAAATTCGACGTTTTCAGTAACGCTCATGCGGCCTTTCAGGATTCTCAGCCCGGCCTGCGAATCTTCGAGGCAGCAGATACACACGACGGCATTATTGCGCATTGGGCAGAGCTGTACCTGCAATAAACGCGTGCATATGTTGATTCCTTTTCAGACGAAGCAGACCTCTCCTTAGACTCCTGCCTGGTGTAAACAACGTGCCGTCAAAAGGGCATTGCTCGATGAGCAAAGCCGTCCACTTTAGCATCTGAACCGGCTAAGCTAGCTTGTGACGAGTGGTCCGCCGTCCTCTTTATTCTCCTGATTAGAGACGCCTCGTAGCCTTTCTTCTCCGAATAATAACCCTCTCGGTTTGTGGCATGCTTTGCCGATCGGGCCAGAAACACGTACGTGCTCGGATGCATGATCTGGACCGGGACAGGTCTATTGACAAACCCCAACCCACAAAAGAGGTTAGCGTGAGGCAGAAGCGTCAGTCACCCACCATTATCTTTTTTGAAGAGAGGGGAATTCACGTTAAAACCTGAGCTTCAGACAGTTGACACTAGCTTTCAAGATCGGGGGTGAAGGGCAGTGGCCGAGAGATATAATTATGGTGCTTTCCGCATTCCTCGTGTTCATTTCCGTGGCCACGCACTTCGTCGACATGACGCCAGCAGTTTATTTTTCTCGGAGACCATCGAGCTTCGCGGTGAAAGCAGCCAGAAACGCGCCAGAAGAAGAGTTACAAGGGGCGCACGCTCACTTCAGAACGCCTGAAACGCGAGCCGGCGATGCCGGTGTCTCAATTATGCGTCATTTCCGGTAAGGCTTGTTAGTTGTCCAGCAAACCGCTAGGGGACTGCGTCGTCTGCTACAGAGGTTCTTGAACGCTTCTAAAATTCTAGACGCTTCACAGCCCTAATATTAAATAGAACTATTGTTCATGACGTGCACACTACATCGAGCGCAAAATTAGCCGAAGTAAACTTTCGGCCAAGTAGGCCTTTAAAGGCAAAGCTTATGCGCCGTCCGAATATTTTAGGAATCAGAAAGAAACCAGCTTAAAACAAACATAGAACAAAAAAAATTCTGCCTCTCCCGTAACCGTGAGTAGAGTAAGCATGAAATGTCTACGGGCATAACACGAAGCGTAAGCGGACACGACGAGACGCGGGCCTGACAAGAATGTGGTTTATGGTTTGGTTCATGGGGTTTTACGTCCCAAAGCGACTAAGGCTATGATGATGAAAAGCCTTTATTTAATAAAAGAGGTGAGGCTTTCTTAAAGAGCCCCGCAGTGGGTGGAGTCCCTATTCCGGGACCCCATTGGTCGAAGCCGCCAGCTTAGCCCTCTTGACCAAAGCCTTTTGGGCCTGAAGGTCCGAGCAGCCAAGCAGGGCCGCCTCCCATTCCTCTCTGGTAGGGTTGGGGTGGGGGGAGAGAGCTGAGTTGCGCTGGCAAGCCCAAACCATGTGGTAGGTGTCAGCCACCCCGCCACAGTGTTTGCACCTGCCAGTGAACGCGGGATCGAAATGTTTTAATACTGCCGGGCACAGCATTGTATTAGTGAATAGTCTAAGTAGAACGCGTTCGTTTGCTTTCCCCAGTCCCTTTGCAGGGGCTGGGTACACGCGGTGCCTATCCTTATAATAAGATGTTATGTCTTTGAACGAGAGTAAAGAGCCACCTTCAGGTTTCAGGTGCTCAGGAGCCAATGGGAACGCCCGGTGAATGAGTGCTCGGGCCGCCGCGTCTGCAGCTTCGTTTCCTGCTAGGCCCTGATGGCCCGGAGTCCAAACTATGCAGCGGGGAGTAGGATCGGTGTCTCGGCTGCAGTTCCTTAGTATTCGTTCAGCTAGTGGAGTTATCCAGCCAGTCTCATAATTTTTACACGCCGAACGCGAATCTGTTATGATGTGTTTTGATTTGGTATCAGAAGCAGCTAGGGCGATAGCAACCTCTTCAGCTTGTGTTGTGCCTGGGGCTTGAAAGGACAGACCATCCACCTGTATTTCTTGATGTATGACCGCGGCAGTGTACCACCCCCCGTGGGTCGGCCCGGCTACATCTACGTAGTAGACACCTTGCTTGTTGCCATAGTGGCGCGCTAAGGCTTCCGCCCTAGCCTGGCGACGACCACTATGGTCTTCCTTATCCATCTTAGTGGGGAGGGGTCGAACTCTGACGGCGCGTCTCCAGAGTTCGGGCACTCGGACCCGCTCCTGAATGTGGAAACCGTGTTGGATGTGAAGCCGGGCTAGCAAGTTCCGGCCCGACTTCGTTTGGGCTAGCCTCGTGTATTGATTTGTGAGATGGGCTTCCTTGAGCTCCTGAAAGGTGTTCACCACTCCCAATGCAAGAAGTCTCGCATTGGAGGTGGAGACAGGAAGGTCAAGTGCCCTCTTCATCATTTTACGGAGTATTACCTCAACTTTGTCTTCGTCGTGCTTCCGCAAGTGTAGATAAGGGACCGAATAGAGAATTCGGCTGATTACGAAAGCATGGGCCAGCCGAACTGCATCCTTGCTTCGCAAACCACCTCTCTTATTGGAGACGCGACGGACCATACGGCCCACCTGGTCTCCAATTTTGCGGAGCTTGTGCAATGTTGTGTCTACTCTTCTTTGGCTATTGATGAAGAGTCCGAGTATTCGAATTTCTTTGGCCTCATGTATGGGGCCACTTGTTAAGGAGAGATGTAATTAGGTATTGTCCTTAGGTGATGCCCTAAGGTGTACAAATTCAGATTTGCTGGGTGCGCACTGGATACCACAGTGCCCTGCGTAGCGATCCACTACGTGAGCGGCTGTTTGCAGGCATTCCTCCATGCGCCCCAAGTTTCCCTCTGTGGCCCAGATCGTGATATCATCGGCATACAGCGCATGCCGTATGCCGTCAATACCCTGCAACTGGTCCGGGAGATGGAGCATCGCCAAATTAAAGAGTAGGGGGGATATGAGAGACGCCGTAGTGGAGGGCTCCGGAAATTTCGACCACCTGGGGTTCTTGAACGTGCAATGACATCGCACAGTACACGGGCCTCTAGAATTTCTCCTCCAAAGAAATTCCAGCCGCCGCGGCCGGGATCGAACCCGCGTCTTTTCGAATGTATATGCAGCGCGATCGAAATTGTCTAAAGTGCGTAGGGACGAAAGCGTTTTCCGCACCACTTTGCCTATGTGACACTGGTGATATAACCACTGCATTACATCACACATAATTAATGACGAAGTAATGACAATTTCTAAATAGTGACTAATTAATTATTAATAACTGCTAATTAATGACGGTTGAGCTCCGCCTTTAGGAGTGGAACTCGACAGCGTGTTGTAGCGCTGCCAGGTAGTCCACGGAACGCCACCATCCGTTCGGCGCGATGCCTTGCCCTTTGAACGCGACGCTTTTTGAGGAAAGGAAATGGTGCAGTAATTCTCTGTCATCTCGGTGGACACCCAAACCGCACCGTAAAGGAAGGGAGGAACGCCATCGTTCGGTGCGATGCCTTGCCCTTTGAACGCAACGCTTTTTGAGGAAAAGAAATCATGGTGGACACCCGAACCGCACCGTACAGGAAGGGAGGAACGCCAGCAACCGTTCGGCGCGAAGCAACCAGCGCTTGTATGCCGGTCTTGTAGGAGGGCTTAGAGAGTCTCGTTAAATCTCGTACGGTGCCCGGATGATCTCGTTTCAGTGCCCGGATGAGTGGAATTCAGTGCCCGGATGCTGGCTCTCGGTCTCTTCGTGACGTCACCACACTGCCGACAACGGGAGCTAAAAGCTTTCATGCTTAAAAGGCGGATTGAAGCAAAGCCTTTGAAGAGAATCTTAGTGGCCCGTTGTCTGAAAAGGAGCAACCGTCCCACGGTTGTACAAAGTTACAGTGCGGCGACTGATGTCGCCCGATACACAATGGTACCGAACGGCGACTATTGTCGTCCGACGCACAAAGACACAGAAGGGCGACTATTGTCGCCGACACACGCTCATGAGTCCAAAAAAACGCCGGGGAAACATGCGGAAACTCTCCAGGAACCACTTCGCGCATAAATATAGTCACCAATGCGTTTCCATCACTGCTAACCTACGCGACATCAGCTACGCGACATAAGCTCCATTTGACTATTCCAAACGCTCAATGGTGCACTGGTAATAGAATGAATGGAGTCAATTTTGCTTGTTTTATGCGTAACATGTGCACGACCTGTAATCGCAGAATGTCATCACAACATTTCCACATGAAAATGACAATTCGAAAGAAGAATTTCCCCGCATTCCGGTTCGAACCCAGGCCCTTTTTGTGCCAGGCGGGCATGCAACGGGGTTTGTACGTGCCCGAGCGACAAAGTGCTTGGCTCGTCTTCGACGGGAGCGAAACAAGCTCTGTGCAGAAGCGCACTTCGTCTTCGGTAGCGAAAGGATTGGATGGATGGAAACAACTTTATTACAAAAAAAGGCTGAGGCTTAACTTGGTTAAGCCTGGAGAATGCGAAGCATCATCGTGTCGCGTAATTTGGAGGCGCACAAGCACAGCGACGGCGCGAGATGGGCCCCCGTTTCTCCACTGTCGTGACGTTATCGTGTCACATGGTGTGACGTCATGTATCACGTGATTTGGAGGCGCACAACCACAGCGACGGCGCGAGGTGGGCCCCCGTTTCTCTACTGTCGTGACGTCATCGTGTCACGTGGTGTGACGTCATGTATCACGTGATTTGGAGGCGCATAACCACGGTGAAGGGCTGAAGTGGTAGCTAAAGTATAAAGTAGTATGCTTCGCATAAAAAAAAATTACCGACGATTACGTTACTTCCTAATGCGAAATTTGAGCGCAGCAAATAAGCTGTTTCACCTTTTCGATAGATTGAGGCAAAGAAATCGAGCAACACATGTATGCGCTATCACAGAATTTTTTTTTTTTTCACACGTATTCCTTTAACAAAGACTCCACTAACAGTTCTTGACAGTCATGAAGGAAGCTTTGTGGTCGGAGAAATAGACTGATATATGTTCGACTTGGTACACCAATGCTTGATTCTCAAAGACGAGATCTATACAAGTGCCTCACGAGGTTGTCACAGCCGTGGGACGCGTTACGAGCGAGAGGAACGGGATGTTCTCCCGCATAAGTGTTAGGAAATTGCTGTTTGTCTTTATGTCAACATTAAAGTCCCCCACTACTAACATCGGTGTGGATCGATGGACGGTTAATGCGAGTTGCAGGAAGTGCACGACGTCTTTCGTGAGTGCGGTAGGGGCGAAGTAGGCAGCTACTACCAGCAAGCCGTTGGGCAACTTTGCGGCGCACAGTTCGCCAACTTCATGTGACGTGCCAAACATTTCGACTGGTATTGCAGAGAGACCTGTGCGCAAGTAGATAGCGACTCCCGCCGCTCTGTTGTGGTCTCTGCGAGCACCACAGCAGTATAGGAAATCTATGATTTCGAGAGGCTCTTCGGGATCCATCCAGGTTTCAGCAAAGCAAAGTACAGAGGAATGGCGCAGAATGTGATCGTTGTGTACGTCCTTGGCATGTGCGGCAAGGGAGCGTACGTTAAGAATGTGGTTGTGAATGATGAATCAAGTGCTGCCAGCGAATGACGCGTCCATTGGCTGTCTGCGTGTGTTACTGATGTGTGGTTAACATGTTAAGCTTCGCCTGTAAGAGTGGAACGCGACAGCGTCTTGCAACGCTGCCAGGGAGTCCACAGAACGCCATCGCCAGTTCGGCTGTACGCCTTGCTGGACGGTAAATTTATTTTTTGAGGAAAGGAAATGTATCTCTCTCGCATATCTGGGTGGACACCTGCACTTCGCCGTAAGGGAAAGGGGGAAGATGGGAGTGAACGAAGACGCCGTATTAGCTAGACGCGCCTTTGTTCATTCCAAACCATTCAGCTGGCATTACGGAGTGGCTAGCGTGCTCGTATCGCACTCCGGAGACCCTGGTTCGATTCCCCAACTCGACCAATTTCGTTCTCGGTTTTATTGATTTATGCGGTCTAACTAGAAAGGTTAATTAGGCTATTTCATATTTATATTCTTGCATTTCTATCTATCGTGTTCTGTCATTAACCTGTCAATTGTTGGAACTGTCTAGGATGTTCGACACAACGTATATGAAACGAGCAACGTCTTACTGAGTGGGGAAGTGCGTGGTGGTGGAGGGAACGCGGCTTCGTACTTATCTGTTTTTTTTCAGCAACGTCTCCTTCCGCGGACGCTGTTGTCGCTGCGGCGCGCGTCTTTCTTTTCTTTTCTTCTGACCTCTTCATTCTCCTCTATATTAATTAGGCTAATTGATTAATTAAGCAATTAACTATACTCAGTCCAACTTAGTTGCAGCATCACTATACGATCCCTTTGATTGGTTGCATGGTTACTAGCCAAAGTACAATTGGCCCCATTTGAAATTCGCGCACTGTGACGTCACGAGCATTTCGACCAATTGAAAAGCGTGACATTGGGGGCGGAGCTGGTTACGAGGCCGACGCCGACGACGACGCGAAACCCAGGAACGGACGCCAAAGAGCTGCGCTCTAAAATCTTCCAGGGTGGTCCCCTACTGGTCCAGGAGTCCACGGGCTTGTGTTTCACGTAAAGCCCGATTCACCAGCCATTTCTGGCCGATGGGCTGAGCCAATGCCATGGCTGAGCGGTCCGTAAAGCAGCCTCCCAGGAAGAATGAGCGGGATTGGGGATGGATGGTACTGCCTTTGGGGAAGGACATTCACAAAGGTAGTGGAAAAGGGTGAATATGAGCACGCCACAGGTGGTACAATCAGGAGGAAAGGTGGGGTGGAAGCATGAGAGACGGTGGGGTGAAATAAAGCAGCCTGTCTGTAATTGTCGCCATGTGGCGCTGGTTAAGGCCGACAAGGTACTGTGGGGTGGTGGCAGTGTCATGCGGCTGAATTTGTAAAATGTGGTGATTTGGTGATATGTAGAGAGGACCGATGGGGCTTCTTGTGCAGGGTTGGGTGCCTGATCATCCGGGGTCCGGGAGGAGAGTTCTCGGGCCAGCGCATGAACGCGCTCATTGCCGGGGATCGAGGCATGCCCAGGGACCCACGACAGAGTAACCGTTCGGTCGAGAGGTGGCCGTGGTAAGAATACGGTGTGTTGCCGGCGTCGCCACGCCCTTTAGGTAGTGGCGGTACGCGGCCTGGGAATCTGCGCAAATTTCGGTTATGTTTGTGTCAATGGTGGAGTGGGCCAGAGCATGTGCGATGGCGGCTCCTTCCACCTCTGCAGGCGAATTAAGTTCGGATAGTGGCAGCGGCCCCCACTGTGCCGTCTTCATAGGCTGCAACTGCCGTGAAATATTCTCGTTTAGAATTTTGTGCCGCGTCGACATAAAGGATATCAGAGCGGTTGCTATATGTTTTGGTGTAGTAGCTCGCTCGTGCCTGCCGCCTACCGTGGTGGAGACTAGCACTCATATTGCGCGGTAGGGGCTTCTGATATATGTGATCCTGCGTGCGCAGAGAAATCATGTAAGGTGTAGGACTTGTTGGGGTGGGAATTGGTGGATAGAGACGTAGCTGTCGCAGTAGGCACTGTCTTGTTTCCGTGCGGCTCAGGCGGACTAATTGGTTGATGCGTTGAGCCTCAATTAATTCAATCACTGTGTTGTGGGTACCAGTGGCCAGGAGACGTTTCGTGCTAACCGTCCGTGGAAGACGTAGGGCAGAGGTGACAGCCGTGCGTATTAGGATGTCTGCCTGTTGTCTTTGCCGCTGAGTGAGTATGTGGTATGGAAGGTGGTATGTAATGCGGCTAATGATTAATGCATTTGTCATTTATTTATTTATCAAATACTGCCAACTGCCTCTTGGCAGTCAAAGCAGGAGTGGATACATTGTTCTTGAACAATTGCTAAGGTGAGTTGAACAGCGGCAAAGAAAGAAAACATGCTATTGACAATCAGCCACGAAGGAATGTGCACAATCAAAAAACACACAAAAAAAGAAAGAAGCAATACTCTTTGAAAGGTGGACGGCAAAGCAAGAAGCGTTGTAAAGAAATACTTGCTGCATCATAGATAAGATGACACGGCCGTCATATTGAGGGTCTCGAGTTCAGACAGCCCTTGATTGCGTGCTGCCACCCGCCTGATAAGTGCAGCGACCTGTTTGGTCTGTCTCTGCAACAGTTGAAGGTTGGCGGTTGCATTGAGTGTGTTGTTAATGAGAAGACCGAGAATCTTCACCTGAGGCACAATGGGCACTGGATTCCCGTACATGTGCTGTTCAATCGGGGAGTCACTGGGGAGGGGTTTCAGCTGCAGGAGTTCCGATTTATTTGGAGAGCAACGGAGGCCTGTGTTTGCTAAATGAGTGCTGGTGATGTCTATGGCAGATTGCAGGATATCCTCGGCTGTTCCAAGGGATCCCTTCCATTGTCCAGAGGGTTATGTCATCTGCGTATATGGCTGTGTGGATCCCTGGAATAGCAGCAAGGGCCTCTGCCAGTGGTGCTAGGGCAATGTTAAAGAGTAAAGTGATAGAACCGCCCCTTGTGGTGTTCCCCGGTTAGGCAGGGGGAAAGACTTTGAGGCAATATCCCCAAGGTGGAGGTCTACCGTGCGTCCCTGAAGGAAGGCCCGAAGATATTGCCATATGCGGGTGCGACATCCCGTGGTGGCTAATGTCGTGAGGATATGTACATGGCTTACTGTGTCGAAAGCCTTATGAATATCCAGGGCCAGTATGGCTCGCGTAGCGGCTGTACGGCGCTTAGTGCAAAAGAAGGACTCTTTAAGTGCGAGAAGTACGTCTAGCGCCGAGATGTTTGGACGGAAGCCGAATTGAACATCTGAGAGATAGCCTGTTGTTTCTAGGAACGGTTGCAGGCGATTGAGATTGACATGCTCGAAGAGCTTGCCGACACAGCTCGTTAATGAGATGGGGCGAAAATTTTGAACAAGGAGGGGTTTGCCCGGTTCGAGTATAAATCGCATGCTCGCATGGGTCCAGGCTGATGGGAGCGTCCCAGCATGCCAGTGGTTATTAAAGAGCTCCGTGAGTTCCTGGAGGGAGACGTCGTCCAGATTGAGTAGTGCCTTATACGTTATGCCATCAGGCCCCGGCGCCGTAGAGCGGCGAATACTAAAGAGTGCTCGGCGGACTTCGTTTAAGGTGATGTCGGCATCAAGTTCTGGGTTAGGTGGAGGTAGATTGGGTGGATGCGCCGATTGAAAAGATGTGGGTATATAAGTGTCCCGTAGTTGGCCAATTACGTCGGTGCCCTTTTGGAGCACTAGTTGTATAAGACGTTGTGTGTTTACTTGTGTCTGAGATTTAAAGGTTCCTGAATCCAAGAGAGCGCGTAGGAGGGACCACGTGCGTTTACTGCTTAATGTACCCTTGAGGTCGTTACAAAAGCTTGCCCAGTTTGCGCGGGCTAGCGTGTTCGCGTATTCTTCTGCCTCGCGAGTGAGAGCGGCTATGCGGAGTCTCAATATACGATTGTGTCGCTGGCGACGCCAGCGAGTGAGAAGTCCCTGTCAGGCCTCCCATAGATGAGCCAGATGTGGATCAACCTGCGCTGCTGTAGGGGTATTTTTAACGCGTTTGCTGTTCGCCTGGATGGCCTCCACCAGACGATCTGTCCAGTCGGTGACAGTATGGGGTTCGGTAGAATTAGCTGCCAAATATGAGCGCAATTTATACCAGTCAGTGAGAAGCTGCGAACGAGGGTTGAAAATTTTGGAATCAATAGCAATAATAGTGGAGACTGGAAAGTGGTCACTCCCAAGGCTGTCTTGGAGCACCGTGTGGGATTTAACAATTATGTTCGGTGTGGCCCATGTTAGGTCGGGTGTGGTGTCGCGGGTGACACTTGTGCCAGTGCGAGTGGGTACGGTGGAGTTTGTGATCAGGCTAAGGTTGTAATCAGCCATTGCGGTAGAAATCAGGTTACCTTTGGGGGTATCCGAGGTGTATCCCCAGTTCGTGTGACGTGCATTAAAATCACCCACCAAAAGGAGCTTTGAGGAACGGAAGGAGCCCAGGATGCCCGGAATAACTGTCTTTATTTTTAGGATTGCTGTACATGGTAATAATTGTGTTGCCATATGTGTGTCCTGGTGAGCTGAGCTCTATCACGGTATATTGAGTGCCCTTGCTGTCGGGCGTGTTTGTCGGTGTGCGGTTCTAGCACCGGCATGGATGCGAATGTCAGAATTGCCGTACGTGGTGTAAGGGCTGCCGTGTGATAACCGCTCATATGAATGCGATTTGTTTCAGTCTCTTGCAGAGCGATGACATGGGGGAGATTAGGGGAGTGCTATATATGCGGCTAGTTGTGCTTGCTTTCGCCGTATGCTGGGACAGTTCCATTGCCATATAATTGTTTCTGTTGGTGTAGTGGACTGGCCTCGCCGCCGACCTTTTCGCGTGCTATTGTTCTGCGCCATGTTGCTGGTCTGGAGAGACTGGATGAGGACAGGCAGCGGGTTGAACTGCGCGCTGCTTGCGAGGGAATTCCTGATGCGGTACAAGTTCGAAAAGCTTGTGGATGCCGGCTTCATGTTTTTCCAAGCGTGTGTTAATCGAAGCTTCTATCCTGTCAGCCATGGACTGTATCAACTGTGCCTGGGCTAGTATGAGTGGTTGCTGCATCGCTCCGAGTTGTTCAGCAACTATAGTATTTATTCTGGTAGTAATTTCTGAGCGAAATTCAGCTGAACGTATGTACTGTTTAACCGCCTCTTGAGGTGTAATAGGGGGGTCAGGGATTGGATAAGAGGTAGGAGTGGAGGCTGCTTGGACGGACAACTCACCCTTTTTAGCAGAGCCGGCTTCTTTCTCGGGTGTAGCGTTCCGAAGTGACTGCCTCTCTGGGGTCTCCTGGATGTGGGCTGCGCAATCACTGGCTTTCGAGGTACAGTCCCGTGGCTCAGGCGTCTGTCTCGGTACCACTGGGCCCCCGAATGGGTTGAAGTTGTGCGAAATCGCGTTGCGAAGTTTTATATCCGGCGTTCACGGTGTCCACACTGCGCTTTTCCGTGTGGTATTTGCTATCTTGGTTGCCTGACGGTTCTGAGCTCTCGGTCTCCATGGCCTGCTCCAAAGGTGTCTGGGCAGCCGTGGTGGCCACTGGGGTTTTCTTCCTCAGTGGTGGGAGGGGAGGCCATTGCTCTGTGCTTTGGTTGCAAGGTTTTTTTTTTTTTGATACCTCAAAGGCCCCTGGTATGGGGCATTACATGAGGGATGGGCATGACAGTTAAATAATGGTCTTGATGGCGTTCTTAAAATGGATGGCGTTGATGTGAGGCACGGCGTCCTGTGGTAGATCATTCCAGTCCCGGGATGACGTGACGAAAAAAGATCGAGAATGAGCGGTAGTTCTTGCGGTGGGGGCGTAGACGGCCTTATGGTGGTTATTACGGCTTGAGAGGCGATAAGCAGGTGATATGACTGATTCTCCTCAAGATGAATGATAAAACATTTGAAAGATGTACAATCGAGAAATTTTTCGTCGCGTTTCAAGGCTGGGTAAGTTAGCTTTAGTTTTTAAGGCAGACACACTAGTGTAGTACGAATAGTCAGAATAAATGAAACGGATAGCTCGATTTTGTATTTTTTCTAAGGTTAAAGAGAGGTTAGACTGGTGAGGATCGCATATTGCCGAAGCATATTCTAGTTTAGGACGGACAAAAGTTATGTATGCTAATGATTTGATGGATGGGGTGGCAAAACGTAGATTGCGCCGTATGAAACCAAGGGTACGATTAGCTTCGTTAGCGATGTTCGTGATATGAGATGACCATGTTAGGTTTTGCGTTACAGTAATACCAGGTACTTACAGGAAGAGACGGACGATACTTCTGAACCAAAAAGAGTGTATTTAGAAGGAGTATGCATCTGCCGACGATGGAATGAGATTAAACATGTTTTGGAAATATTGAGAGATATTAACCAACGTTCGCACCAAGTTTGGATTCGGTTAAGATCTTGTTGAAGATCTTGTGAAGATCGGTTAAGATCTTGTTTAGATGGATGGTGAGTGCCTTGCTTGGGCCGTTGTTCTGATTTCCTTTCATCGGAAGTGTTGTGCTTTTCCTATATCCTTGGGGTTCTCCCGGCCGGTCGGCTTGGGTTTGGTTCAATTTGGGCCGATGCTCATTCCTGCGTCGATGCTCAGTCTTGTGCTCCTGCTCAGTCTTGTTCTTCTGCGCCGTCTTTTGATTCTGCTCAGGCATGTGGTTCTTCTGCATTTGGCTCTGTGTAGCAACGTCTTCAAAATGATGGTGTCGGATTACGGCTTCCTCAGCTTTGCCTGTCTTTTTCCCTCTTTTGGTGTAGTTCTGTCTTGCCGGGCAGTTCGTGTCAATGGTGAAGTGGTTCGATGTGTCGCAGACGATGCAGTACTTTTTGCAACTGACATGTCCTGGTGGAGGACATGTCAATTGTACTCCGCAATTGTAGCATCTTTTCTCCTGCGGAGTGGGACAAATGTCAGTACGGTGACCTGTTTTCAGGCAGCATCCGCAAACCTGCATCACTGGTCGGAATGGTTTGCACCTGTATTTTATGCCGCTGAGGTAGACAAACCGTGGCACTGCTTTGCCTTCAAAGGTATATAGACATGCCCACTTTGTGTCGAAAGGCATCGCTTGAATGATGCTTATTTGTTGGGGATATGTTTCCGTGCAGTTTAGTAATTCCTCTTCTGATGATATCGGTAAGGCGCCGGTAATTATGCCTTTACACGAGTTATCTGGTGAGGCTGCATAAGCGCTCATTCAATATTCCTTTCCTCCTAGATTGATTGCTCGGATGTTGCATATCTGTTCAGTGAGGTCCGGATCTGGAGTGCTCAGAATAGCGATGTTTTGCTCAGGCTTGATCCTGACTCTGGCCTCGTGGGTCAATTGGCGGCTGAGCTTGAATTGCAAAGCAGCAAGAAGTGACCTAAATGAGTTGTTATGCAGCGTCACCCCTCCACGCAGACGTATTACCACCTTGTAGTCATCATGCAGCAGCCTCGGTAATTTATTGGGGCGTGCAGGTCGTGATCTTTCGGCAGGTGTGTGCGCTTCTGCCTCTGTTACAGGTTTGAATCGTTTTTTGCGTGCGTCGATCATCCTGAACCATGGCGTAGCCTTCGGGTAGGCTTCAGTCCTGTCTCGTTGCGTCCTGTGCGGTAGGCTCCCCTCCGGTGTGTCGGTGGTAGAAATTCCGTGCATGGCGTCCTGGGTATCTATGTCGGCAAGTTCATGGACTCCCTCCGTTGCTGTGGACGGCGAGCACGACCCGCTGTGGCTGGATGGTAAGGCAGCGGCGTCGGCCCTGTGAAGCGTTGGCGTGGAACGCCGCTCCGCCGTGCGCCGCCTATAGGTGGCGTTGACGTGGAACGACACTCCGCCGTGCGCCGCCGAGAAGGGTTAGGCTTAGTGCGGCGACTGCGCTTCGGAGATCTTCGTAAGGTGCTGGTGCAAAATACAGCGTACTCACGGACAAAGGAGACCTCGTAAAGGTGCCTTGGGTGTTCACGAAAGCCTGCGGTAGGAATTTAGGGCGCTATGAAGCGCTCATGTGAAGCGCGTCCGCTCCGCTCGGCGTTGCTTATCCTCAGTCAGCGAAAGGATTAAATATTAGCATCCATTGATAGCACATGCAGGTAAGGTAACGCTAATGTTTTCCAATTATATAATAAAACGACCTCTCAGAAGTCATGGCAAGCTAATGTCCTATTATTTTACTCAGCTTTCACACTAAGAGTGTAATAATATTTTCAAGTGTTGCCCAGCTTGGCATCTTTCAAAAATGCCATGTCGAACATAGAATTAGCATCTTCCATTGTATACGGTGGCTATTTCTTTTCTCTGGGCGTTGCAGAGGGCGCGAATTGGGAGATATACGTAGGAACTTTACAGACGGCGTGGTCACTTTCATGTTCCTCCTAGATGGCGAGGTACATGGGTTCCTTTTTTGTGTGACGATGTAAAGGAACGAAGATAACGTACTATAACAGGCAACCTTCCACTGCTAACGGCTCAGATCTGTTATGTGTCACACAGCCAGAAGAAGCATAAAACTGTGCGGAATTCATAACGTAGCAGTTGCTTCAAGAGAAATTTCTGTACTAACGCAAATGCAAGCATTCTCCTCTTCTATTTACTCACTGGTAGTTTCAGCGCATTTAAAACTTACTGGCCTTTTTAATGATGTAGGCTGCGATTTAGCATGAGTGTAGTGAAAAAAATGACGTAGGAATTTGCCTTATCATGGCATATATTCACCTCACTTGGTTAATGTGTCAGTCCAGGGTCAGTTTTTTATGTTCCCTGGCACGTCTATTTTCGAAGGATGAAAATCGTCATGCTTTTTGCAACCTTTGGATGTGTTGTCCAGTGTGGTCGAGTAAGTACCAAATTATTGAGCGTGCGAACACTAAATGCTGACGAACCTGTGCTTACAGTGCCGATAATATTTCGCCCTAAGGACACTGTAACTCAGACCGTGGAACTGCGCTAACTGCGTATGAATAAAAAAGATTACTATCGCCAATTTAGATGTAGGCAAAATTCTAGAGACCCGTGTACTGTACGATGTCAGTGCACGTTAAAGAACCCCAGGTGATCGAAATTTCCGGAGCCCTTCACTACGGCGTCTCTCATAGCCTGAGTCGCTTTGGGACGTTAAACTCCGTAAAACCAAAACCTAAAACCAAACCAGCAAATGTTCAAGAAAGGCTTGAAATTTTCACCAGGCTCCGCGCCATTTCTCCACCGTATTATTTTGATGTTATGTAAGAAGCTAATTTAGTTCTGTGGTGTACAGAAGTAGGCTTACTGCAGAAACTCGTGAGAGAGGTGGTGCAGGAGACCGGTCGAACGTTCACTCGCGGAATCATTGCTGATTGGAGACAATGACCGAAGATCATAAACTTGGCCGTGCAAATTTCCCTTGCTTCCTTCGATTTCGTGAACATTGGCCGTTCAAAACAGTTGACTACTCTTGTATGCGGATCATTATTTCGCTCTGTACCGAAATTTAATTTTTCGTAAACGCACAAAAAAATATCCTGCTGCAATGAATCTGTCACTTCCGCCACAAACTTTTGACCGCCTCGGTGAAATAAAAAAAAATTAGAGCTGGGCTTATCGGCCTAGTGATCGAATCGGCTAACCGGTTATAGTTATGTTATAGCCGTATAGCCATGCATTCTGCAGTCGAACCACCCCCAAGTTGAGCATTCCTCCGCCCTCTACATAGTCCCCTCCATCCACACTAGCGAACCTCTGTTTTCTTGGCGGCAGCCACCTTCCGGCTGCGCATTTCTTCGTTGTCGCCTTAAACTCGCAATTCAGGAGGCTACCCGTCGCCTCCTACCCTCTCTCTTCACCCTCAAGATGGCAACAGAGATTTTGCTTTCGACACTGCCACCTGATGATGATAGTGAATTTTTGTGGCGCGAAAGCTATCCGCTGCCAAAGAGCGCACTGGCACAAGGAATTTTCGTTTGCTCAAGGTAGGGTCAAAGACCCATTTCCAAGCATTTCACTTTTCTACCTGCCACGATTGACAGATGCGAATCTTACTGAATCGAAATAGATCTTCAGGTAAATTTTAATAAGTTCAGTAAACTATTTCATTTAGAAATTAAGAATTTACCGCTAAAGCTGTAGAGTAGATGGTAGAATGCAGGGCTTAAGACTAAACAAAAGCTATAATAGCTTTCACTGCAGAGAACATCACGTTTAAATGTCCGAAGAAAATTCCTAAGTATTGCTATCAATTCTAACATTTCACTGAGGAGAAAGCAGGGATCTTTGCATGCTTGGCACACTGAAAGCAAATTCGTGCTCTAATGCTAGCCTTAACTGTTTTCTTCCGGTGCCAGCAATGGCCCTCCTTTCTACGCTGCGAAAATTCAGTGCACTGGTCGAGTAAGTGTGCGAAAAGGGAAACGCTGCTGAGAAGCGCCATTGCTTTCCTGTAGACAAGATCAAATGCATGACTGGTTTAATTGGTTTAATTGATATAAATTACCGCCTAGATTCAAAAGTTTCCAGGCTGGATCCCCTCATTTTCCTCGACCACATAATTTGTACGGATTGGTACACTACACTTGCTTCTCAGCCATTTGCATGGTATTCTCATGAGAGAAGACCTTGGAAATTCTACCGCGGGTCTCTGCTGATACCACACTCTGTTTTCGTTGAGCATCGCACGCTGCATGCGTTCAGCACTTTACAACCAAACAGCCACGTGACTTCTCTTAGTGCCATGGTATACTCCTACCCAAAATGATGACGAAAAAGTTGCTGACGATATGTGTTTAAACTACTCAGTCTGTCTGTACTATTCTACTAGTCTGTCCCACGATCTCTCCCATGCAGTTTTCTGGACGCAACTGCCTGGGCCCGCAGAGTTGAATGAACTCTTCATGCCATATCGCACAGCACGTTGTGGTGGATTTCTTGCTGTCCTCGTGTAAGCTTCTCAAAGTAACGCGAAATAGGCAATGAAGCAGACGAGATACGAAATCCACGTATTCACAGCACAGTTTGAATGAAGCTTTCATATCTCGCCTACTCTACAACATTTTCTTCCAGAATTTTTGAAGTTTTGAAATAGGGCTTGCACGATAAGCGGCACGGAAACCCTCCCTTAAAAGAGTAAGAGCGAAAACGTTGCTTTAAATCCCACAAGGCTGACTTAAGGCCGGAATACATGGAGCGTTTTTACCGCGGCGATTCGACGATTTTCGCCCGCCGCCGCCGCCGATCAGGACCGGCTAGATTTTCACGCGCGGCGTCCGATGAGACCGGAAGCGGCACTTAAGCGAGCCAATAGCAGCGCAGAAAGCCCGCTCTTCCGGTCCTCTGCCTGCCGCCGCCAATCATGGCCGCCATGGCCGACGAGCTACGCAGTGTTTTTGGCACGGAAATGCTATTGTCGTGAAAATAAACACTCCATCAGACTTGAAATGTCGTTTTTTTTTTTGGAGAACACGGCCGAATCTTGAATAAGAATGCCTGCGCTCCCTCCCTGAAGCGAACGTGTCGAAGATAACCGCAGACGCTGCTGTCCGCGGCTGAGCGGGCGCCCAAAGGTACGGGACGGCAGGCATTGGAGCACGAAAATCTTTATAGATACTTAAGCGCGCGTGCTAAAATTTGTACATTGGTGTCGAAGTGAAACTTTCCTGATTTTAACGGAATGGTCAGCGTCTCTGTTCTCACAGAACTCCTTGCACAGTGGTGTTTGCCATTTGTTGATCACATTTGCTTTCGCGTCGAGGGATACGCGGCGGCGCGCCGCCGCTTCAACGCTCCTTGTATTTCCAGCCGGCCGTCGCGCCGCCGCGACGTATCCTGCCGCGCGAATGTCGTCGAAAAAAAACGTCGCATGTATCCCGGTCTTTACACACTTGGAGTCTGAGCATTGGAGTGTGGTCATTATGCATGAGCGCGGAGACGTATAACCAACGCTACCCTTGTGAGAACCGCTCGAGCAGTGCTCAATCTTGAAAAGGAAAGGGCATCATGTGGCAGCTGCTAAGTTTTAGAAGCGATGGTTACACGCAAGTAGAGCGCCATGGACATAAAAAACCGACCGCGACCACGCCCTTACCAGAAAACCACTGACCGGCTCTAATCTAAGTGCAGTTTTTATTCCATGATGTGTTTGTAAAACAGTTGCGTGTTTTACAACCCGGCGACGCAGACTGCACGTATAGGTGTGCTCTTACGTAAATGGAGCATGCTATTCGTCTTCCTACTCGGAAATGAAAAGAACTCTTTTTCCACTAAAAACTCCCATACATCACTAGCAGCATGCACATAACTAAGCTGCAAATTTCAATTAGGCAACGCGTGAGAAATTCGCTCCAATTCGCTCTGTTTATTTTGGTCCCCATCTGCATTTAGCATTCATAGAACCGCAAAGTATTGGCAACAAAAAGGAGAATGCCCCGCAGTCTTTGCGAAATTGTTTGACACAAACGATGGATGGCAAAGCGCAACGGTACATTTTCATTTAGTTTCTCTTCATGCGTCCGTGGTTAACCGGGAGCTCAGGCACTGCGATTAAATTTCTCTATTCAGTCTGAAAGTGGCAAATTGAGATCCTCCCTTCGATGCGAGTCTCCACTGCCAGTGATCTCTATCAGCGTCCATATAGTGTGATTTCCTAATACATGCGGGACCTTTTTGTGGAAATAGCTACTAACTGCCTTTGCCAGAAAGACCAGGTCCGCCGAACTTTTTAAATGATACAGCTGCTGTACTCGGGGCCCACATAAGGCGAAAGTGTAAGTAGAGCTCATTAGAATCCCAGCATCGATATTTGTTCTGAACAAATTTGAATTTACGAGAGCCGCGCAGATGTGCGAAAAAGAGCTCTCGAGTGATGTGGTTCACCGCTTGAAATAGTGTCACAATCCCTACACCGCGTGATGCAACACAGCACCTGATGCGACAGATGGATCTAATGTACACATTCGCACACAGTAATCGTTTTTGCGCCGAAGAGGCCGCTTCTTTCGTTAATTTCTGTCTTCGGATAAACGCACATCTTTATTGGTGTTTTCAGTGCAAGCTGCACCGGATGGTAGAAGACAGCCCACGCGGCTGCACTGGCATCGGAAATGCAAATCACCGTTATTTGGGGTTATGCCTGAGAACCGGTCTCAAGCCTCCCCTGGGTTGGTACCCTGCCAATCATCGCCGTTCAATACGTGCATAATCTTCTTTACGTGGTCCTCTTATTGGTCCAATAAATATTTTAAGCCACTGATTAAGCAGTCTGCTTTTAATATGATAGTATTATTATTGTCCTGACACGAAAGCTCTGCCGGTTTGGTGTCACGAAAATCGCTGAGTGGTCGAAAGAGGTCACGTCACTTAATGAAGTCTTCACAGCATGCTATTGTGCGCAACCCTAATTGTGGTGAGAGGTCACGCGACCCTGCGACGTCATCCCAACATGTCCGCCTTAGAGAGTCGCAGTTGCGAGCAACCCAGCCTCATGACAGTAACTGAAATAGAGAATCGAAGTGAGAAATTAGAAAGAAATGTGGTATACGCAAATACTGGCACCGTCACAACATAGTGGACGTCTGATTCTACAGTCTGATAGAACAAGTGAAAAGAAACTAGCGTAGACACACAGAAATTGCCAGAGAGACTGCGATGTCAGTGCACATTAAAGAACCCCAGGATTCCAATAAGGATTCTGGGTAGGAGTCGCAATCAGGTGGCACGTGAAATTCTTGAAGTTTTTATGATCAATAAGAAGGGAAGCACTTGTGTTACCGACTCTTCAGTATCCCTCCGTAGAAATGAAGTGTCCTTTCTTTACAGTTTTTTGTGACGTCATGTACAGTGCATCTTTTCAGCCCTGCATTTTCAGTGGCCGTGTCTTTTTTGGTTTGGTTTGGTTTGGTTTACGGGGTTTAACGTCCCAAAGCGACTGAGGCTATGAGAGACGCCGTAGTGGAGGGCTCCGGAAATTTCGACCACCTGGGGTTCTTTAACGTGCACTGACATCGCAGAATACACGGGCCTCGAATTTCTCCTCCAAAGAAATTCAACCGCCGCGGCCGGGATCAAACCCGCGTCTTTCGGGCCAGCAGCCGAGCACCATAGCCACTGAGCCACCGCGGCGGCTGTGTTCTTTGTATGGGCGGGTTCTTAATTTTGTTATTGTTTTTCTCTTTTTCTTTTTCTTGTTTTTCGGGTTCTGACGGCTTTTGCTTAATGCTTTTGACTCTGCCTTTGCTACGATTACTATTTGTTTGGTTTCTTTTCTTTTTTTTTACTTTTTATTTTTACTTTCATTTTTGGTGTTTGGTTTCTGACTGCTTTTGCTTCGTATGTTTGACGCTGCTTTTGCTACGATTTTGCTAGAGGTGGCCTCCTCTAATTTCTGTTACCAGAATCTCAGTTTTTTCTGCAGGGGTTGAAGGTTTCTTGTCTGTTATCCTGATGTTGCTGCTTTTTTCCACGTGTTGGGTTCCGAGCGATAATGCGATGAGTGTCATGCCTGAGCTGTATGTTTAAATATCCCACCTTTCCATGTAATAAACAGTTGGTAGTGTGCGATATGGTGCCCCCTCTCTTGTTAATGTCCTTGTTGCGCCGCCGTTCATTTAATCATGCACCAACATGCCCCTAAGGCCATTCTTCTGACTATCCTTTGCTTTGTAAGGGGCCCTGCCTACACGAGGAGGGCTCCCAATTGCCATGTAGGCGGCTCCGCCCCCAACATGTGTTATTTTTCATGCAATACTGTAGGGCTGATTACACTCTCGTGTAAGACTGATGACACAGCGATGCTGTTTGAGTTTTGTTCGGGGTGTGACCGAAGTCGTCGCATCCGTTCTCGAGCAGCGGCACGTCGGCTTTCGCGCCCGGCTTCCTCTTGTTCGGGAGCTTACGGGCCCAGTCTGTATGTGGACTTGTCTGGTTGCACACACGCTTCGCTCGGTAACACTAAAGTCCCTGTATGAGCCTTTCTGAAAAAAGCTAAGTACCGAAAACGTTTGCGGCGCCACCGACGCACACTATTGGACAGCGCCCACTTCCGGTTGGGAACTGGTTCCGTTCCGCCATGTTCTTCCTAAGCCGTCCGGCTGCATAGTTCGACGGCGCTTGCACGCTACTCGTATGGTGCTGGCGACGGACATTCAGCGGAGGTGACTTTTTTATATTTGTCGCTGTGTGCTGGAAGCAACTTGAGTTTTTCGGGCGCTTTTTTGTGCCCGAGCAGCAGCCGAAATGCCGGGTTGTTGCGCCTTCGGGTCCTCAACCCAGTCAGGAAAAGGGCTGGCGTTGTTTTCAGTGCCGCTTGCAAAAAACGACATTGTGCGACAGAAATCATGAACATTGCCTAACAATTACATGTGCTGCTTCTGCACTGCAGTCAGAGTTTGAGCTAGGTTGGCCAAACTTAAGCCCCTAAATGAGGTTTGCTTTTTCAGAAAAACTTATGAAAGGACATTAAGTGAAACAAGGGTATACAAACAGCTATTTGGCATTTAATGCGGCTTCTCAGCTGCTGAAGCAAGGCACATAATGCATCAGGCCTTTCTTGATTAATTGAATACCGTGGCAGGAATGAGTCCCACAAGTTCTTCGGAAGGTAGCCATACGAAAGAACAGCAGCCAAATATGTAAACTTGCAATACACTCTGGCTTCCACTGAAACCAGCTGACTGAAGTCAGCAAAATTTTAATGTGCGTCTTTTTGTTTGTGTGAAATAAACTGGTTGTGAATCCTTGAATTTTTTCGCCATATGTTTTTCTTTGACCTCTAACTTCGGCAATACTGGTTATGTTCTATTGTAGGTTCACCTCGAACTATGATTTATGCAAATTAAAGCCACATGTAGCACAAATCCGTGTGCAATGCACGCTTCGAAAGGCCCTGCATCAGAGTCTGAAAAGCGTGAAACAGATTCCCCTGCCGACGGCAAATTTTATTTCGTGATAGTACGTGAATTTGACTGAGCGCGCGTGACACTTCTGTAATCGTGCATTGTGGCATACTATTCAAAACAACATAATGGGGATGCTGTGTTGAAACAGCAGCATATAAGAGGTGCTGTAGCGGTAATGGTTTCATTGCAATAAGAAACGAAAAGATGCTTCCGGCCGCGGCAATTCCTACCTGATGTCTTGCGCGAACGAGCTGCGGCCGGCGGAAATAAAAGCAAAAGGGAGAACTCGGCAAGGGGTGAGCGAGAACGGACAGGGAAGAGCAATATACTGTACGCTATTTATCAGGTACAAAAGTTCGCACCGCTCGGGCGTGACTGTCCACGCGCAGTTATGAATTCTACTATGTGCGAGTGACCGTTGGTAGTATTTAAAATAATACGCTATATATAAAGCTGCGCGCGTGTCCGTGTTCTCTCGCGAACTAGGCCGCTGCACTACGACTGCAGTTTCGCCGCACTCGCCGCCTCCGACAAAACTCAACGCAAATCACATTCGGACCGCATTACTGGCACGTTTCCCCTCTATTTGGTAGACAACTCAGTTGCTACATTCTTTACTGCCCCGTACAGCAAAGCAGCGTGTGTTCTCTCGCGAACTAAAGTCCCTATTGAGAGCTAGGCCGCCGCCCGATGACTGCAGTTTGCCCGCCCTCACCGTCTGCGGCAAAACACAACACAGACCACATTTGGAGCGCATTACTGGCATGTCCCCCTTCTCCTCATACCAAGCTCATTTGCTACATTTTTACTACCCCTTACAGCAAAGCCGCGACTCTGCAAGGTCCGCCGTTCCAGTGCATACGACCGCGCCGCCGGAGCGCGTTAGGAAGAACATGGCGGACGACGCGAGCAGCAGGGGAAAGGGCGTTAGGAGAGGAGGGACTTGTCGCTACTTAGCAAAGCTGATCTAGGGACTTTAGGTAACACGGGCTCGCAACTCGAATCTTCCACTAGCTGACATCCCAATGTAGACATACCTGGTTGCGCACACGCACCGCTGGGTAACGCGGACTCGGAACTCGAATCCTTTGTTGGAACTCGCTGACATCTTGACGCATGCTAAGCAGCAAGATATTCGTGATTGGACCGAAGTCGTCACATCCGTTCTCGAGCAGCGGCACGCCGGCTTTCGCGCCGCGCTTCCTCTTCGTCGGGAGAGAGATTCTTTTTCCGCTCCGCGGCCCGATCTCCAACGGTTGTTGTTCCGACTATAGGAAGGATCCATAAAGAATAATGCACCTCAGAGGATGTGCGCTGCTGGACGCCGCGTGTGGTCTAAACCGTTCAGTAGCTGTGGCTTGCCATCCAGCAGCCCCCCCCCCCCCCCCATACCATAGACGCCCCTGTACTCCGGAAGAAGCAGAGGAAGCAGCTATACATATAGCCATTGCCGAAACCAATACGGCTTTTATAGTTAGAATTAGAAAACAGCCATTCTTAACTTAGCCCGCGGACGCGTCCATCTATCTATTAAGGCGAAACCCTTTAATGGCTCATACTGTCGTGACCAAGACGTGTTAGCAAATATGTCCGCGTTTCAGATTGCTCGAAATGGTCGTCACATCCCTGCGCGCGAATTTTGATGGGTGTCCATCAAAATATGTTAGACAGTTACTGCGCAATTTCCTTTCCTCCAATACAATTTTCAATTTCTTCATCACAGCCCCTCTTTCTTCTTTCACTCCACTTCCTCCCTTCCTGTACGGTGCGGTTCAAGTGTCCAGAGAAATGACAGAGCATTACAGCGCCATTTCCTTTCCTCGAAAAGCGTTGGCTTCAAAGGGCAACGCATCGCGCCGAACGGGTGGTGGCGTTCTGTGGACTCCCTGGCAGCGCTACAACACGCCGTCGCGTTCCACTCCTCAAGGCAAAGATTAAGCGTCGTTAATTGGCAGTTAATTAATGCTCCAAAAGAATGCGACATGAACAATCGCGTAGCAGAATGCAGTACTCAGGCTTTCGCCTTTCACCACTTTAGCCGCTAAAGTTCCTCGTAATTTTTATGATAGATATATTGATCGCCGTCTTTCCATTACTATGATTCTCTCTTGGCAGACCTTAATACAAGGTCTTTTCTGAAACTAGTAGGACTCATTTTTTTAAACGAAATTTATTCAAGAGAATAGTACAAACGATTACAATTTTTCAAGGTAGCACCCTTCCGCACCTACACTCTAAGAAAAAAGGGTGTAAGAAGGGTGCATCTTCACGACTTATGCTATCTGAAGGCGCATGGACTAACGATACACTCTGCACAGTGCATCGTTACACCCGCGTGGAGGTGGTGGAGGCCGTTAGTCTCTTTCAGAAAACTTACCCCCTTTTTTACTCTCCAAACCAGCTGTGTGCCCTCTGCGCGAAGACGCTGTACAGCAAAGTATGCAGCCCTCGCCGCCTCCCCTCTCGAAGGCGGCCCTCTCCCGAAAGCGGGGTGGCAGGGTTATTTTGAGGACAATAGTTAAAAGCTGCGCTGGCTCACGCTCCCCCACTGCATTGATCCTTTCACCCGCGCTGGCGACACTGACCCCGCCTCCTCGCTTCTGCTATTTCTTCGAAGAACACGTACAGCGATCTTCTGCCCATTTCCGCCTGACATGGTCGGCAATAATGGCGGACGAGGCGGCTTGGCGGATGCACAGAACATTACTGAAAAAAGGTGCATTGGCCGCTATCGGCCACGAGAACCATCACGCATGCAAACATTCTCTTGGTTGCTAACGGCCAAAATAATCACTAATATTCGGTGCATGTGCTTTCATACTCATGATTCGATATCATGTTAAAAAAGAAGTAAGTCAGCAAAGACAGACGGCATGATCGGTGCTATGTTACTCATCTGACCAATCGCAGCTCTGAACGAAATCAGCAGTTTAGCGCTTCAACACACCAGAGGCATGAAAATTATTGCGCTTACAATTTCGGCTTATGGTTAAGCTTTATTAAAGCGGTAATAAAAGCTTTAAAAGGAACAGTTTTGCATAGCAGCCAGCGTAAGCACTGTTAGTCAGCGCTGTTCTTCATTTTCTAATAGCGTACGATAAACACCACGGCGCTTAATTCCCTCCGTACAATTTCGAATAACCCCTCGTTGTGGCACATGTTCCTGAGCAAATAACAGACGAATAACGGAAAGGGTTCAGGTTAACATGCATACAAGTTAATAAATCACAATCGGACGAACGAGCGAGATTGTTGACGCAGTAATTTTATGTTAGCTGAAAATGCAATGTAACGCAAATCCCGAATAAATTGCACTCTCATGTTTCTGCTCCATTTCAACAACAAAAAAGAGCCCTACTCGCTGATAAATGCGTGATCTTCACCACTAATACTGACAACGCTGAAAAACAAAAATGCAAGAAACTAGGGAAGGAATAATTCTGCAGCTGAACTGAGTTGTGAACGTGGCCTGAACATTCCATATATATAGGTACTTTTTGTTTAGAGCACTTATACCAAGACACGAGCCAGGCCTCAGAGTCGCACTTTTGCTGGTCTACTATGAGATCACCAGCATTTGTACATCTGCTCGGAAACTCCTCAACGCAGCATAAAAGACATTTCTACGTTTCCTTTCCAACAAGTGTACGGATCCTTTCTCTCGGCACAAGATAGCGAAGCCCATAGTAATCCGTTTTCGAGATAGCTGCATTTCCTGATTATGTTTTGGCGCGTACAAGTGTTGCACATAGAAGCAGTTCAATTTCAGCTTATTTTAAATCGATAAACAGGGAGCGAAGCGACCAATGCGATTTAAGTCTATTCGAACCTCTCTTCCGGATGAAATTGTGCTGCACGCCTACAAGAGCAGAAATTAGATTAAACTCAGTGTACGTGCACGTAACTTTTAGGTTGTTTCGCGCAGTTTTAATGCAGCCAAGTAGTACTGATAGTCAGAAATTAAGTTGACTGCCTCCAATTTTGTTTTTCGAACTGTAGCGCTATGGAAGCACCGAATTCCGCAACAAACCGGGTGCCAGAGGAAACAGTAATCAAGGCGCTTATATTGCGGCATTGCATTGTGAATTCTTATGGAATAGTTCATGCGTCAGGAAATAACTCTTTCTTTTAGAGGCTAATGATAAGGACTAAACAGTACATTGCACTGGATAGACGCAAGCCGAAGACCCAAGCTCGAAAATAAATGAAACGACGGCGTATAAACCTTCAGGTTTTCCTTAATCATCGTAAGTTGCTTCGGATGACTGAGACTTTTATCATGTACGCACAAATAAAACTGAGCTAAAGGACACATTGTATCGCACTGACGAACCAATCTTTAACAAAAGCATAAATTCAGCGGTGGCAACTGCCTATACTGAATAAAATGAAAACGCGTGTAATAGACGGAATCACCCGAATAGCCAGTCGGTTGAAGCGTTTTAACGGGTGCTTGCTGGCATAGCGCTGACAGTGCTCCATTTCTGCTCTGTTGACTCATTTTGAAAATATTTTGAAAAGTTCTCACTTCTGATCGTTGCAGTGTTCGCGAATACTGCAGGTGAGAACTGCTGCATCAGCAGTGGTCGACCGTCGTTTGAAGCCCTCTCCTGCGCCATCTTCTTCAAATGTTCAAATGTTGTGAATCCCCTTTGTTTGCCTGACACTTCTGATCACTCGATGCGGCTTTATTAAATCCATATTTCTACAGCTGTATCTATTTCGCTTGAGCTAAACTATTTTTGAACAGAGGTGTTTTTTTTTTTGCTTTCTTCGGATTCTCCTCACACGTGCGGCCCCATAAGCACAAAAGAAAGTTGAAATTTATCGCAGCAATACCACGCGGCAATATCAGTATTTAAAACTGTTACTGTACCTGACATTGAATCAATAATGCTGCAGCATTTACATCGCTTTTTTAGCCAGTTCTATGAATGATTTAGAAGTACAGGAAGGGCAGTTTATTGATACATATTTCGCAGTGCCTCCTGTGCGCGGTAGTAAATGAGAGCTGACGAGAACTTCCGAATGACGCTCGTAACTTTAAGCTGCAGCTGCTCTGAAAACTATTCTGTTGCATACGCCACACATTTACGGCAGCATCTGAGTAATTCATACTACGTAATAGCTGGCTGCATTAAAAGCTTCAAACGGATACTGCAAGGACTGACAAGACGAGTCTCGCCCCGCTCGTTGTCTCCGATAACGGAAGAGTTTTGCGCACGCCGAAAGCGCCGAAAAATACGTGCCACATGGGCAGAGAGGCGCATACAAAAAGAGCAGCACATTGCAAGGACCGAAGGCTGTCGCCCCGCACGCGGGCGGCTGGACCTTGGGACACTACTGGCACGGCCGCTTTGCACTTTGTATCTAGCGGCCGTGCTACTGGGAACGCGGACTTTCTTTCAGTCAGCGGAGAAAAGGAAAAGAGGGGAAGCGCGGGGTCCGGCGGAACGAAAGAAAGGCACGAAGCATGGGGGAAGGAAAACCTCCTCTGTAATTCCTCTATGGCGCGAAGCAAGCTTTGGAAGCAATGGCTGGCAAGCTGGCAATGGTTTGTAGTTTCTTCCTTCTCTCTCTTCAGGTCACGTGCCCCTAGAGTCGAAGACGAAGCCGCTGTTTACCGCGCTTGCACAGGGTGCCGTGCCCGTGCGTGCATGTCGCGGCACGCATTCCTCTTTTCGTGTTGTAGTACGGGCCTGTGTGCGATTCATGGTCGGTTCTGTTCAGCGATTACTTCATCGTGCAAGCTTCATCGATGTGTGACGCTGCAGTGGGCGACATCTTCGTGAAAGAGTCAACGTCTGAAAGAAACAACGCACGCCAGATCGTCGCGGCGCAGCTCATCGTACGGATTCTTTGCGCCCAATTTCAACCGTACAAGTAAGTGACATTTTCGTTTGGTCATGCGGGTTGTTTCCTGCCGTCAAATTATAGTGTGTTCAGTACAGAGTTTTTATCATGGATTGTGTGCGCGAGCCGCTACTTGTTGCTATTTCTTGTTTTGAGCCGGTCGCGTGCGGCCGGAGGGAGCCTATCGTGTAGTACAACACACGATCGCAGCGGCGCAATCTGCCGGCGTCTTTCTCATGCTTTCTTTCGCTGCAGGCACTGATCCTTCGTCTGCTGTGAGAAAGAACATTGCCGGTCGTCTCTTCAACGCAAAGTGTGTGTCCCTGCTCACGACCATTCGGTCAGGTAAGTCCAAACAGCAGTCTCCGTTCAGAAAGGGGCGATTAAATTAGTGTGCGCGCTTCTGTGGCACGTACTGCGCGCAGTGCTCACATCCACCGTAGCACTGTATGTGAATATTATTGGACAATAATCCCTTTATAATTTTAGCGCTACAAGGCAACTCCTCCTGCCAGGCCGCTCTTTTTTTTTTTTGCGAATGGACGGCGTCAATTTTTTTTTTCTTTACCACGGAGTTGCAAGCAAACGATAAAACAGTAAACGTGAAATTTATTTATTCATAGGCAAGAAATTAGCAGCTCATTTAAGCTCCGCGCTTCCTTTGCAAAATTTTTGCTAGCCCAGAGATTGACTTATCATGCCAGCAGTTTTACTTCATTTGAATGGCAAGATGCGGGTGCTAATGGTGTTAAGTTGATCTGTAACTGGCTCTTCACTCGGGCTGAGAACTAATAGAGAAAAGTGAACTTGTTTAGTTCTTTTTACAAGTGAAAAAGTCGGGGCTGGTTGGTGGCCAAACATTAGCTCACAAAAGCGTACAGTCTAGTCACCTCTTTTTGTGCTCTTGTATTCTTTTGTGAAAGAGTGAGACTTTAGGTTTGATGTCACTCTAAGAGATTGAATAGAAGAATACGCTAGTCTCTAAGCTTTTCTGTTATGAACAATAAGGATTTTGGTTGCACTGCGGTAATGTGTCGACGAAAAAAAAATTCTGTAATGAATACTGTCAATCTCGTAGCCGTATAGTTTTTTCTTCTTTCTGCAGTGGCTGTTAGAAAATATGTTAATTATGTTAGGCACTTAGTGACAATTCACTGGTAATAGGCCATTGTGCTGTGAAGTTTGTGTAGGCTTACTGTGCCAGTGCATTGCGTTAATTATGCCTCTTATAAATATGTGGCAAGTGTCGTAAAGGGTAAAATTTGGAATAAAAAGTTGTTTCTCATTTTCAAAATATTCCTGTAGTTTTTTGAGCATGTGTGCTGCCATTACGTGGTTTAATGAACATATAAGTTATCACTAACCATTACACTAATGCTATTAATGACGCTTCTATTGCAGTGCACCTGGGAGAAGGAGGGATGAAAAGGTGCACAACCATTGTCACTCCTAGTGCCGAAGTTCAGCCTGGATTCTTCAAAACCGTACAAGTGGTCGGGACTAGATTTGTTTGGTATGTATGTTTTTATGTAATTGGGACATTGTTGCAAGTTAATCATCACTTGATGTCCATCCATGAACATAGTATGCTATGTTGTGCAGCTGAACAACATTCTATGAAAGAGATTTTAGAGCTTTTCAGTGTTTTCGAGGACTTAGTTCTGAAAGAATTTTTGAATAATGGTTTGAATAATTGTGACCACTTTTTATTGCGTGAAGTATAAAATGCAGTTTTTTTTTCTGCAAAAGTAGGCTGAACTTCAGCAAAGATTTCATATTGAATTAGTTTGAGAGGCACTGCCTACAATTCATGTTGCTGGAGAAGTCAGAAAAAAATGACGCAGAGTTATGGTAATGCTTGGCAGGGTGGCATGCTACCAAGCTAATATGACTAGAACCATTTATGCATGTAGAGCTTAATGTGATATGAAGCTATGTGAGGCTGTTCATCTTCTTTGCACTGTTCACACTTTCTTTTTGAGTAGGAAGGTGCTATTCACTGATGTGAATAATTTCCAATAACTCACATGAACCCATATTAGTTTTATTTCACATTGGAGTGAACTTAAAATTTAACTAAGCTCACGTGCCCTGTACGTGACATCAGATATGGAAGGCAACTGTTTTAATAGCCATTCTTGCTTGCTGTCAGCAGTCAGTGTTTACAATTTCATTATGCTAAGCATCTGAAAAGATGTAGAAAGGTTGCATTCTACAGTGCCGGCAAAATATAATTCATGAGAATTACTGCTGCTGCATATGCTGCAAGCATTGGATGAAGCAGGCAGCAAGCAGCACTGTCTAAATAGAAAGACGAGATTTGTAATTTGCTCAAGCAAAAATAGTGTTTTAGAAGGAGACTGTTCTATGATGCTTGTGTAGTTAATGTAGTCTGTCAGTGAAGGCCGGTCCATGACCAAAGCTTTTTGCACAGGCGTAGTGTAGAGCTGTAGTATGAAATAGGCTATGAACGTGAATAAAAGTACCTTTATTATAATGCGGTCCAAATAATTTTGAATAAAAGGTACCTTTATTATAATCTGGTCCAAATAATATTTTCGGTATGACGTTACCTCATGAGCGGAGACAACTCTTTAGATGTGCAAGTTGCCCTTGCTATTATTTCACGTTTAGCCCAAAGCTTTTCCTTGTTTTCCAGGAGCGGTACACTAAAATTTATAGGGCATAACCTTTGTGCATGGGCCTTTCACCAGGTATTTAAACTGCATCGAAAGGCTGTGACAATGAAATGCACCCAGAAATGCCATCACAGGCATAAGCTTCCTGCTGTTGCTAATCAGAAATGAATTCACAGGCAATATATACATGGAAAATTACAGTTGGAAGCATCACTCATTGATGCTCAGATAATCACCTACACTTCCCTTTTAGGAAGAAAATTCGCTGTTTGGGCAACAAAACATATAATGGCATCAGAGACCAGAGCCATATTGTTAGCAAGGGCTGCATGAAACCTTAACCACTCTAGATATGGAGAACTAAACACACGAGAATGGAGGGAAGGGTTTGTGTTTGTAAACGGCATTTCATTTTATCACCTTTTAGTAGCTTCCATTTCATGCACGTGTTTTTCTGTTTCTTGATATGACCCTCTCATTAGTCTGGCATCCGGGATGTCTACAGCCTGACCATGCAGCTGGGCAGAATATTCTGGATTTTTCCTGAGAAGCCAGTGTGCTTGTGATTATGTCAGCATATGTGAGTGATTAAGTAGCTGTCATTTAGGACATGTCTTGTTTTTCTTGCATATCTTTGCTGATTTTGGTTCTCATCAATAACCTTGTGGCACTTGAGGCATTGTTTTCATGCATCTCCCTTTATCCCTGCCTTTTGTGTGGTTTACACTTTTAGATCTGAATTAAGTAAGCCCATGGTCACATCGTTCTGAGCTTTGTGGTTGCAAAACATTATGTTTTCTTCTCTGTGCAGGTCAAATACATGGTACATACTGCCCCCACCTGTATGAAGAAGACTGCCAGGGTCATTGCTGTAATATGGTGTAGCATGTGGCAAAATAAATATGACGGTATGTAAATATGACGGTATGAATTCTTTGTGTACATTCTGCAGTAGTACCTGCACCTGAACACAAGATGACACAGACCATCTCACATGAAAGATTCGTCGCAACATTTTGACACTGCCAGCACTTCCAGAAAGACTACGGCTTATACCATATAGGTCAACTTTAGTCCTGCATTCGGTGGGCAGGTTTATGCTACAGAAGGGTAGTAATGTTCTCGTGTGGACAGTATAAATACACCGAGTGGTGCATAGATACCCTTTGCAGTAGGGCATTATTTTGTACCACTAGAAGGGTAACTTTATCCATCATGTAAGGGTATAAGCTTGCACCACAGGGGTGCAAACTTTGCTCCATTTATGACGGTATAAGTTTAGTCTTTGACAAAGTAACTTTGCACTTCTAGACATAGCGTAAATTTACCTGCTAAAGGTGCAAACTTGCACCTTGCATGCTAGGATATGTTTATGCTTTCCTCAGACTAACACTTACCCCTTTTAGAAAGGCGTAATGTTATACCTAACTGGTTTAAAGTTACTCTTCTTATGTCAGTGCAAAGTTAGGCTATTAGAGCGTAACATTACTCTATGTGCAAGAGCATAAATACTTAGTCTTCAAGAAACAGCGTAACCTTACCCCCAAAAAGGTGTCAGCTCAGCGACAAGAGTTTTACACCCCAAAAAGACTAAGATCACACCTTTTTTTTTTAGAGTGTACGCGCTGCTGCCAATGAGTCTTACAGTTTTCGTACGCCTCCACGAACGCCCAGACCGGAATGCTGTTTAGCTCCCTCGTCACGGCCTGTTGAACCACCTCTACCGATCCGTGATGTTTCCCCTCGAGCGTGGAAGAGCGTCGCGTCGGTGACAGGAGCGGTCGCATGCCGCGTCGGCTCCGTGATAGCTCGCAATTAATTGCGATACATCAAGTTTTCCCCCTGTAAGCCTGGTACCATCGTCTCCAGGAACCTCAGCGGCACCCGTCTACACCACGTTTGTAAAGGTGGGGCCAATTTTTAACCACTTTTCGGGCATTTAAAATCTTCGTCACGCCGCGGTGGTGCTAAGCCTAACGGCGCCGGGGCCTGCGATGGCCCCGGTCGGCGATCCCTCGGCCTCGGCGGCTCCAAATCAAGTCACCGGGTACGACCCACAGTCCTTGCGGATCGTAACAATGGATACAAACCAATCCGAGGGTACTACTCAAGGCGAGGATCCTCTACCAACCGAGGACGATTACCTTGAATATATGGTCCGCGTCTGGCGCGGAAAGAAGAACGCGGCGGCGGCATCGAGGGACGCTGGTGCTGGTGCCACCCAGCAACAGGCGCCGGCTAGCTCTACGCATACGCAGGGCGGGAGTGCGCTGAACGCAACCTCGAAGCGCTCCAGGCAACTCCGGTGGCGGCCGCAGAACACGCCGCGTATCGAAAAAGACGACATCGTCGTGGTGCTGAAACCGCGAAACACGGTCGACCTCAGAGCAACTTTTGGTCCCGGACAAGCCGGCGCTGCAATCCGCAGCATCCTCGGGGACGACGCAAATGCAGGACTTGCGGTGTGGCCTGTTTGGGACCAAAACGTGCTAGTATGTGCGTTGAAATCAGTCGACGACGCGGAGAAGCTACTCCGGGATGTTGTGCTGCGGGTTGGGGAACGCGAGCTACCGTTCCGGGGACACCCCAAACTTAAAGGCCCCTTTTAAGGGGCCTTTAAGGTAATAAAATGAAATGAATGAAATGAAACTCTCCGGTGCGTTCTGTCGCGGCGTCGTGAGTGTTTCGCCTGACGAAACGTCTGAAACCGTTAAAAGAAAACTCTGTGCGGAACCAAATGTGGTGTCTGTGCGCAAGCTGGGGGGAACCCCGGTTGCGGTGATCACCTTCGCGGGGACTAAGTTGCCACGGACGGTGTTGTAAAGCTACGAACGGCTCCCTGTTCGCCTGTACAAGAAAACAGTGCCTGCATGCCACCGCTGTGGCACAGTGGGCCATGGGGCCAATGCGTGCCCGCGACCGCAGCCGGGGCGCTGCAAACGCTGCGGAGTCCAGGTTCCCGATGCCACTCCTGACGGCCCGGCGGAACATGACTGCGTTCCGAGCTGCCTCATCTGCGGAGGAGTCCACCCTACCGGAGCTCCTGGCAGTGCCGGGCGGTTCCGGAAACCCATCAAACCCAGCTCCCCATCAGGATCCAAACCGAAGACAAAGACGGGGCCCAAGCAGGCTCCTCCGCCCAAGGCCAAGAAAGCGTCAGCCGATCAGGAAACCAAGGCCAAAACCGGGCCATCGAAACCTGTCAAGTCCGCGACCCAGGCGGCGCCCCCGGTCCTCAACGCCAGGGACTTACCGCCCTTGGCACCCGTCCAACCACAGGTGAACAGTTCGAGTAGGGCAGTCTCCGGGCCCCCTACCCGTCCCTCCCCTACCCGTCCCTCCCCTACCGAAACCGCCCTACAGCAGCAGGTAGAGGAGCTCAGGCGGCAGAACCAAATTCTAGCGCGCAAAATTCAGGAATTAGAGGCCAAACAGGCCGGGTCATCTGAACCAATGCAAGAAGCTGAGCCAGACGACGGGGATGACGGATCATCCGTAACATCTTGCCTCACTAGCGTCTCGCGGCAGAGTGGGGACACGGTAGTTGGATCAGCTGGTCGCGTCGCCGGCCTAGAGGCACTGCAGCGCCAAACCGAGCAACTGGAGGAGCAAGTGGCGGCCCTCCCGAGCCAAATCATGTCAGCAGTCCGCGAGTCCTTCCAGGACATGTTCAAGGCAGCTTTAACGCAAGCACTTCCCGACCTTATGGCCCAGGTCACTGACTAGGTCCTTAAAGCCGTGCAGCCCTGGGTCAGCACCCAAATTAAGAACGCCACAAGCTGCGAATCCCCTCACCTCAAACGTAAGACAGCCTTCCGTCAGGCAGCGGAGGAACATGGTTCAGGCTCGGCAGCTGGTGGGTCGGTGCGGCCCCTCACTGGGGTTGCGCCGGCTGCCGGCCAGAGCTATTCCGATCACCCTTAAATAAATACGACAAGATGGCTAGCAGATGTAATAGGAATGCTAAAAACTTTGAAAAATTCCAGATCATCCAATGGAACTGCAGGGGTTTCAGATCTTGGAAAAAGCGGTCACTCCTCCAGCTTTACCTGCAGTCCCTAGGTGACATGCCGGCGCTCATTGCCCTACAGGAGCCCGGCATAGACGCTAAATTATCAGGCTACAGCACCTTTCAGGGGGGCCCCTCTACGTGCATCCTGGTGAATAAGGCTTACACCGTGGTTCAGGTCGACTTAGACTTGAGTACCGAGCAAGAATATACAATGGTCCGACTACTGCCTCTCAGACGCCGCGACCCGTCAATACATATCCTCAACATATACTGCCCTCCGCGTAAGCCGCGCGTAACTTTCAATGAAATCTTCCTTCGCGCGATAAAATTGGAGAGCCAAAGAGCCTCTAGTGATCGTTGGAGACTTCAATGCTCCCAGCCTTCATTGGCAAGAGGACTTCGAACAGGCAAGAGGACGTAAGCTGGCGGAGCTCATCTCCACCCTCAGTCTCACGTTGCTCACGGACCCGGCGTATCCCATTCGAGTGGGGAATTCGGTAACCCGCGACACGTGTCCAGACCTTTCTCTCGTTAAAAATGCTAGAGCGGCTGCATGGGAGAACTTGGGAGATTCTCTAGGCAGCGATCACCTCCTTCTCCGGATTACACTCGAGGCAAAGGCAGCGCGCAAAAAATGGGGTCAGGCCAAGCTGACCGATTGGCACAAATTCCGGAATCACACTATCCCTCCCGTACTATTTTCCGGCGGCTACGCGGAATGGGCTAACCACATATACAACATTCAGAAACAACACGTCACAACACTACAAACCACCGAAGACATCCCCGCAGTGGACACCCACCTCCTGCATTTGTGGGAGGCGCGCCGGAGCTTAACTAAACGGTGGAAAAAGCAGAAAACTAATCGCAAATTACGCGACCGCATAGCCAAACTCACAGAGCAGGCTGCAGCGTATGCTGCCGAGCACTCAGATTCAAATTGGATAGCACGCTGCGACGCCGCAGCTCACCAGATGAGCTCGAAGGGGACGTGGCGTCTCTTTCGCAGTCTAATCGACCCCTCCCAAACGAGAGGGGAGACGCAAAAGCAGCTCCGGCGGGCTCTCCAAGGGTTCCAAGGTACGACGGCGCAACTTGCGGACACTCTGTGCGGCAGATATCTCTGTCGTATGGAGGACCCGCCTGGGCCACAGTACATGTACTCTGGCAGGCCTAATGAAACAATCGATGCCCCTTTTGAGTTGCACGACCTTAAGGCGGCCTTAGCAAAAATGCGCCGGGGTACGGCTCCGGGACGGGACCACATAACAGTGAACCTGTTGGCGAACCTACCGGACTCAGACTACCGTCATTTATTAGAATACATCAAGCAGATCTGGGACGGACGTCCACTCCCTCCCGACTGGAAAACGTCACTTGTGACGTTTATCCCTAAAACAGGTAAGACCGTGAATACGGACAACCTGAGGCCCATATCACTGACCTCATGTGCGGGCAAGCTTATGGAGACGATGGTACGGGATCGCCTCTCTCCATACCTGGAGAGTAAGGGCTTCTTTGCAGTCACCATGCTCGGGTTTCGCCCTCACATGTTTGCACAGGATGTCCTTCTCCAGCTGCACAGGGATGTAATACGACCCACAACTATGCAACACAATGACAAAGCCATCCTCGCCCTTGATCTGAAAGGGGCTTTCGACAATGTGAAACACGGAAGCATCCTGGCCAACTTGAGTTCTACGGATTGTGGGGCTAGGACCTACGCGTATGTAAGAGATTTCTTGTTTAATCGCCAGGCCTTTCTTCGGATTGAGGGCGAGGAATACGGCCCTTACATGAGGGGAACACGGGGTACCCCTCAGGGAGCAGTGTTATCACCGCTCCTGTTCAACATTGCTATGATGCGCCTCCGAAGCCAATTGGCCCGGGTGGAAGGCATTCAACACGCATTATATGCAGATGATATTACAATTTGGACCACTCAGGGGAGCCTTGGGGACATGGAGGACCGCCTTCAGCAGGCTGCTTCCATAGTCGATGCGTATGCTAATGACTGTGGGCTCCAATGTGCTCCAGCGAAATCAGAGCTTCTGCATCTCAGAGCGAACCCAAAGGATAGTCTTCTTGACTATAGACTTCTTGACTAAAGGATAGGATTCTTGACTGTGTCCTGTCCCTGCGCACTGTTTTAAGTTGAAAAATGAACCAACTGGCCCCGCTACTTCCCATGATCCAAAGGATAGGACAGCAATACACATCTCTCTGTCAGGAGGTCCTATTAGAGAGGTGGAGGAGCTCCGTATTCTGGGCCTTTTCATTCACCAGAGACTCAGACCGGACTCCACTATTGCGAAACTCAAGAGAGTAGGCGAACAGGTAGGGCGCATGATCCGCCGCGTTTCCAACAAGCGGGGTGGTCTGCAGGGCAGGGACGCGCTTCGGCTCGTCTATGCCTTCGTTACTAGCCGGATCCTATACGCCGTGCCATATCTCCGCACTACTAAGCAAGACGAGGCGCGAATAGACGCCATCATCCGCAAGGCAACTAAGCGAGCCCTGGATCTCCCGGTGGCTACCTCTAATGCCAAACTCAAGGCATTGGGGGTGCTAAACTCCTACCAGGGGCTGCGGGAGGCCCAGCTCGTCAACCAATACACGCGGCTCACGCAGACGGCTCCTGGGCGCAGCCTGCTAAACCGAGTACACATCCAACACGACTGCACTCCAGAGGAGGCGGAGCGTATCCCAGTACTATGGCGCCATATGCTCTGGGTCTCCCCGCTCCCCCGTAACATGGACACCGACATGCATGAAAACAGACGACAAGCGCGGGCTCGGGCTCTTGAGAGACAACACGGCTCCCGACACGGTGTATATTATGTAGACGTAGCAGGGCCACCGCCCACGGGATTTTACTCGGCCGCTGTCGTTCACCAGGAAATGCACGTTGATGGACTCTCCTTTCGAGCCCCGAATTCAATGCGGGCCGAGGAAGTAGCGATAGCGCTTGCTGCCGCCCACGCCAATTCGAGAATAATCATCACGGACTCCCGAAAAGCATCTGAACATTACTTGACAGGGGGGATCTCCCCCTTAGCTGCTTGTATTCTACGACGGACTGCCGCTGATCCAACACCCAAACGAATCATTTGGGCTCCTGGCCACCAGGGCTTACGAGGTAATGAGGCCGCTGACGCGGCTGCCCGAGCGCTTACTCACCGGGCTCCTCATCCCAGCTCTTCTGGCTCGGAGACTAACCAGCCGCTTCTGCGATTCAGGGAAATATTAACACATTATAGCGACAACCACCGCCTTTTCCCGGCCCCTGCAAAAGGGCTGAATAAGACGGAGGAGCGAACTTTAAGGCGCCTGCAGACACGTACTCTACTCTGTCCTGCAATAATAAAACATTACGATCCTAACACGGATGGGCGATGCCCACACTGTGGGGAGACCTGTGATATATTCCACATGGTGTGGGCATGTACTCAAAATCCCCACCTCCCCCCTTCCCCTACCCCTTCCAGAGAGGCATGGGAGACTGCCCTCCTCAACTGCTCCTCCCTTGAGTCCCAAAGGGCTCTGGTGAAACGGGCGAGAGACGGGGCCTCGTCGTGCGGTGTCCCGGACTAGGGACGCCGACCATGTAGCGGGGCCACTCTCTGGCTCCCAAACTCTTTTTCACAAAATAAAAGTTTCAAACACCACCACCACCCCTCGAGCGTCGACTATATTCTCGGGAATAGAAAAAAGTCTGGCGGGGCCAAGTCGAGGCTGTAGGGGGGCTGAGGCAGCGTTGCCGCCTTGTGCTGGGCAAAAAATCGGGGTCCTCATTCACATGATGAAGAAGATCCTACCGGTTGGCCTTTTCCTCCTTTGACAACACTCCCGGCACCAACTTCGCGCACGCTTTCCTCTTGGATAAGTTTTCTGTCACGATCTCAAAAACTTGGGTTTGAAGAATGCTCAAGTCATCAGCAATCATTCTGATACTCATTCTACGATCACTGTTAAGTAAATGTTTCACTCGCTACACATTTTCGTTCGTCTTGCTGGTCGAAGGGCGTCTGGAGCGGTCGTCTTCCTCCACTCTTTCCTTACCTGCTCGGAAAACCTTGTGCCGCTCAACAAACACCTGATATACCCATGGAAGCGTCACCGTAGGCCTCCTTAATGATGTTGTGAGTCTCTTTGTCCGTTTTACCAAGATTTACTCAAAATTTCAACGCGTATCGCTGATCCAGTAAATGCTCGACGATTCTGCGTGACGAGACGCCCTGCATGACAAGCGACCTCCTCTTTTCAACGGCCGAGCGCCTACTGCCGATTTTCCCCAGCATTACCAATATCCCCCTTCAACGATCCTGCACGCGCAGACCACCTCTCGTCCGCCCGTTCGCCCAGGAAAAAACCAGTCCTACTACTTTCAGAACAGACCCTGTATGTGTACCCTAGTTGACAGGCGACGCATATGTGACATGCAGTTTCTGAAAGAAGTCGTGCACGGTTTCATTAGCTGTGGGACCTTACTGATGTCGCTGAATTTTCCTGTGCCGCATGCAAAAGCCGCAAAATGTTTTGACATATCTTATCCTGATTTGCACGCCATTTGTCCAATGACTCGTTTACAAATCCTGTATGACAAAACATTTATTGACACGGTCATATCTGCCTGGTTTTAAATGTTTTTAAGTGGTCATTCTGATGTATCTGACCTAGTATGCGCTCGTTTAGGCCACTTGGCTTTTGTATCTACCTATGTATCTATCCGACCGCGTGGCAGATATTGAGAATGTGCGCCCTAATTTCCGATAGGCGTATTGAGCTCGTGTGAGTGCCGGCTCACTCTGGCAATCCCGGAAATGAGGCCGCTAATAACATACCCCTAGGACTTCCTTGCCGGGCAAATGGCGACTCCAGCCGATATTTCTCGAGGGAGTGAGCACACACGTTCTCAGAACTGAGTCATCAAGCACGCCTTGCACGTCGACTCCGCCCTCCTCCCCACCCCGCCTATCCCTCTCCCAACAAATCATCTGGAGGAAACTCCAGACCCGAACTCTTTCTACCCGTCAGCTTCTATTCTACTTCCGCCCCGTTTCCCAGAGTGCACTGACTGCACAGAATCGCTCGCCACCATGGACCACATTCTGTTCGGCTGCCCAGGTGATTCTCCCCCTCAAGGACAGCCCACCATCGGTACATGGGAGGAATGGGAGGCCCTCCTCGCGTCGCTGGACCCGGACACGCAAATTTGCTGTGTGAACCGGGGTGCATGTGCCATGGCCCTACGTGGCCTGCTCACATGTGCGTAATGTGGGGGCTGTGCGGTGGCCCTGAGACACTGAACGGTACAAACTCGCTTGCATATTAAAGATTTCCATCCATCCATTCATCCATGTAGGAAAGATGGGAGGGAAGGTGCACGGGCCTGCCACTGGCTCGGACTGAGCAACAATCGCTGCCACGTGCAGACAGAGAAGAGCTGAAAGATGTGAGAGGACAGTTTGAAAGAACAGACACGCGTCGCAACAACCGCGTCCGCCGGAGCGACGACGCCGCCTATAACAGATACACCAAGCCCCGTGTCGTCAGGCGCCGCAGCGCGATTCCTTTTATTATATCAAGTGGTTACGTAACACCCCCGAGTGGTCTTTGTATTAGATGTCCGCTCGGACAGGGGGCGTCAGGCGTCCGTAGGTGGTCTTATTACTGCGGACACAGCCACCGCTCCTCGCCACGAACAAGCCGCTGCGCACGACTAACCGAAGAACATCCAGCTTAAACAGCATCGCTGCTAAATTGTTTCCACCACCACTGCGGCTGTTCTCCCTTAGCTAACGAGCTCTCCTGGCTAGGGCCGGAACTGCCCAGGAAGTCACAGGGTTCCCGTGCTGGCCCTTAAGGCCACTCCTCACTCTCTCCTGTAAAGAGCAAAAACGAATGTTTTCCATCACCATTCACAAAGTGGAGAGAGCGAAAAAAAAAACTTTATTTCAACAGGGATTCGGGGCACGCCCCAGGGTCTCCGCACGACCCCACTGCACTCAAGTGTTTATGTTCCTACGGTCCATAACACTGGCAGCATGGCCGGTGGCGATGGTCTGCACGGCCGGGTCCTCCGAGCGCAGCAGGGTCTCCCAGTCCTCCCAGGAATCCTCTAATAACGTTACTTACTGGGCATGGTAGATTTCCGTTCTATTTTAAAAGATTTGGCCTGTCTCCGTCTTCACCTTGTTCCTGTGGATTGTTATGTGAAAATATCCGTCATTACTTCCGGGACTATTCCGTTACTGCTTCTTTAGTTTCTCGTTTAAAATCTCTTTGCTCATCGGGCATCACACCATCTGTTTACCCCTCCCTTCTCCGAAACCCTGCTGCTTGTGCTCTTCTCCTTCAAATGGTTCACCTCATAAGTAGTACAATTTCAAATTATTCACGCTGATTTCTCTCTTTTCTCTAATCTCTCTTCCCCAAGATTTGCAGAGCGGAGCGCCCCGTGCTGCTTTATTGAGCATAGGTGGCTTTGTCGTGGCGTGACTGTGACTGTGACTACGTCCTTGACCGTGTGACTGCGACTCTGTTTTGACTGCGTGACTGTGATGTGTCCTTGACTGACTGACTGTGACTTCGGTTTTTTTTTCTTTTGTCTTGATTATGGTTTTATTTTTCTGATTTTTATTTTGTGGCCGGCGCTCAGTGCTTTCTTTGACTGTTACGGTGACAATGACTTTGCAGTGACTTGGGTTTTCTCTTTTTTTTATTACTATTATTTATTTCGCCGACTGCACGCTGGGCTTTGGTGGCTATCTGCCTGCGTCTAACTTATTATGACGGGACTTTTGTTTCCTTTTCTTATGAGTTTTTTTTAGTGCTCTGTTTTTGGCTTAATTTTTTTTCTCTTCTTTGGAAGATTTAGTTATTTTTCATTTATTTTGAATTGGTGTTAAGCCTGGCAAAGCATTGCTGGTCCAGGCATCCTCTCTATTTTTTTATGTTTTTTTTTACTTCTTTTTTGAGAGGACCAATAAAAGGGTAAAAGGGGAGGGTCCGCCGGGCAGAGGGAAAGGATGTGAAGGGATGAGGCGAATGGTTCTGGGCATAGGACACATGCGGGAGTGGGAAAGGATGGATGATAGTGCGCTAGGTTAAGGAGTGAGGGGAGAGTGTGTCTCTGTAGTCTGCGACAGAGTGTTGCGTGTTTGTTGTCTAGGGAGGGTTGGGGCGGGGGGGTAGAGCTGGCGTGAGGCTCTGTATGCCTGGGTCAGCTCACTGAATGAGTGCATGCACTCCTTCGTGCATCCCCGATCAGACGCCACCTGAGCCCGGTTTAAAGAACCTCGGGCTAAAAGGTTAGCGGCCTCGTTTCCGGGATTCCCAGAGTGCGCAGGCACCCGTATCAGCTCCACATGGCGGGGCGGGGCCGCATCGGGTGAGCCCAGTATGTCAAACGCAGGGACATGAACTCGGCCTCGAGCAAATTTTAGAATCGCAGTTTTAGAGTCACTTGAAATATACAGGGCTTCCGTGCTAGTGACAGAAAGTGTAATGGCGGCTTCCTCTGCAGCCTCTTCCTCTCCAAGACGCGTCTGTATACACGGTCGTGGCTTGAGGAGCGTATGTTTTCTCAATGAATTCGGCCCTCGCTTCTCTTCTGCCTCGATGGAGGTTGGGATCCATGTTTTTTGGTATTGGAGCTACCTTGAGGGTCTTGCGAAGCTCGTCGGGGATCGTTGCCGTCCTCGACATTTCTCGCATCTGCTCGCGGTATCCGAGCCTCTGCAGGAGCGCTCTTCCAGTCGTTGTTTGCAACAGCCTGAGTTTTTGCGAGTTTTTGAGTTTTTGAGTTTTGGGCCTGCCAAAACATAGACGTGGTCCCCAAAATACAAAACCCGAGTGCAGAGCAGTGGGAGACTCTGCTGTCCAGCGACCGCTGTGAAGACCAACAAGGTCTGGTACAGCGAGCTCAACGGGCGGCAGTGGCCAGCGGAGCCCTGGACTGAGGGCAACCGACCACTGATTAGAGGCGGACGACTTCGACAGAGAAGGTTCCTGGAGGTAGAACCAAGACGTCACTGAAGATGCCCCAAGCCGCAGGAAAAACCATTAGTGTAAATAAAGTTTTCCCTTCCCTTCTGCAGCCTCTGGGCACGTGTCTGGAGGGAGAGGTAGTGTGAGGAGGGTGGATGAAGAGGAGTCCACCACAGCTGCTGTCGATTCATCACCCTTGCAAGCAGCGTCCACCCTTACGGCGTCCGGCTCGGGGCCGTACGCTCGATGGAGTGCCTTCGCACGGGCTCTGCGGCGCTGCTCATGGTGGGACGGGTGCATATTCCTCGAGAGCGGCCTGATGAGAAGCTCCCGGTGAAGGGGTCGTTTGATGGCGAGGACTAGCTATGCGCGTTTCCTCTTTTCAAAACCGAGAGGTTTTAAACCGCGAATATTATAAAGCTGGGAATAAGGCTGTCTTATCTGCTATGCCTGCAAAAACTGTACATGGTTTACGGCAACAGAACATGAGTGAGCACGCATGCATTCCGGTAGTAGAATAATGTAGGCGTTGTACAGATTTGACGACTAATTTTATACGACAGTGTAAACAGCTCGGTCGAAAAGTCGTTGGCGTCGAAGTTGCCGGCGCCCCGCAAAGGAAGCGTATCATGCCAACCATGAGCCGCAGAATCTTCGAGATAGTGTCATTCGATTCAGCGTTTCGTGCAGCATAAACTTAATAGAGGCAACCTCATGGCATGGATTCGAACCGACGACCTATTGCCACATATCACTGTAGTGTCCCTTCGTTCGCGCAAGGCCACAGGAAAGGGGTGTTCTCTTTTGTGTTCGTGATGCGAGAAGCGACTGGACTAATCTCGACAGATCAAAGCCATGCCGAGCTGCACCTACGTGTTTCCAGATTACTCTAGATGATCTCGACCTGTTATCTCGAAGTTTACTTGCCTGATTTAAATTGAACGATGCCGCGAGCAGCGGGCATTCGTAGTTCGACGACTTACGAGCACGCTTGTTGCTTACGCCGCCGCCGAGTGATTCAGTTCTTTTGCGGGCACAAGTCAGCCCAAATAAAGAGCTTCGTTTGCAAGCCTTGTTGCTGCATTACTGACCGCTGGACTGCCGTCACTACAACGTGACATCTGGTGGAGATGCTGGGTAGCCTCCCATGTTCCGGACACCCCCTACAAGTCGTGACGCCAGCCCTCTGAGTCATCTACCGCAGGACCTGAGTCGAGTCCACATCGCAAGCCGACGGCTGCAAGGGGACGCACCTGAGTTCGGGATTCTGCCGGACCATACCCGAAAGCGAAAGCCAGCAGCAACGTCTACCATGAGCTTGCCCCAGACGATGACTCCAATCATTCTTCAGCAGCCCCGGGTGCCACCAACCTTCGACGCTTCGCCTGGCGCCGACCCCGAAGAATGGTTTGAGCAGTTCGACCGTGTGGCTATCTTCAACAACTGGGACGATGCCACGAAACTTAGGTACTTCTTGTTCGCCCTGGACGGACCAGCAAGAATCTTATTTGAGAATGAGGAAGCTAGCCTTACGGATTGGCAAACTTTCAAGGAGCAGCTTCTGAAGACCTTCACAAACGTCTTGAGAAAGGAGAGAGCCCAGCAGCTGCTACAGTCTCGCATACAACACCCAAACGAGACCGTTGCAGTGTACACTGAGGAAATGAAGCGTCTCTTCCGGCATGCCGACGCGAGCATGAAGGAAGAAGAGAACGTGAAGTTGCTATGCGAGGAGTTAAAGAGCAACTATTTGCCGGCCTCGTTCGCAACCCACCGAAAACCGTCGCGGAATTCGTAGAAGAGGCATCCACAATGGAGAAAACTCTTGACGCCCGAGCCCGCCAGTATGACCGCCAGCAGCGCTTTTTGTCAGCAAGCTGCATGGACACCGCTAACAACGATAACCTGCGGGAGGTTATACGTGAAACTGTGCGAGAAGAGCTCCGACGATTGCTGCCAACGGGAACGCGTCCGCAGATTTCATCGCTCACAGACGTCATTCGGATTGAGGTTCAACCGGCCTTGGGTGTGACAGAGACCACCTCGCAGCCTCTGCAGCCCACAGCCATGAATTACGCCGCAGCTGTGCGCCGTCCTGCACCTCGACGACGGGACCCAAGCCCCTATCGCCCTCAGCCAGCCGCGTTGGACCGCCGCCCTCTCGCCCCAACCCGCCCATCCTACGAGCGCCGCACTCAGACGAGGAAATGCGACGAGTGGAGAACCCCCGACCAGCGCCGTCCACTATGCTTCCACTGTGGCGAAGCCGGTCACGTACTCCGGTATTGCCCATACAGAAGAATGGGCATCCGAGGGTTCTCTTACGACGCTCACGACCCCGACCCGGGAAGCGACCAGTCGAAATCAAAGAGTTTCTGCGTCGGGAAGAATGCTCATCGCCGAGCCGCCTATCACGTTCCCGGTCGCCATCGTCACCACGCTTTGTATCTCCTAACCGAGGTTGCGCCGTGCGTGGACGCTCCCCCAGCCCCCGAAGGTTAAACTGAATAAAGCAGCCTCTGGAGTTAAGGTTGCTTCTAAGCGCAAGGACAAAGATCCTCCACCGACGATAACTCCGACGACAACTCCGACGACAACTCCGACAACAACTCCGACGACACCTACGACAACTTCCACAACACCGACGACGACGCGGCCAGACTTGACGCCTTTACCGCTGCCCATAGCAGTTACGTCGGAGTACGCCCACCGCAGCCCCACTACTCGACGAAGCCGAGATCGGACACCGAAGACAACGTACAATACGAGAACGCGAACAAGTGATCTTGAAGTTACGGTCGACGGTCACGCGGTTACTGCCTTGGTCGACACGGGAGCTGACCACTCCGTCATGAGCGGCCCATTCGCTGTCCGACTCAGGAAAGTAAGAACAACTTGGGATGGCCCGCTGATCCGCACCGCAGGTGGTAACCTTATTACCCCGTCAGGATGCTGCACCGCGAGAGTTACAGTAAATGGGCGAACCTATGCTACAACCTTCCTGGCCCTACAGAAATGCTCTCGAGACGTGATTTTGGGAATGGACTTCCTGAATGAACATCGGGCGATCATCGACCTTCGATCCAAGTCGATCAAGCTTTCTACGGACAAAGCCATATCTGCAGCGACGACAGCGACTCATCGCGTTGCCTTAAACGTCCTCGACGAAGCACTGAGCGTGCCGCCCCGGTCAAGTGTCGTCGCCTGCATAGGCACAGGAGACATCGAAACTGCCGAAGGCGTCGTCGAGGGGAACAACCAGTTACTCCTTGATCGAGGACTGGGCGTCGCATGGGGAGTCGCCCAAATCCGAAATGGCCAAGCCCAGGTCCTGCTAACCAACTTCACCGAAGATTACCGGCATCTAAACAAAGGTACGACGATCGCTTTCCTCGACGAGCTGGCAGACATCAGAGACATATTTGCCCTACCCGACCAACCCGTAGAACCATCTGACCAAGGCTATCAACCAACGTTTGATATCAACCCAGCATTACCACGGAGCAGACAAGACCAAATACGCAGTCTTCTTCAAAAGTACAGCGATTTCTTCTCATCAGCATCGAATGTGCGACGAACCCGGCTTGCCAAGCACCGCATTGTCACAGACGAACACGCCCAACCCTTGCGACACAGCCTCTACCGCGTATCGCCGCTAGAACGTCAAGCTATCCGCAAGCAAGTTGAGGAAATGCTTCGTGACAACGTCATCCAGCCATCGAGGAGCCCTTGGGCAGCTCCAGTCGTCCTAGTGAAAAAGAAAGACGGCACCCTTCGCTTGTGCGTCCATTACCGCCGCCTGAACAGCATTGCGAAGAAGGATGTCTACCCCCTCCCCCGCATCGACGACACATTGGATCGGCTATGCAACGCTAAGTACTTCTCATCGATGGAGCTGAAGAGCGGGTACTGGCAATTGAAGTCGACGAAAAAGATTGCGAGAAGACTGCGTACATCACGCCAGATGGACTCTTCGAGTTCAAAGTGATGCCATTCGGCTTCTGCTCTGCTCCAGCGAAGTTCCAGCGGGTAATGGATACGGTGATCGCAGGCTTGAAGTGGCAAATTTGTCTAGTCTACTTAGATGACGTTGTTGTCTTCTCCTCAAGCTTTGAAGACCATCTCAGAAGGCTTCGGACAGTGCTGGAAACAATCAAGTCTTCAGGACTAACACTGAAACCAGAGAAGTGCCACTTAGCCTACGAGGAGCTGCTGTTCCTTGGTCACGTCGTAAGCAAGGATGGAGTTCGCCCAGACCCTCAGAAGACGGCCGCGATCGCAGAGTTTCCACAGCCTAATGACAAGAAATCTATACGCAGATTCCTTGGACTGTGCGCTTATTACTGGCGATTCGTCAAGAAGTTTTCGCGCGTCGCTGAGCCTTTGACCCGACTTACAAAGGCTGACGTGCCTTTTAAATGGGAAACGCCGCAAGTGGAAGCTTTCAAAGAGCTCAAGCGGCGCTTACAGTCCCCTCCTGTGCTCGGACACTTTGATGAAGACGCCGAAACCGGAATTCATGCAGATGCAAGCAGTGTGGGCTTAGGAGCGGTCCTCGTTGAGAAAAATGGTAAACAGGAGAAAGTTATCGCGTACGCAAGTCGTTCACTGTCGAAAGCCGAAGCCAACTATTCGACGACCGAAAAAGAATGTCTCGCCATTATTTGGGCCACGTCCAAATTTCGACCCTACCTGTACGGACGACCATTCAAGGTTGTGAGCGACCACCATGCTCTGTGCTGGCTTGCCAGTTTGAAGGATCCTTCTGGCCGCCTTGCTCGTTGGAGCTTGCGTCTTCAAGAATTTCACATAACTGCAGTCTACAAATCTGGCCGCAAGCATTCCGACACAGACTGCTTGTCCCGAGCCCCCGTCGACGCAGCACCGGAAGAGGAAGACGACGACGCTTTTTTAGGACCTGTAAGCGCGAGCAGTTTCGCGCAGCAGCAGCGCTCGGATCCTGAGTTGCAAAGCATAGTTGCTTATCTGAAAGGAAAGACCGCATCGCCTCCATGAGGGTTCAAGCGCCAACTGTCGTCCTTCGTCCTTCACAATAATGTCCTCCTGAAGAAGAACTTCGCGCCCAACAGGACAGTGCTTATTCTTGTCGTGCCCAAAAATCTTAGGCAAGAAATTATGCAGGCATGCCATGATGAGCCGACTGCAGGGCATCTCGCACGTTGCACTGCATCGAGGAGAAGTACTATTGGCCGGGGCTAGCTGCCGGCGTTTCCCATTACGTGAAAACGTGCCGTTAGTGTCAGCGACGCAAAACGCCTCCGACTAGACCAGCCGGACTCCTGAACCCCATACCCCTGCAACTAAGCCCTTTCAGCAAATTGGGATGGACCTCCTCGGCCCCTTTCCGACTTCATCATCGGGTAACAAATGGATCATCGTGGCCACCGACTACATGACCCGATACGCCGAAGCAAAAGCGTTGCCTAGTGGTACCGCAACAGAAGTCGCAAAATTTTTTGTCGAACAAATTCTGCTGCGACGCGGCGCCCCCGAAGTGCTCATCACAGACAGAGGAACGGCATTTACAGCGGAGCTGACGCAAGTCATTTTAAACTACAGCCAGACAAGCCATCGGAGCACAACTGCCTATCATCCACAAACCAACGGCCTCACAGAGCGTCTGAACAAGACCATTGCAGGCATGTTCTCCATGTACATCGACGCCGAACGCAAGACGTGGGACTCCACTCTGCCCTACGTGATCTTCGCGTATAATACTGCCGTCCAGGAGACAACCAGGTTTACCCCATTCCAGCTGGTGTACGGCAGGAAGCCCACGACAACACTCGACGCAATGCTCCCGCACGTTTCTGACGAAGACAACCTCGACGTCGCCGCCTACCTTCATCGCGCCGAGGAAGCCCGAAGACTTGCGCGGCTTCGCATTCAAGACCAGCAGCATACCGACGCCCGACGCTACAATCTGCGCCGACGAGACACGCATTGCAAGCCAGGTGATCGTGTTTGGATATGGACGCCAGTTCGCCGCCGTGGATTCAGAGAAAAGTTGCTGCGACGCTACTTGGGCCCGTACAGGGTTCTCCGTCGAATCGGTGACCTCCACTATGAAGTCATCCCCGACGGCATGACACCATCTCAGCGATGCCGCACACGCCCGGAAGTCGTACATGTTGTACGCCTGAAGCCATATTATGAACGCTAAAGCTCTCAAAGTTTGCATTCTCCGTGTTTATTTTCATTGTATCGCATCGAAATGATGCTTCTTTGGGAGGGGGGTAATGCCACATATCATTGTAGTGTTCGTTCGTTCGCGCAAGGCCGCTGGAAAGAGGTGTTATTTTTTGTGTTCGTGACGCGAGAAGCGACTGGACTAATCTCGATTGATCAAAGCCATGCCGAGCTGCATCTACGTGTTTCCAGATTACTCTAGATGATCTCGACCTGTTATCTCGAAGTTTCCTTGCCGGCTTTAAATTGAACGATGCCGCGAGCAGCGGGCATTCGTAGTTCGACGACTGACGAGCACGTTTGTTGCTTACGCCACCGCCGAGTGATTCAGTTCTTTTGCGGGCACAAGTCAGCCTAAATAAAGATCTTCGTTTGCAAGCCTTGTTGCTGCATTACTGACCGCTGAACTGCCGTCACTACAACGTGACGGGCGTATCGGTTGCATCGGGTGAGCCCAGTATGTCAAAAGCAGGGACATGAACTCGGCCTCGAGCAAATTTTAGAATCGCAGTTTTAGAGTCACTTGAAATATACCGGGCTTCCGTGCGAGTGACAGCAAGTGCAATGGCGGCTTCCTCTGCAGCCTCTGGGGACGTGTCTGGAGGAAGAGGTAGTGTGAGGAGGGTGGATGAAGAGGAGTCCACCACAGCTGCTGTCGCTTCATCACCCGTGCAGGCAGCGTCCACCCATACGGCGTCCGGCTCGGGGCCGTACGCTCGATGGAGTGCCTTCGCACGGGCTCTGCGGCACTGCTCATGATGGGACGGGTGCATATTGCTCGGGAGCAGCCTGATGAGAAGTTCCCGGTGAAGGGGTCGTTTGATGGCGAGGACTAGCTATGCGCGTTTCCTCTTTTCAAAACCGAGAGGTTTTAAACCACGAATATTGTAAGGCTGGGAATAAGGCTGTCTTATCAGCTAAGTTTGCAAATACTGTACATGGTTTACGGCAACAGAACATGAGTGAGCACGCATGCATTCCTGTAGTGGAATAATGTAGGCCGATCATTTTAAGGATAGGATGATTTTAAGGATAGGAAGCGCGGATAACTGGCTCCCTGGGTCAATGGACGGCTGAATGGCACCTTTGTGTTGCTTCAGCTGCGAGAGCCGTTGCCTAGCAAACGTCGCGGTAGTGGTGGTGAAAACTTTTAATCGCTGAAATAGAGTTTTGGATCCACAGAGTGGCCCCGCTACATGGTCGACGTCCCTAGTCCGGGACACCGCATGACAATGCCCCGTCTCTCGCCTGTTTCACCAGAGCCCTTTGGGACTCAAGCGAGGAGCAGTTGAGGAGGGCAGTCTCCCATGCCTCACTGGAAGGGGTAGGGGAACGGGGGAGGTGGGGAGGTTGGGATTTTGAGTACATGCCCACACCATGTGGAAGATATCACAGGTCTCCCCACAGTGCGGGCATCGCCCATTCGTGTTAGGATCGTAATGTTTTAAGATTGCAAGACAGAGTAGTGTACCTGTCTGCAGGCGCCTTAAAGTTCGCTCCTCCGTCTTACTAAGCCCTTTTGCAGGGGCCGGGAAAAGGCGGTGGTTGTCGCTATAATGCGTAATTATTTCCCTGAATCGCCGCAGCGGCTGGTTAGTCTCCGAGCCAGAGGAGCTGGGATGAGGAGCCACGTTAATAAGCGCTCGCACAGCCGCGTCAGCGGCCTCATTACCTCGTAAGCCCTGGTGGCCAGGAGCCCAAATGATTCTTTTCGGTGTTGGATCAGTGGCAGTCCGTCTTAGAATGCAAGCAGCTAAGGGGGAGATCTCCCCTGCCACGTAATGATCACATGCTTTTCGGGAGTCCGCAATGATGATTGTCGAATTGGCGTGGGCGAAAGCAAACGCTATCGCTACTTCCTCGGCTCGCGGTGGACACCTGGACTGCACCGTACAGGAAGGGAGGCAGTGGGACTGAAAGAAGAGGAGGAGGAAGAACATTTATTTCCGCCGTATATGACGAGGACATCATCATCATCATCATATGGCTCGGCCTTCCCTTCCGGGTCCGCACGCAGGCGTCCGGGCATGTAGTCAGTCGCACCGCGGCCGGAGGACATCCGACCCGGTCTAGGCGAAGAAGTCTTCAGCCTGGGCCGCCAGGCGGACGGTGAAGCGCTGAATTTTTTCATCGGAGCTTCTTAGCCTGGTCTCCCATTCATCGCTAGTTTGAATCGCGTTCCGCCCTAGGTCACGAACACATCTCCATATTATGTGATCTAACGTTACCACGTGGCCGCAAAATTTACAAATTTCGGTATCTGCACCGTCCCTCTTCCGCCCTCTGGCACCCGTCCAACTCCTCCAAAGGGGCGAGAAGAAATTTCGAGCTTGAAGTCTTCTCCAGTCGTACGACTCCATTTTACTCAGGGATCTATCCGGTGCCGGATATATCCTCCGGTCTTTCTTCAGATTGTCGGTTACATCCCTAAACGTACCAATAATTTCTTTGCTTTTAGATGATGTTTTGGAGGCGTCCGCAGCACCCCGAGGTAGCGAGGAGCGGGCGAGAATGTGGGCAGCCTCGTTGCCGGCGAGACCGGCGTGTGCTGGGGTCCAGATTATAGTCACGCTTTCGGCGAGAGACGACTCGTTCAGAATTTTGCCAGCACGATTGCTGACTCTACCCTTGCTAAAATTCCTAACCACCGCTTTGCTATCGCTGACGACGTGTTCACGCATGGTCGTGCAATGACAATGGCTATTGCAATCTCCTCCTCCTCTACAGGCGGTAGATTTCGGTTTCTTTCGATTCCTGTAGCGATCCCGGTGTCTAATAGAGCGACCGGGGTTACGTCGCCTTCTCTCCTGATCGCTGCATCGGTGTAGGCGACCGATCCCGGCGGGAGTTTGTCTAATTTGCTAGCGCGGTGTGTAACTCTGCTTTTCCTCCTCCCCTTGTCGTGTACGGGGTCCGTGTTCTTCGGTATGGTCGAGACGTATAGATGCTTTCTGATTTCTCGATCTATGCTTTCTCTGACACTTTCGCTAGTAGGTTTACCTCCGCGCAGCGGCGCAACCTCCTCCGTAATTACGGAAATTACGCAGGAACCGTCTCGCATCCCTCGGTAGACACCCGTCATCCGTTTGCAAAGGAAGGGAGGAAGTGGGAGTGAAAGAAGGAACAGAAAGAGGACCCGCAGTGAAGAAAATGAATTTGAGGAAAGGAATGTACTCAGGAGGTTGCGCCGCTGCGCGGAGGAGAGGCCACAGTTGGCACGATTCCAGCGCAAGGACGGACACCGCGAGCATGGACGGACACCGCGAGCACGGACGGACACCGCGAGCACGGACGGACACCGCGAGCATGGTGGTGGTGGTGAAAATATTTATTGAGAAGGGACAGGAGGTATGTTTGGATCAGCCCGTAAGGGACTGATCCTTACAAGTACTGGGTGGAGGTCCCTGGTTTGGGACCCCAGTGGTGGTGGCCGCCGCCCGGGCGCGCCCGACTAAGGCTTGTTGGGCCTCGTGGCAGCTGAGCAGGGTCGCCTCTCAGTCCTCCCGGGTTGGTTTGGGGATGGGGGGAATACCGGCGTTGGAGGGGCAGGCCCACAGCATGTGAAAGGTTTGGTTTGGTTTGGTTTATGGGGTTTAACATCCCAAAGCGACTAAGGCTATGATAGACGCCGTAGTGGAGGGCTCCGGAAATTTTGACCACCTGGGGTTCTTTAACGTGCACTGACATCGCACAGAATTTCTCCTAGAATTTCTCCTCCAAAGAAATTCAACCGCCGCAGCCGGGATCGAACCCGCGTCTTTCGGGTCAGCAGCCGAGCACCATAACCACTGAGCCAACGCGGCGGCAGCATGTGAAAGGAGGGGGGCAGCACTAAAACATATTGAACCCTCCTTTAGCGGCAGCTGCCCACACTGTAGTGCTGTGTCTTCTGAGAGCAGGTGAAAGGTGTCAGAAGACAGAGCACTACAGTGTGGGCAGCTGCCGCTAAAGGAGGGGTCAAAATGTTTTAGTGCTGCCGGGCACAGCAATGTATTGGTGAGAAGACGGAGAAGGAGCCGCTCATCCGCCTTCTTCAGGCCTTTGCATGGGCTAGGGTAAAGGTGATGACTATTTTTATAGTAGGTTGTAATATCTTTGAATGTATACACCGCATTTAAATCGGGTTCCTGATCGGGTGAGGAGGAGAAAACAGCCCGGTGAGAGAGCGCGCGGGAGGCTGCGTCTGCTGCCTCGTTTTCTGCCGGACACCGTGAGATTGAGCCATTAAAGGCTTTCGCCTTAAAAATTGTATTATAAAGAGTAGTTCGGAGCACGCCCAAGGATCCCCGCACGACCCCACTGCACTAAAATATTTATGTTCCTAAGGTCCATAACACTGGCAGCCCGGCCGGTGGCGATGGTCTGCACGGCCAGGTACTCCGAGCGCAGCAAGGTCTCCCAGTCCACTGAGGTCTTGAGGTTATCTAGGCCCCGCGGGGTCAGGGTCCGCTGGGCAGAGGAAAGAATGTGGAGGAAAGAGGCGAAGGGGTCTGGGCATAGTTACTTCCTAATGCGAAATTTGAACACAGCTCATCAGCTGTTTCACCTTTTCGATAAATTCAGGCAATGAAATCGAAAGACATGTATATACAATTACAGACAACTTATTTTTCACACATATTCCTTTTTTACGAAACACTCCACTAACAGTTTTTGATTTTCATGAAGGAAGCTTTGCGGTCGGAGGAATGGATCTATTTTCGACTTGCTGCACCAATGCCTGGTTCTCAAGGACAAGGTCTACAGGAGTATATCGCGAGGTTGTCACAAACATGGGAGGCGTTATGAGCGAGAGGAGCGGAATGTTCCCCCGCGTAGTAGTAGTAAAAACATTTATTTATTTTTTTTTTTCAAAAGGAAGAGTTAGGGAGTAGGGGGATGGGGATAGATAGATGTGGAGCTACAGTGGTCGGTCTTCCCTAGTCCAGGATACCGTTGGCCTCCGCCGCTGCCTTGGCCCTCGTCACCAGCATAAGCTGAGTGCTCGGGTCGGAGTCAGCCAGGAGGGCCTCCCACTGCTCTAGACTAGGGCTATTTACCTTTGGTAGTAAAGGGCTTTTTTCGCAGCCCCAGGTGGCGTGGTACGTTGTGGCGTAGCCCCCACACCACACGCACTCCTTCGCGTATCTGTTCGGCCACATTTTATGATACATGGCTCTGCTTGGGTAGGTGTCTGTTTGTAGTCGTCTGAGCGTGGTGGCCTGCTCTCTGTCGAGGATATTCGCCGGAGCCGAGAACTTCTTGCGCGCTCCCAACAACGCCTTCATTGCCTCCCCGTAAGATTCTGGCGTGCTGAAGGGTTCCACCGGCAAACCCGCCCTCCGGTTCGTGAACCCTCGGACAACGGTGTCTGCCATGAGATTTCCCTCAACCCCAGTGTCAGGGACCCAAATGATGGTGTGTTGAATATTTGTGTTGTTTGATCCATGTTCGTGTTGTTTTTGTTCGAAGAGGATACTCGCGGCTTTTCGGCCGATCCTTCCATCTCTGTACGCCCTTGCTGCAGCCTGAGAATCCGTGGCTATCCAGTAACTCAGTCCCTGCCGATTGGCTTCAGTCAGGGCTAGAGCTATGGCGATCTCTTCCGCTGCTTGTGTTGTTCTTGTGCGCACTGATGCACCAGTAACTATATTCCCATTGGCGTTCACTACTGCTACCGCCCTAGCGTTTTCCTTCGTTCTGTATTTGGACGCGTCAACATACAGAACCATCTGTTTCTTCTTTAGGAACCTGTCCAACTCCAATGATCTCGCCACCCGTCTTCCTTCGTGGTTCTTCGGGTCCATGTTTCTGGGCACTGGTTTAACCAAGAAAGTGCTCCTAATTTGGCTGTCAATGTCTGTCTTGTCTTCGCCCTCGTCTTCTGCCGGGTATCCTAGCTTGATCAGTAGTGCGCGGCCAGCGGCTGTTCTTTTAAGTCTTTCCATTTGAAATCTGAGCATGGTTTCGCTGTGCTCCTCATAGGTGCCGTACACCCCCATGTTCATCAGCTTCTCTGTCGAGGCGCAGGTCATGACGCCTAAGGCTTGCTTATACGCCCTTCTGATGCATGTTTCCATTTTGTTCTTTTCCCCTTTGTTAGGTTGTAGGTACGGAAGCGCGTACGTCATCCTCGGTATGATGAGCGCAGAAGTGATCCGTAACGCATCTCGCTCCTTCACCCCTTTTCTCTTGTTCGTAATCCGGCTTAACATCCTGCATATCTGTTTCGTGGAGTGTTCCAAGAGCTGGATGGTATGGTCCCGTTTGCCTTTCTCCTGCAGCCACATTCCCAAGATGCGAAGCTTATTTGTCCTTCTTACGGGTTGTCCATCTATCTCTAATTCTATCGTTCCCCTGTCCTCTTTATTTTTGTGAAGTCTAATAAATTCTGATTTTTCTGGGGAGCACTGCATCCCGCTAAATAAAGCGAATTGACCGATCTCATCCGCCGCTCTTTGCAGTATTTCTTGCTTGTTTCCCGACGATCCTTTTGTCGTCCACACTGTGATGTCGTCCGCATAAATTGTATGTTCTACATCTTTGATGTTTTTCAGTCTCCTAGTTAATCCAATCATTGCTATGTTAAAGAGCAAAGGTGAGATGATGGATCCTTGTGGTGTCCCTCTGTTTGGCGTCGTCTTCTTTTCTGACCTAATGTTGTTGATGCCGATCGTTGCTGTTCTGTTAGACAGGAAGGCCTTTACGTATGCGAAGATCCTTTCCCCACAGTTTGTTGCCGAGAGTTCTGTCAGAATGGCATTGTGGCCGATGTTGTCGAAGGCCCCCTTGAAGTCTACGGCCAAGATTATGCCTTCTCGAGTGCCCGATATTTGTTTTAGTACCGTGTCTCTTAACTGGAGCATCACGTCTTGCGTGGAGAGCCCCGTTCTGAACCCGAACATGGTATCCGGAAACAGACCGTTGTCCTCCATGTAAATGCTCAGTCTAGTCTTGACCACTTTCTCGTATAGTTTACCGAGGCATGAAGTTAGTGAAATGGGCCTAAGGTTCTCCAAACTGGGTGTTTTCCCTGGTTTAGGTATCACGATAATCTCAGCGTGTTTCCACTCCGCCGGGACCGTGCCCCTTTCCCAGTGCTCGTTGATTAGTCCAGTCAGGCTTTCGATTTGGTCATCACTGAGGTTTCTGATCATTGCATTTGTTACTTGATCTTTTCCCGGTGTTGTGTTCCTTGTAAATGACCTGGCAGCCGCGTATACCTCGTAGTCTTTTATCGGTTCATCCAGTTTAGAGTTCCTTGTCCCTGAATATACCATGGTGCAGGGTGGCACTTGCGTGCTTCCGACGTACCTGGACCAAAGAAAATCTGTAATCTGGGCGTCCGTTCCCTGAAAATTGTGCGTGATACGTTCTATCGTTTTGCTGTTTTCTCTTTTCGATTTTGTCGGGTCTATGAGGTGCCTGAGCAGCGCCCATGTTTTAGCGCTACCCAAGTTGCCGTTTAGTTCATTGCAAATTTGGTGCCAATTATCTCTAAGTAAGTTTGCAGTGTGGTCTTCTATCTCCTTATTGATCTGAGCTATTCTGAGTCTCAATTTCCTGTTATGTTTTTGTTTCTTCCATCTTTTCGTCAGTCCCCTACGAGCCTCCCAAAGATGTAGCAATCGTTTATCCGCACGTGGAAATTCATCGGTGACCTCTAGCTCTGTAGTATTGTCTCTGTGGACCTCCCGTAGTCGTTTGGTCCACTTTTCGATGTCCGTTATCGCAGTTCTTCCGGCTTCATTCTCCAACTGTTCACGGAATTTTTTCCAATCTGTGATTTTTGTCTTTCTGTGAATTGTGCTGAACCTTGTAAGTTTAATTTGCGTTTGAATTACGTAGTGGTCACTTCCGAAGTGCTCCCCGGTGTTAGACCATTCGTAGTCTAGAATATTTCCTATGATGGTCAAATCAGGGCTAGTGTCTCTTGAAACGCTGTTTCCGACCCTAGTAGGGTATCTGCTATCGGTAACGATTTCCAGCCCGTGCGTGTCCATTCCATCTAGGATGGTTTTTCCTTTCTTTGTATTCATCTTGTAGCCCCACTCTTTGTGCGGAGCATTGAAATCTCCTACAATCACAAGGTGATTTTGTTTTACCAGGCCGATCACCACTCTAATGATTTCTCTGAAGTCATGTCTCTTCTTGCGAGGTGGTGAATATATGTTAAGTACGAATAGGCTCTTCTCCCCGCGCTTCTTAGGTATTACCTCTATTAAAAGGTGTTCTATATCTTCTTCTGGTGTCGTGTGCTTGTGCGTAGTGACCCCCTTCTGACATAAAATGGCCACTTTTTTAAATCTTTCATCTACTATGGTGTCGTAGCCGACTATCTTCGGCGAAGTGTTAGTTTCTTGCAGCGCAATTACAGTGGGAGGGTGTTTATGCTGCATTACATGTAATGTTGAAATCGGTTTTTTTTTCGAAATCCTCTACAGTTCCATTGCCATATTGTAAATTTTTCTTCCGCGTTAGCCATGATGTGACACTACTGCTGCGCCGCGAAGATCTTCGTGCGTTCGTTTAGGTCGACCTGTTCCGGTGCTCTCTTGTTTTAAATTCCTGTTTGTCTTTATATCTACATTGAAAGCACCACCTATCATGTCACCACGGCAGGTGGTAGTTAATGGTTGATCGCGAGAGTTCGCTCATCGTTGTCAGTGCCAACACCGCCCACATCTCTCTATCACCCCACGTACCTATAAGCGCGATTCATGCGTCCACCGACGTAGGGAGCCAGTTATGCCCACCTCCTTTCCTTAAAATTATCGGAGTGTAAAACGTTGTCAACGCCTACGCCAATCAACTGTCGGCCTATGGCTTCAGCGCCGCGTTTCTAGCCCAACGTTGTCAATGCCTGCAGCCCACATCTTTCTCTCAACACCCCACGTACCGACAAGCGCTATTCAGGCGTTCACTGACCAAGTTATGCAACTTCCTTTCCTTAAAATGATCTGAGTGCAAAACGTTGCTAACGCTAATGCCAATAACACAATGAACACCGACCGCATATGGCTTCAGCGCCGCGTTTCTGGCACAACGTTGTCAATTTCAACGCATGCAGCGCACATCTCACTACCGCCACGTATCATAAAGCATGACTGAGGTGTCCACTGTTCATATAGGGCAGTTATGCGCCTTCCCTGTGCTTTTGAAGCCCCCGCTCCAATGTTTTCGCAGCTTAAAGAGCGATTGAGGTGTTCACTGCTGGTTACAAGGGAGAACGGCGATGGCGACACAGCGAAACGCAGAAACGGGCGCCAAAGAGGTGCGCTCAAAATTTGCTGTGGTTTGACCAATAACCATCCCGAGTAGAATTGCGGAAGCAACTGTGCGGCAATCGCAGCGGCGAGAGGCGAAAGTGTTTTCCGCACCACTTTGACTGCCTCTGTGCCGCTGGTGACGTCAGCACTGGATGACGTCACACATCATAAGTAATGACAAATTACTAATGAAAGGCTAATTAGTGAGTAATGACTAAACACTAATTACTGGCTAATTAATGATGCTTAAGCTTCGCCTTTAGGAGTGTAACGCGATAGCGTGTTGTAGCGTTGCCAGCGAGTCCGCGGAACACCACCACCCGTTCGGCGCGATGCCTTGCCCTTTGAACGCAACGCTTTTTGAGGAAAGCAAATGGCGCAGTAATTTTCTGTCATCTCGGTGGACACCCGAACCGCACGGTACAGGAAAGAAGGAAGTCGGAGTGAAAGAATAAAGAGAAAGAGAGGCCGTAATGAAGAAAATGAAAATTGTATTTGACGAATTACGCAGCAACTGTCTGACATATCTCGGTGGACATTTGTTTGTAGAGGAAAGGAGGTAGCAGGAGTGAAAGAAGAAAGGCGGGCCGTAATGAAGAAACTGAAGATTGTTTTGTGGGAAAGGAAATTACGCAGTAACTGTCTCACACTCGCTCCTCGCGCATGCGCACTTGGGGCTCCACGAAATCGCTCATACCTAGCGTAGTGTTACTTCCGAAACGAAACCAGTTTTCGATTTCACCAACGGGCAATGCGTCATGCCGAACAGGGAATGGCGTTCTCTGGACTCCCTGGCAGCGCTGCAAGAAGCTATCGCGTTCCACTATTCAAGGAGAAACTTTTGCGCCGTCCGAATTTTGTTTAAGAAGCAACACTACGCTAGGGGTGAGCGATTTCGCGGAGGCCCGGGGACCCCAACTGCGCATGCGCGAGGAACGAGTGTGTGAGAGTTACTGCATAATTTCCTTTCCTCAAATACAATTTTCATTTCCTTCATTATGGTCCATCTTTTTGTTCCTTCTTTCACTCCTTCTTCCTCCCTTCCTGTACGGAGCGGTTTAGGTGTCCACCGAGATGACAGAGAATTACTGCGCCATTTACCTTCTTCAAAAAGCGTTGCGTTCAAAGGGCATGGCATCGCGCCGCCGGACGGGTGGTGGCGTTCAGTGCACTCCCTAGCAGCGCTAAAAGACGCTGTCGCGTTCCACTCCTGAAGCCTAAGCTTAAGCATAATTAATTAGCAGTTAATTCGTATTTATTCATTGTACAGTGATTAGTTAGCCATTAATTACTTTTTCTCATTACTCATCAATCAGTACTTGTGTGACGTCATCCAGTGGTGACTTGACCAGTGCCACAGAGGCAGTCAAAGTGTTGCCGAAACGCTTTCGCCCCTACTTCCTTTAGACAGTCAAAGTGCCCCGTGAGATGCCGCCGCCACTGCGATTGCTGCGCCGTTGCATCCGCAGTTCTGCTCGGGATGGCGATTGGTCAAACCACGGCCAATTTTATGCGAAGCATACTAGCCGCACAACCGAGCTCTTCCTCGCCCCCACCTGGGGGCCACACCAAGCCCACCTGCCCTAAATCCCTCCAATCTATGGCAATAAAGTTGTCACATTACCTGGGAGTGCGAAAGAAACATAGCATTCCACAATTATCAACCACCGAGTGAGGAGCAATGGGAGAGCTGTCTCTCCAGCAGCGAGCTCGAGGTCCAGAGGGCCTTGGTACAGCACGCTGTTGAAGCGGCACGACTCAGTGGAGCCCTGGACTGAGGGTCCACCCTTGCTCGAAGACTCAAGTCGCCAGCGCCCAAGCAGGACGACCAAGAAGTCTTCATCTCCGCGAATCTCTTGAAAGAGCAATAAAAGTTTTCTCTCTCTCTCTCTTCTCTCTCTCTGCGCCGCGCGCGGCCGGGTAGCTACCACTTGACCTACATCGGCGCACCACGTGATATGACGTCACAACAGCTGTGAAAGCTGGGGCTCAACTCGTGCGCTCGCCAAGGAGGTTTTATTAAAACTTGTATAACCTCCTTGGCGCTCGCTTGCGGACGCGCAGCCTCCACCAGCGGCCTAACTCCCACTCCTTCCGCTAGGGGCGCTGACGTCACAACAGCTGTGAAAGCTGGGGCTCAACTCGTGCGCTCGCTTGCGGACGCGCAGCCTCCGCCGGCAGTATCCTTCGCATCCTAGGCTTAACCATAAGCTAAGCCAGGCCATTTTTTTAGGCATCAGATTAAAGAAAGCTTTCAAGAAACCTTACACAAAAAAAAGGCTGGATGCCTATACGGCGGAAGTACTGATAACACTGCCGGTGACCCAATGCGACACAAGCTAAATTCAACTATTCCAAACGCTCAAAGGTGGACTGATAATGTAATCAATGCAGTCACTTTTGCTTGTCTCATGCGTGACTTGTGCAGCACTTGTAATCAGCGCACGTCATCACAACATTTCCGCATAAAAATGACAATTCGAACGAAGAAATTCTCCGCATTGCGGTTCGAAACCAGGCTTTCTGTGTGCCAGGCGGGCATGGGACGCTTAGTAGTAGTTGTATAAAACTTTATTCCGCAAAATGGGACGGGGTTTAGGGGTTGAGGTCTTGAGCGACGCATAATCCATGAAGATCCGTTGGTTAAGAGAGACAGAGAGAAAACTTTATTACAACAGGAACTCCGGGCACGCCCCAGGGACCCCGCACGACCCCACTCCACTCAAAAGTTTATGTTCCTGAGGTCCATAACACTGGCAGCCCGGCCGGTGGCAATGGTCTGCACGGCCGGGTCCTCCGAGCGCAGCAGGGTCTCCCAGTCCTCCCAGGTCTTCAGGTTCTCTAGGTCCCGCGGTGGAGGGTCCGCCGGGCAGAGGGAAAGGATGTGGAGGGAAGAAGCGAAGGGTTCTGGGCATAGGGCGCATGCCGGAGTAGGGAAGGAGGGATGATAGTGGGCTAGGGTAAGGGGCGCGGGGAGAGTGTGTGTCTGTAATCTGCGCCAGAGTGTTGCGTGTCTGTTATCTAGGGAGGGGTGGGGCGGAGGGTAGAGCTGGCGTGAGGCTCTGTATACCTGGGTCAGCTCACTGAATGAGTGCATGCGCATCCCGCATCCGAGGCCACCTGAGCCCGGTTTAAAGAACCTCGGGCTAAAAGGTTGGCGGCCTCGTTTCCAGGATTCCCGGAGTGCGCAGGCACCCATATCAGCTCCACTTGGCGGGGCGGGGGTGCATCGGGCGAGTCCAGTATGCCAAAAGCAGGGACATGGATTCGGCCTCGAGCAAAATTTAGAATCGCAGTTTTTGAATCACTGAAAATGTACCGGGCTTCCGTGCGGGTGATTGCGAGTGCAATGGCGGCTTCCTCTGCAGCCTCTGGGGAGGTGTTGAGAGGGAGAGCTAGTGTGATGAGTGCAGATAAAGAGGAGTCCACCACAGCTGCTGTCGCTTCATCACCCGTGCAGGCAGCGTCCACCCATACGGCGTCCGGCTCGGAGCCGTACGCTCGATGGAGTGCCTTCGCACGGGCTCTGCGGCGCTGCTCATGGTGGGACGGGTGCATGTTCCTCGGGAGCGGCCTGATGAGGAGCTCCTGGTGAAGGGATCGTGGGAGGGCGAGGAGGGTTGGGTCGTTGGCAAGTATTCTGATTCCGAGGGAGTCCAGGATATACCGACCTGTGGAGGTTTTTGTGAGCCTGATGTATTGAGCCTGTCGGTAGGCCTCCACCAGTTCCCCGATCGTTTTGTGGAGGCCCAAGCCTAGTAATCTGTCAGTGGGTGTGTTGAGAGGAAGATGAAGTGCTACTTTGAATGCCTTGCGAATCAAAGCATCCAAAGCGTTTATGTCATGTTTGGATAGTTGTAAGTATGGGGTAGTGTACAGCACACGGCTGAGGACAAAGGCGTGAATGAGGCGACATAGGTCACGCTCCTTCATGCCTCTATGATGTCACGAAACCCTGCGGATGAGGTGCGATATCGCACCTACAACCTGCTTGAGTTTCTTCAGAGTGGTGGTGTTTTTGGCATCGTTCTGGATGTGCCGGCCCAATACACGGAGGGTGCCAACCTCAGGCACCGGGTCACCATTCAGTTCAATGACAATGGGGGAGCGGGGACAGCGGTGGTTCTTCGGACGGATGAGGAGCAGTTCGGACTTCTCTGGGGAGCAAGACACTCCGATGGTCCGTGCGTAATTTTGGGTGAGGGGGGCTGCTTCCTGTAAGGTGTTCTCTATGTCACCGTCACTGCCGTGGGTTGTCCACAGGGTGATATCGTGGGCATAAAGAGTGTGCTTCAGATGGGGAATAGTTGCCAATTTTCGGGCGAGGGGGATGAGGGTAATGTTAAAGAGAAAGGGGGAAAGGACGGACCCTTGAGGGGTGCCGATACTCTGAAGCGTGTAGGAGGGGAAAGACAAAGGTCCGAAGTGTATCTCAGCCGTGCGGTCAGTGAGAAATGCTTGAATGTAGGCATACGTGCGCACACCCACATTCAATGGGGATAAGGCAGTCATGATCGCCTGATGTTCAATGCGATCAAAAGCTTTGGAAAGATCCAAAGCTAAGACTGCCTTGGTGTGACCTGGAAGAAGCGGGTCAAAAAGGTCGTTTGTGAGTTGCAGCATGGCGTCCTGTGCGGATAGATGGGGGCGGAATCCCACCATGCTATGCGGGTAAGGGTCCGCGCAGCACGGAGTGACCCCGTTGCTTTGTGCAGGACGGAGTGTGTGTGGAGGGTTGTAGTCACCTTAGGCAGCGATTACTTGCTAAAAAAATGCTTGGTTTAGGTTTATTGCGGTTTAACGTCCCGAAGCGACTCAGGCTATGAGAGACGCCGTACTGGAGGGCTCCGGAGATTTCGACCATGTGGGGTTCTTTAACGTGCAGTGAAATCTCACAGCACACGGTCCTTGCTTCGGGCCTGCCAAGTGTCAGGTGATGTGTCATGTGGCAAAGATGGCTTGCAAAAAGAGTTGCTGACGTTCAAACAAAACTGCTTTCGCATCTCGCCACAATACAGCAGGATGCTGCGCTCTCCAAATTTTTCGCACTCAATGCAGAAAAGTGTTCCAAAAATTTTCGGCCTTTGCTAAACTTTGATGACAATGTGCTCTAATGCGGTTGCATGTGCAAATGCGATCGAATATCCCCAGTGAATTTCAGTCTCCATTCTAGAAACGTGTTTAACGCATGGGAATTCCTTGCCGTGTAGAACGCGTGCAAATAGTATGCGCAAAATTATATTTCTGACCGTTAGATAAGTTTTTCCTTTTTGTACAATGTACCCTAATAACGATGACGTGGTCGACCATAGTGTAACTAATGGCGCTGATGAAATTTCATGAGAAGTTCTGCTGATACGTATTCAGTTTTGAAGTATGAAACAAGTCTTGTACGCTCAACAAATTTGTTCCGTTTATTTAAAAGTATGAGGCCGCCTTGCTATATTTAATCTTTGTTGCATCGATAGCAACCAGACAAGGTTGCCTATTGTGATGAGACATGAACAAACTCTTTCTGTGTGCAACAAAATTAAGGATAATTTCTATATTTGCTCAGTCGCTAGCAGACCTGAAATGCCCTGGTGAACGTATCCAAGTTAGCCGCACATACGAAATCTCTGAAGTACGGACGCCACATGATATGGCGAATTTGTTCATGTCAGTATGATTTCCGTCAGTTTGCTGTAAAGCTGCCGTCTGCTTTCAAGAAGATTTCCGTTCCATGTATACCCCCCATCAAGAGTATATAGCCCAAGGGGTTTGCTTGTGAAGCCTGCCGCGCACCTTGTTATGCAGCCTGCGCAGGAATAGCTTTGCGTCCTCAATTCTCCCTAGCTTTCGACTAGTAGATGTGCTAGCAATCCCCGCTAAACAGATTCGCAGCAGTTCATTGGGCCTTATGCTTTGACGGGGGCTGTTCATGACCTTATTTCACGCCAGCGTGCATTCAGGTCTTTCCTTATGCGCTGTCTACGTTGCCTGATATGTTCGATAACCTGCTGTATCTTGTTCAAGTTCAGGTAAAAAATACTACGGAATAAATGAAAATATTACGATCTCCAGCATTTTACTGAAAAAAAAAAATGAATTTGACGCAGTCCAAAGCTGTCTTTCAAAAGAAACTATCTATTTATAGAACAATGCTGAGTAAAAATGATGAATTCTTCCCGCAATGACCATATCTCCTTGAAGCTACGTAAGTATGAGCCAATATTGACAACCTAAAAGTTGAGGGTCTGCTTTATTAAACACCAGTTCACACAGCAAGGATGCACAAAATCAAGCGAAAAAGCGCGTGAATAATACGTGGTTTCAGCTCGCTATAGGCCTCTTGCGCGGTAGTTTGAGGTCACGTGGCGGCGCCTGGTGGCCGCCAGTTAAACCTGGCTCGGTAGTACCAGGTTGGGTCAGTAGTGAGCCCTGGCTGTGGCGGCGCACCTTTCTAGCCTACGTTTTGCCTCTATTCGCGCGTTTTTCTGCACTGTTGTGAGTGCGACAAGGCTCGTCACTTGTGACCAACCACGCCGCGGCCTGGCCGTGGCTTAGTTTTTCGAAAACCGACGCTCCGTGTGCCTTAGGACGAAATGCAGGCAGGAGAAAGAATCGGCGACGCCGATCCGCCCGAGAGACCTCGCTCAGTCTCGAAAAAACGTCACCGTCGTTACTGCTGCGTTGGGGGCTGCCACGAGCAAGAAGGTCTGAATCCCAATATCAAAATCCACCATTTTCCTTCAAGGTCTCACGAAGCGGAGCGCCAGGCGCGCTGGATAGCTCCAGATCGACGCACTGTGCTGGCTGCTTCGCCTGCCTTGATGTTTGTTTGGTTATCCGCGTTGCTGAAATTCGTTCTTTTTGCACATTGAGTCCGGACGGCAAAACGTGGGATGCAGTGCCGAACACCAGGATATGCAGTGGACACTTTGTGGGTAACGAGAAAAACAATTCGGCCAGTCATCCCGCATATGTACGTATAGTCTTCCCCGCGGTCTACAGCCGGCCTTATCCTACTTGTGTTCGTCTTCTTTTGGCGCTTACCTCTCTCAAAATATGTATATGTAGCGAGCAGCCACATATGCAGGCGTAGAATGAGAATTTATGCATTCTACAACACAACTTGTCTAGCACATTCCTACATACGCAGTTGGACCAAGCAAGCAGCAAAGCAGCAAAAAGTGTACCATGACAATCACCAAACAGTAGGGAATGCGCAACAGAGCAAGGAGCAAAAAGTGAGAAACGAACAGCATAATTCAGAGATCATATCAAGGGAATGCACAACACAGCAAAGAGAGCAAAAAAAATGCATGGTATAATTCATATTTCATGACAACATCTCACTTCAGATAATCACTATTAAGGCAAATCGGCATATCAGCAGGCATGGCTGGTGATTCACGACTAGAGACCCGGCCACTGCGACAATTGACAATTCGACCGGTGCAACGTGGTGAGGTGGCCAGGTGCGTGCAAATGATCACAAATGAGCGGGTTGATTAGGTGCGAATTCGCTACCCACTACGAGCAGCCCAGCGTCGAGAGTGAAAGGTGCACATTGTCGACCTCAAACCAGCACGTATGTGGCAGCGCGGCATCACTGATTACAGCGAACGTGTTCGAGCGATGTCGTTTTAAGGATTAAAAGCTACATCAAGAAAACGACATCAAGAGCGCAGCGCACGAGCTCGCGCTGCAGCGTTATTCGGGTGCGAGCCAGCAAATGCTGCATCATGTTAGCATTTGCTGAATTAACAGACGGCGGCTACTACAAAGCAGGCATGACTACTTGTTTAGCGAGATGCAGTCAACAAAGACTGCAGGAGCCCCACCGTTTCGTGGCATGCTGAAAGACCGCTGCTGGCGCGTCGTGTACCGTCCTGCGCTCGAGCAGTCCCGTATACATGTCTGTTTAGCGCTGCTGCGAATTCATATATAGCAAGTATTTCATCGCGCTGGTGCGCTTGAATCTCGAAGAGTGCAGACCTTACCTGAAATTCAACTTCGTATCCGACTCTCCTCACTTGCGAATGACACCGCGCTGAAACTTCGCCGCTTATTTTTTGAACAGAGTACAAGTACTTGGCGTTGCATAATTTCTTTCCTTTACACAGCGTGCCTGCCCTGAAAAAATCTTCGGCGCCCGATATTCGCTGTGGGCCATGGCACAGCACAAGTGAACGTCGCGGGTCCATACTGCCAACGTGCTTTCCGAAACAGACGCCAGAGCCTGGTACTACCCAGCCGAGGGCAGAGGGCGCTCTTTAGCACCCTTTTCGCAGCGCCCCCTGGGCAATGCAAGAGGTCTATACTTCTTAAGCAGTAATAACATCTGCTCGTGAATTATTCTCTAGCAGAATCTCTCACAGCCGCATAGCAGGCATACAAAAAGGGTTTTTGTTGAATGCTTCAGAAAAGTTTTTTCGATGCAGCTGCACGCATAAACAGAACATAAAAAGGCAATCACAACTGCTTCATCTGAATTAAGTTTTTATTGATATTTTATTGATGAAGTGTCTCTTTGTGCCTCGGTTCGTGTTCATTTCGACGCAAAAGAAACAATACTTCACAAGTTTTCTGAGGTTTCTTTCCATTTTTTCACACCACTTGATTTAACCTGGTGGCATCTATTACTACATTCACTGGATTAGAGAATGCGTAATGGTCGTCCAGAATTGAATGTCGAGCTCAGAGTTTGAAAGTCCTTGTGCCGGCGATTCCTGTAAATGCTTTTTTTGTCTTTTCAAGCATGCCGATGCATTGTTTCAGCTACTAGAATGGAGCAATATATTGACAAAGATCGATATTGAATTAAACTTATCCTCACTGATTAATCAGCATTTGGAAAGACACAGGCTGTAAGGCAGGCATTGATTTCCAAAGGCAACCACGAAAAATTTCCTATCAGGAAAAGCAGTCGCGCATATCTAAAATACTATTTGCGCCCAAACTTCACAAAAAATTCGTTTAATAAGCTTAACAGCTTCATACTGGTTGGCATATACAAGGGCAGTCATCATGAACATCATCATCAGCCTGACTGCGCCCACTACAGGGCAAAGGCTTCTCTCACGTCTCTGCAATTATCCCTGCCCTTTTCCAGCTGCAGCCACCGTATTCTCGTAAACTTCTTGATCTCATCTCCCCACCCATCTTTAATCCGCACCCTGCTGCTTTTGGCTTTTCTTGGTATTCACTCCATTGCCTTTCAGGACCAGTAGCTATTTTCCTTTCGCATTGCATGCCCTGTCCAAGCCCACCTCTGCTTCTTCGTGTCGACTAGGAACTAGGATGTCATTAACCTGCGTTTCATCCCTGACCCACTCCGCCCTCTTCCTGCCTCTTAATGTTTGATCTATGATTTTTTTTTCTTTACATGGCTTATCGCGTCATGTCAGGATGTCATGTGCATGATTCTGGGACAAAAATTTTGAATGTTGGAAAATTGCTACATACTCTTATAGAAAAATTAAGTTAATATTCCATTCTTCTGATGCGTAACATAGCCTTTCTTTTAACGTGTTTCAATCTATCGTATCGAGCAGTCACGACTGCCATAGAAAAAGCAATGGGGAACGCTTTTGATAATAGCAACAATGTAAACAGTAAAAAAATGCCAGCCTGCCGTCGCGTGGTCTGCGGATATATTGACTGTTATACTGAAATCTCATATTATATAAAAATATTGCGTTCAGTAAACTGCTTCTCGTTCAAAGATGCTTTTGTCGAGAATTTTTGTGTATGCATAACCCGCGTTTGTTCCCGCGCCCATTTCGGTCTGCCCGCTTCCGGTCTCTTAACGTCACACTTATTATTTTCATTTCCACAGGTCGCCGTGTAGCGTGGTGTAAGTACAGCGCCATAAGTCAGAAATGCCATGTCGGGAATATAATTACCATGTTTTATTGTATACGGTGGTAATTTCGTTTGCCTCGGCGTTGCAGAGGGTGCGGATTGGGGTGTATAAGTAAGAACGCTACTGGCGTTGTTGTCACTTGCTCGTCTCCTCTAAATGACGAGGTGCATTAGCTCCTTTTGTGTGACGATCTAAAGGAACGAAGAAAACATAATAAAACAGGCCAGCTTCCGCTGCTGACGGTTCAGACCTGTTATATGCCAGCGCAGTCGCAGACAAGCATAAAATCGTACGGAATGCGTAATGTAGTAATTGCTTTAAATGAAATGGCTCCACTACAGCAAATGTAAGCATTTTCTCTCTTCTATTCCTTGACTGGTAGATTTTGCATATTTAAACGTTGCTGCCCTTTTTAATGATGCAGGTTGCAAATTAACACGAGTGTACAGGCAAAGAATAACGTAGGAATTTGCCTTATCATGGCATATATTGACCTCACTTGGTTGATCTGTCAGTCTAGTGTGAGCATTTACTGTTCCCTGACTTGTCTATTTGCAAAGGATGGAAATCATCATAGTTTTTCTGCAACTTTTCGAATTTGCTCTTCAGTGTGGTTGAGTAAGCACCAAAGTATTGAATGCGCGAAGAATAAATACTGTAGTCAAGAGTTCGACGAAACATCGTCTGGGCAGGTGGAGGCAAAATAAAAGACATAGGGTCACTGACCAAGCCAAAGTTTAATTGGACGTACTCACGTTACGGGAGCCCTACGGCTTCCTTGTTCACAATGCCCATTGTGAACAAGGAAGCCGTAGGACTTCGGAGACGTCAGTACGTTTCATTAAACTTTGACTTGGTCAGTGACCCTATATCTTTTATTAAGATTAAATACTGAAGAGTCTGTGCTTACAGTCCATAATATTTCGTCTTAAGAACATTGTATTTTTGGCCGTGGAAATCGGTCAATTGAGCATGGGTAAAAAGATCACTACCGCCAATTTTTTAGAAACGGTTAATATTTGGCCAGGCTCCACGCCATTTCTTCGCGTATTAGTTTGACGTTATATAAGAAACTTATTTAGTTTTGAGGTGTACAGACGTAGGCTCACTGCAAAAGCTCGCGAAAGACGTAGTGCAGGAGAGCGGTTGAACGTTCACTAGCGGAATCCTCGCCCATTGCAGGCAATGGCCGAGAATGTGCGTAAATTGTGCACTGCAAACTTCCTTTGCTTCCTTCGATTTCATGAACATTTTCATTCTAAACAGATGGCTACCCTCGGTCTTCCGATCGTTATTTGAGTGCAGAATTGTAGTTTCTTCGTCGAAACGAAAAATATCCAGCTGTAATGAATTATTACGTCCACCACACAGTTATGACCGCCTCGGTGAAATAAAAAAAAATAGAGCTAGGCTTACCGGCTTAGTGATTAAATCGCCTAAACCTGTTAAAGTTTTGTTATAGCAATTATACCCTTGCACTTTGCAGTGTAACCACACCCAAGAGGAGCATTCCTCTGTCCTCGCCATAGCCGCCTACGTCCATGGTAGCAACCCTCTCGGCAGCTGCCTTCCCGCTGTGCATATCTTCGCTGTCCCCTTAACCTTCCAAGCCAAGAGGCTACCAGTCGCCTCCTACCTTCTCTATTTTCCATTTCTACTTGCCACCTTCCTGCTCTCCCCTACATTCATTATTACAGCGCAAAGACCGCACAGAACAAGAAGGGGACACAACAGTGCTGTTGTGTCCCCTTCTTGTGCTGTGCCGTCTTTGCGCTGTAATAATGAATGTAGGTAACCAACTCGCCCAAAATGTTGTATTATGCTCTCCCCTAAACGTGGCAAGACAGATTTTCTTCTTACACCTGCCACCTGCCGTGGTTGGTAGGTGCGAATATAACTAAACTGAAATAAATCCTCTTCAGGTAAATTGTATTAATTTAAATACCCTACTTCATTTAGAAATCAGTAAAATATGGCTAACGCTAATGCATGGTAGAATGTGCAACTATAAGACTAAACAAAAGTTATAACAGCTTTCGTTGTACAGCACATCACGTTTAGATCTCGGTAGCAAATTTCCAAGAAATACTATGAATTTCAGCATTTTACTGAGCAGAAAGCAGCGATCTTTGCATGCCTCGTACACTGGCAGCAAATTTGTGCTCTAGTGCTAGCCTTAATTGTTTGAATAATAGAATTGTTTGAAAGTTTGAATTGGTCGAATAAGTGTGCGAGAAGGGAAACGCTGCAGCAAAGCGCCATTGTGTTCATGTAGACAAGATCAAATGCATGACTGGCTTAATTGGTTTAATTGATACAAATTACCGTATAGATTCAAAAGCCTGCGGGCTGGATCCCTTTGTTTTACTCGCGCACATTATCTCTAATGATGGGTACACTACAATTACTCCTCAGCCATTTGCATGACATTGTCATGATACAACAGCTTGCAAATTCTACAGCAGGTCTCTGCTGACACCACACTGTTTTCGTTGACCATCGCAGGATGCATGTGATCAGCACTTTACAGCCAAACCGCCACGTGACTTCCCTTAGTGCCATGCCATGTTACTACAGAAAATGATGATGTAAAAGTTGCCTACGATATGTGTTTAACTACTTGCCGCACTTGTCAGGACCAAATTCATAATGTTGACTTATAAAAAGCTGATTTTTCCGGGTCTGTCCCACGATCTCTTCCATGCAGTCTGTCGGACGGAAGTGCCTGGGCCCGTAGTGTTCAGTTCACTCTTCATGTCATATCGCACAACACATTGTGGTGGATTTATCGCTGTCCTGTTGTAATCTTCTGAAATAAAACGAGTGCAACAGGCGAGATATGAAATCCACGCATTCACAGTACACTTTGAATGTAGCTTTCATATCTCGTCTAATCCACAACGTTGTCTTCCATATTTTTTGAAGTTTTGAAACAGGGTTTGTATCCCACGTAGCACGGAAACCCTCTCTTAGAAAAGTAAGAGAATAAACGTTACTTTAAATACAACAAAACTAACTTACCCACTTGGAGACTGAACACTAAAGTGTGGCCAGTATATATGAGCGCAGAGACGTATAACCAACGCTACCGTAGTGAGAACCGCCCGAGCAGTGCAACTTCCTGCAAAGGAAGGGGCTTCATGTCACAGCTGCTAAGTTTTAGAAGCAATGGCTACACGGAAGTAGAGCGTCATAGACTTACAAACCGGCCGCGACCAAGCCCTTACCCGAAACCCACTGGCGGGCTGTAATCTAACTGAAGATTTTATTCCATGATGTGACTACTCGAGTGTTTTAAAACTGGCGACGGAGACTGCACGTATAGGTGCGCGCATTCATAAATGGAGCATGCTCTTCGCCTTCCGACTCGGAAATGGACAAAAGAAACCTTTGTCCACTAAAAACGCACATACATCACTAGCAGCATGCACGTATCTAAGCTGCCAATTTCAACAATTCGTGAGAAATGCTAGGATACAATTAGCTCTGTTTATTTTTTTTCCCCATCTGTATTTAGAATTCATGAACACGCAAAGTATTGGCAACAAAAAGCAGAATACTCCGCAGTTACTGCGAAAATGTCTGACACAAATGTTGGAAGGCAAAACACAGTGGCACATTCAATTTTAGTTTCTCTTCTAATGTCCGTGGTCCACCCGAAGCTCAGGCGCTCCCATTAAATTTCTCTCCCCAGGCTGAAAGTGACAAATTGAGATATTTCCTTCGATGCGAGTCTCCACTCTCAGTGATTTCCATCAGCGTACATATAGTGTAATTTCCTAATACATGCGGTACTTTTTTGTGGAAATAGCTGCTAACTACCTTTGCCAGAAAGCCCAGGTCTGCTGTACTTTTTACATGATACAGCTGGTGTGCTTGGGGCTCACATAAGGCGAAAGTGTAAGTAGAGTTCATTAGAATCCTCAGCATCTATATTTATTCTGAACAAATTCGAGCTTATGAGAGCCGCGCAGATGTGCTAAAAAAGGCCCTCAAGTGATGCTTCAGTTCCCCGCATGAAATAGTGTAGCAATCCCTACACCGCGTGACGCAACACAGAACCTGATGTGACAGATGGATCTAATGTACACCTTCGCACACAGTAATCGTTTTTGCGCAGAACAAGCCCTTACTTTCGTTAATTTTTCACTTGTAATAAATGCACATCTTTATTGCTATTTTCAGTGTAAGCTCCACCTGATGGTAGAAGACTGCCAACGAGGCTGTACTTGCTTCGGAAATGCAAATCACCGTTATATGGGGTTATGCCTGAGAACCGGTCTCAAGCCTCCCCTGGGTTGGTACCCTGCCAATCATTGCCGTTAAATACGTGTATAACCTTCTTTACGTGGTCCTCGTATTGGTCCAATAAATATTTTAGGTCACTGATTAAGCAGTCTGCTTTTAATGAGATAGTATTATCATTGTCCTGACACGAAAGCCCTGCCGGTTCGGTGCCACGAAAATCGCTGAGTGGTCGAGAAATGTCACGTAACTTCATGAAGACTTCACAGCCTGCCATTGTGCGCAACCCTAATTGTGGTGAGAAGTCACGCGACCCTGTGACGTCATTCCAACATGTCCGCCTTGGAGAGTCGCAGTTGCGAGCAACCCAGCTTCAGGACAGTAGCTGAAATAGACAATCGAAGTCAGAAATTAGAAACAAATGTGGTATACGCAAATACTGGCACAGTCACAACATAATGGACATCTGATTCTACAGGCTGATAGAACAAGTGAAAATAAACTGGCGTAGACACACAGAAATTGCCATAGAGGCTGCGATGTCAGTGCACATTAAAGAACCCCAGGATTCCAATAAGGATTCTGGGTAGGAGTCGCGATCAGATGGCACGTGATATTCTTGAAGTTTTTATGATCAATAAGAAGGGAAGCACTTGTGTTATCGACTCTTCAGTATCCCTCCGTAGAAATGAAGTGTCCTTTCTTTACAGTTTTTTGTGACGTGATGTACTGTGCATCTTTTCAGCCCTGCATTTTCAGCGGCCGTGTGTTGTTTGTATTGACGGGTTCTTCATTTTGTTACTGTTTTTGTCTTTTCCTATTTCTTGGTTTTCCGGTTCTGACGCCTTTTGCTTAATGCTTTTGACTCTGTCTTTGCTACGATTGTCATTTGTTTTTTTTACTTTTTTTACTTTTTATTTTTAGTTTCATTTCCGGTGTTTCGTTTCTGACTGATTTTGCTTCGCATGTTTGACGCTGCTTTAGCTACGATTGTTTGACACTGCTTTCGCTACGAATGGCCTCCTCTAATTTCTGTTACCAGAATCTCTTAGTTTTTTCTGCAGGGGTTAAATGTTTCTTGTCTGTTAACCTGATGTTGCTGCTTTTTTCCACGTGTTGGGTTCGGAGCGATAATGCGATGAGTGTCATGCCTGAGCTGTATGTTTAAATATTCCAATATTTCCTTGTAATAAACAGTTGGTAGTGTGCGCATGTGGTGTCCCCTTTCTTGATAGTGTCCTTTTTGCGCCGCCGTTCATTTCATCATGCACCAACTCGCCCCTGAGGCCATCCTTCTGACTATTTTTTGCTTTGTAAGGGGCCCTGCCTACACGAGCAGGGCTCCCAAGTGCCATATCGGCGGCTCCGCCCCCAACATGTGTTATTTTTCATACAAAACTGTAGAGCTGATTACACTCTCGTGTAAGACTGATGACACAGCGATGCTGTTTGAGTTTTATTCGGAATGTGACCGAAGTCGCCGCATCCGTTCTCGAGCAGCGGCACGTCGGCTTTCGCGCCCGGCTTCCTCTTGTTCGAGAGCAGACGGGCCCAGATCGTATGTCGACTTGTCTGGTCGCACACACGCTTCGCTCGGTAACACAGGCTCGAAACTCGAATCTTCTACTGGATGACATCTCAATGTAGACACACCTGGTTGCGCACACGCTGCGCTGGGTAACACGGACTCGGAACTCCAATCCTTTGTTGGAACTCGCTGTGATCTTGACGCATTCTCAGCAGCACGATATTCGGGATTGGACCAAAGTCGTCGCATCCGTTCTCGAGCAGCGGCACGTCGGCTTTCGCGCCCGGCTTCCTTTTCTTCGGGAGAGAGATTCTTTTTCCGTGGCCCCATCTTCGTCGGTTGTTGTTCTTGTTCCGACTGTATCAAGGATCCACAAAGAATAATGCACCTTATAGGATGTATGCTGGTGGACGCCGCGTGTGGTCCAGGCAGTTCAGTAGCTGTGGCTTACCATCCAGCATCCCCCCCCCCCTCTTACCATAGACGACCCTGTACCCTTCAAGAAGCAGAGGAAGCAGCTATACCAATAGCCATCGCCAAAACCAATACGGCTTATATATTTAGCGATTCCAAAACAGCCATTTTTAACTTCACCCGCGACGCGTTCATCTATCTATAATGATAGATATATTGGTCGCCGTCGTTTCTACGACTATGATTCTCTCTTGGCAGACCTCAATATGTGTACCCTTGGCGACAGGCGACGCATAAGTGACTTGCAGTTTCTGCAAAAAGTCGTGCGCGGTTTCATTATCTGTGGGATCCCATGATGTCGCTGAATTTTCGTGTGCCGCATGCAAAACCCGCAAAATGTTTTGACACATTTTATCCCGATTTCCACGACATCTCTCCAATGACACGTTTACAAATCCTGTATAACAAAACGTTTATTGAAACGGACATATTTGCCTAATTGTTGTTTTCATGCCTGGTTTTAAGTATTTTTAAGTGGTCTTTCTGATGTATCTGACCTAGTGTCCGCTCGTTTAGGCCACTTGGCGGTTGAGGCACACTCAAATAAACATATCTATCTATATATGTGTCTATCCCCCCGCGTGGCAGATATTGATAATGTGCGCCTTAATTTCCGACCGGAGTATTGAGCTCGTGTGAGTGCCGGCTCACTCTGGCAATCCCAGAAATGAAGCCGCCGACTGCATAGCCCGAGGACTTATTTGCCGGGCAAATGGCGACCCCAGCCGAGATTTCTCGAGGGAGTGAGCACACACGCACACGTTCTCAGAACTCACATAATAAGCACGCCTAGCCCGTCGACTCTACCCCCCTACCCACCCCCACCTATCGCTCTCCCAAAAAATCCTCTGGAGGCGACTCCAGATCCGAACTCTTCCCTACCCCTCAGCTTCTATTCTACTTCCGCCCCGTTTCCCCAGAGTCTCTCTGCACAGAATCGCACGCCACCAGGGACAGCCCGCCATCGGAACATGGGAGGAATGGGAGGCCCTCCTTGCGGCGCTGGACCCAGACACGTAACTTCACTGTGTGAACCGGGGTGCATGTGCCATGGCCCTACGTGGCCTGCTCACATGTGCGTAATGTGGGAGTTGTGCGGTGGCCCTGAGACCTTGAACGGTGCAAACTCGCTTCCATATTAAAGTTTTCCATCCATCGATACATCCATGTAGGAAGGATGCGAGGGAAGGTGCACAGGCCTGCCCACTACCAATACCTTGCTGTGCCCGGCAGCGCTAAAACATTTTGACCCCTCCTTTAGCGGCAGCTGCCCACACTGTAGTGCAGTGTCTTCTGACACCTATCACATGGTGTGGGCCTGCCCCTCCAACCCCGCTATTCCCCCCATCCCCAACCCAACCCGGAAGGAATGGGAGGCGACCCTGCTCGGCTGCCACGACTTACAGGCCCAACAAGCCTTAGTCGGGCGCGCCCGGGCGGCGGCAACCGCTACTGGGGTCCCATACTAGGGACCTCCACCTAGTGTTTGTAAGGATCGGTCCCTTACGGGCTGATCGAAACATACCTCCTGTTCATTCTTAATAAATGTTTTCACCACCACCACCACCACCTCGGAATGAGCCACAATCGATGCCACGTGCAGACCGAGAACAGTTGAAAGGTGTGAGAGAGAAGTTTGAAAGAACAGACACGCGTCGCAAAAGGAGCGTCCGCCCAAGCGACACCGCCGCCTATAACAGATACCCCAAGCCCCGTGTCGTCGGGCGCCGCAGCGCAGCTCCTTTTATTATACCATGTTGTTACTTAACACCCCAGAGGGGTCTTTGTATTAGATGTCCGCTCGGACAGGGGGCGTCAGGCGTCCGTAGGTGGTCTTATTACTGCGAACACAGCCACCGCTCCTCACGACGAACAAGCCTCTGCGCATGACTACCGGTAGAACATCCAGCTTAAACAGTATCGTTGCTAAATTATTTCAACCACCACTGCGGTTGTACTCCCTTAGCTAACGAGCTCTCCTGGCTAGGGCCCGAGCTGCCCAAGAAGTCACAGGGTTCCCGGGCTGGCCCTTAAGGCCAGTCCCCACTCTCTCCTGTAAAGAGCAAAAACAAATGTTTTCCATCACCAGTCACAAAGCGGAGAGAGAGAGAGAGAGAAAAAAAAACTTCATTTGAACAGGAATTCGGGGCACGCCCCAGGGTCCCCGCACGACCCCACTGCACTCAAGTGTTTATGTTCCTAAGGTCCATAACACTGGCAGCATGGCCGGTGGCGATGGTATGCACGGCCGGGTCCTCCGAGCGCAGCAGGGTCTCCCAGTCCTCCCAGGTCTTGAGTTTATGTCCCGCGGGGGAGGGTCCGCCGGGCAGAGGGAACGGATGTGGAGGAAAGAAGCGAAGGGTTCTGGGCATAGGACACATGCGGGAGTGGGAAAGGATGGATGACAGTGCGCTAGGTTAAGGGGTGAGTGGAGAGTGTAGGTCTGTAGTCTGCGCCAGAGTGTTGCGTGTTTGTTGTCTAGGGAGGGGTGGGGCGGGGGGTAGAGTTCGCGTAAGGCTCTGTACGCCTGGGTCAGCTCACTGAATCTGTGCATGCGCTCCTTCGTGAATCTCCGATCCGACGCCACCTGAGCCCGGTTTAAAGAACCTCGGGCTAAAAGGTTCGCGGCCTCGTTTGCGGGATTCCCGGAGTGTGCAGGCACCTATATAAGGTCCACATGGCGGGGCAAGGGTGCATCGGAGGAGCCCAGTATGTCAAAAGCAGGGACATGAACTCGGCCTCGAGCAAATTTTAGAATCCCAGTTTTAGAGTCACTTAAAATATACAGGGCTTCCGTGCGAGTGATAGCAAGTGCAATGGCGGCTTCCTCTGCAGCTTTTGGGGACGTGTCTGGAGGGTGAGGTAGTGTGAGGAGGGTGATGAAGAGGAGTCCACCACAGCTGTTGTCGCTTCATCACCCGTGCATCATACTCACTAACCTAAGTCACACCGACTGTGGCCTCAACACATTCCAATACATAAGCCAATTTTTAATGGATCGTCAATCCTACATTCGAATTCAAGATAGAGACCATGGTCCTTACCTACTCGGCAGGCGGAGAACCCCTCAAGGCGCGGTACTTTCCCCGCTGCTCTTCAATCTGGCCATGATGCACCTGCCGGCCCAGCTGAGTGGTGTCGCCGGCGTGCAGCACGCCCTGTACGCCGATGACATCACTCTGTGGGCCACGCAGGGCAGCACAGGAGACAATGAAACCAGCCTGCAAACAGCGGCGACGATAGTAGACCGCTACGCCCGCCGCTGCGGTCTTCAATGTTCCCCTCAAAAATCGGAATTTGTGCACCTCCGCCCCTCACAGAAATGCACAACTAAAATATCTCTCTCTCTTGAGAGTGGTCCCATGCGCGAAAGTGATGAGATGCGGGTACTTGGACTCTACATCCACGAACACAGGCGGCCAGACACTACATTGGCCAAACTCCGTAAGGTTGGGGACCAGGTGGGCCGCATGGTCCGCCGGCTTTCCAACAAACGCGGAGGGTTACGAAGTAAGGATGCCTTGCGGCTGGCAAACGCCTTCGTAACTAGTCGAATTCTCTATTCGACTCCTTATCTCCACCTACGGAAACAAGAGGAGGACACCCTTGAGGTCATCATTCGCAAAATTGTTAAACATGCCCTTGACCTCCCCATCACTACTTCAAACAGCCGGCTTATGGCTCTTGGGGTGGTGAATACTTTCCGGGAGTTCCGGGAGGCGCACCTTAAAAACCAGTACACGCGCTTGTCACTAACGGAGTCGGGTCACCGCCTTCTTGCTCGACTCCATATCCAACACACCCCTCCAATGGAAGACAGGTTTCGCATCCCGGAACTGTGGAGACGTGCCCTCCAAGTGCGGCCTCTTCCAGCAAACATGTCACATGAAGACCACAATGGTCGGCGCCTGGCACGACCGGAAGAGCTAGCCCCATATTATGGCAACAAAACAGGTGTATACTACGTGGACGCCTCCGGCCCTCACCACGGGGGATAGTACACGGCCGCGGTAGTTCGCAACAGCAACACAGTTAACGGCCTAACTTTCAGAGCCCGCAGTGCAACACAAGCAGGAGAGGTCGCGATTGCTCTCGCGGCCTCACATTCGAATTCAAAATACATAATCACCGACTGACGAGGGGCCTGTCGGAACGTCGAACAAGGCTGCACTCCCTTCATAGCCTATCGAATATACCAAAATTGCATACGGGATACGGACCCCGCACACCGTTACCTCATATGGGCCCCTGCTCATCAGGGGTTGGCAGGAAACGAGGCAGCAGACGCAGCCGCCCGCGCGCTCTCTAACCGGGAAGGGCGCGCGCGTTCGCACGGAGAGTCAGACGTGCTGCTCGTCGGCTCCGGCGATTTTCAGCCGGAGCAGCGGAAGTTTCCGCCTGACCCTAGCAAGATCATCCCCAACGTGCACCAAAAGCTGTCGGGAACATCTGGACACCAGTTTTTTCCAAGGTGGGCCCGGTTAAACCCCTTTTTCGGGCTACACATGGCCCGATCGGGCCGGTGGCGCGGCTAGGCCTAACGGCCGAACCGGTACCCGGCACATCGGGGCCTCTGGCCACTGACGCCAGTATGGCTGCTACGAAAATCTCCTGCCGAGGCTACGACCCCGAAAACATGCACTGGACAACGGTTAATCCAGCGGCAACCGAAGGCCCAGTTTCGGCAACGGTTACCCCAGCGGCAACCGGAGGCCCAGATTCGGCAAGATTTCGCAGCGCCGCGATGAACGCCGCTGTGCTGCGCCGAGCGCAAGACCAAGCCTTCAAGCCGGCGTCCGTAGACGCGGCCGGCGTTCACGCCGGAAACCAGCAGTCACCCGCCCCGCGCGCGGCGGGCCGCAGTCGGCGACTGCTCACGAAGTGTAAACCGCCTGTTATTCCCAAACCTGCTCCAGACGACTACGTCGTCGTCATCAAGCCCCAGACCCGCGTCTCGTTGTACGAGACTTTCCAGGAGACCGGCTTCGGCCGGGCGTTCACGGCTCTCCTGGGCACGCAACCCGTAACAGACCTTACCATAATACCGGCAAGAGAACAAAACCTCATTATTGCTCAGACTGCGAAACCTGAGCTAGCCGACCGTATCATCGGCGAATTTTAACTTAATGGACCCGACGGGAGGGTCCCCCTTGTGGGGCACCTGCGCCAAGACGGCAAGGACGTCTGCTACGGCGTCATAACCGTCCGTAACTCTGAAACTACGGAATCGCTCCGTACTAGGCTCCAATGGCGCACGGCACCATCGTGGAAGTGCGAAAATTTGGGACATCCAACAAAGCGAGACTGACTTTCGCCGGAACAGAGAAGCCACGTTTCGTGCACTACGACTCGGAGCTTGTACAAGTTAGGCCTTACCAGCGAACCATTCCAGCCTGCCGACATTGCGGTGTGGTCGGCCACCGCGTGGACGCCTGCCCCGGCCAGAGGCTGGACCGGTGTGGCCTGTGCGGACAGCAGGCTCTACTCGTTGAGGGGGTGCGGGCACCTCACCAGTGCAACCCAAAGTGTTCAGTGTGCGGCGGGGCCCATGCTACGGGGGGCCCTGCGTGTACGGCTAAATACCGCGCTATCCAGCCCCCGCATGCCGTGCGCGGGCGTAAATCGAAGCGGAACCGACGCAAGCGTGGCAAGCGTCGCCCGGACAAGCTGAAGGCCAAGGCTGCCGACCAAGCCATGGACCAGCCTGTGAATTCCTCTACCGGGAGCCAGGGAAAACGTCCAGCTGCGCCACCGCCGCCTCAAGCCGGTGCAGCGAAGCCCCTCGGACCTCCCCAGAACGGCGGCTCCAAGACGTGGGCAAACGTTGTCAAGCAACACTCACAGGTGAGCGGCGCGGGCAGGGCAGCTTCTCCCTTCCCTCCCCCTTCCCAATCCCAACCACGGCCAATCTCTGCCGAACAAAAAGAAATATCTGCTCTCCGCGAGCAGGTTGCAAATTTTCAAAAGCGCCTCGCTATAGCGGAGGCCCGCCAAAATTCCCCCAACCACACCTCTGCCTCACCCGCAGCAGAGGCAATGGAAAGCGACGCAACCCCTTCGGGACAGGCTGCGCATGCCCTCACGGCACTCGAGGCGAGAGTGAGCGCGCTCGAAACTCAAGTTAACAACAGAATATCCGCATCGGAAACGCAAATCAATGCCACACTTACGGCGGCACTCAACAAAATTAGCCACCTTGCGGCATCTATCCCAAACCTCATAACCGCTCAGTTCGCTCAACTCACCCGCGCTCCTAAGCGCGCTGGGCCGCTCAAAACCTTCGCAGGCCGGCAGCTCAAAGCGTCTAGGCGTCCAATCGCCGCAGAAGAAGGAGGGTTCCCCTGTGTCATCCTCTGTATAGAGAACACTCCTCTCTTTGGAGCTACTGGCTCTCAAGCCTCCTCTCTCCAAACTCACAACTCTACCCTTGATCATGGCGGGCGCCCCTAGAAATAGGAAGCATCCGCGAAGCAATTCGATCCCTATTCAAATTGTACAGTGGAACTGTCGCGGATTCAAGGCACGCACAAAGCGAGCCGATCTACGCCTTTTCCTTACAACTTTCCCAGAATTACCTGCTGTGGTGGCCCTTCAGGAGCAAGGAAATGGTGCCACCCTTGCCAGTTACACGGTGTACCAGCAAGATACGCAGAGCTGCCTCTGCGTACATAAAAATTACACGGCCTCCCAGGTTGACCTGGATCTTAGCGCTAATTTCTCCTATGTAATGGTGACGATCCTTCCGCTACGCAAACAGGACCCCCCATTGCACATACTCAACATTTACAGTCCCCCAAAGCTACCAAATGTTACATTCGCAGATATCTTCAGCCGGGCTTTGAAGGTCGCGAATCGGGATCCCCTCATAATCGTTGGGGACTTTAATGCTCCCAGCACCTTATGGGGGTACACACGTGAAGACAAACGCGGACGCAAGTTGGCGGAGCTTGTTTCCACACTGGGCCTTACTCTTCACACGGATCCCGCGCAACCCACTCGTATAGGTAACTCCGTTACACGCGATAAGTGTCCGGACCTCACCTTTACGAAAAATATTCGCTATGCAGATTGGGGGAACACCGAGGAATCCCTCGGTAGCGACCACTGCATAATTACCACTACAATCCATACCAAGCCACTCACAAGACCACAGGCCAATGCAAAACTACCCGACTGGACCAAATTTAGGAGCAGCTACACCAATCCTCAATCGATAATGGACCAAGGATACTCAACTTGGTCCCAACACCTAGTATCCCACTTGAAATCAGTCGAGCAAAATGTTCAACTCTCAGAGGCGAGCCCGGCGGTGGATAACCACCTCCTCCACCTCTGGGAGGCACGACACAGCCTAGTCCGCCGCTGGCGTCGTCAAAAACACAATCGTAAAACTCAAAATTCGCATCGCGGATATCACCCAACAGGCGGCACAATACGCGGCCCAACTCGCCGACTCCAATTGGGTGCACCGATGCAACACTGCAGCTCGGCAAATGTCGAGTCGGAGTACGTGGCGCCTCTTCCGCGCCCTTATTGATCCGGTACAAACCCGTACTGAGACACGAAAACAGCTTCAAAGGGCTATACATAACTTCACTGTAGACACGGCCAAACTGGCCGATGCGCTCCGCGACAAATATTTGAGTATACACCAGGATCCCCGTGGTCAGGCGTACTCGTATGCAGGTTCCGAGAACGCGGATTTGGATCAACCGTTCCAGCTCCATGACCTAAAAGCGGCCCTGGCTAAAATGAAGCGAGGTACAGCACCAGGCCGGGACAAGGTGACGGTAAAGCTTATTGCCAACCTCCCAGATCCCGCCTACGAAACTCTCCTCGATTACTTCAACACTATCTGGATTGGAGGCACACCACTCCCCATAGATTGGAAAACGGCACTAGTAACTTTCATTCCCAAGCCAGGTAAAGCCATTAACACCGACAACCTCCGGCCCATCTCCCTCATTTCGTGTGTGGGGAAGCTGATGGAGACTATGGTCCGCGACAGATTGTCGGCTTTCCTGGAACAGCAAAACATTTTCGCAGACACCATGTACGGTTTCCGCCCACACCGGTCCGCACAAGATGTCCTGTTGCAACTTCACAAGGAGATTCTCGACCCCGTCGAGCACCCCAGCAATGATAAAGTAGTCGTCGCACTGGACCTGCGGGGGGCTTTCGACAATGTGACCCACGAGATCATCCTATCCCACTTGTCGCAAACAGACTGTGGGCGCAATACTTTCAATTATATCAAACAATTCCTTACAGATCGCCAATCCTATATCCGGCTGCAAGACACAGAATATGGCCCATATCAACTTGGCACACGAGGGACCCCACAGGGAGCTGTCCCCTCGCCATTACTATTTAATCTGGCCATGATGAAGCTCCCTGCCCAGCTGGCAGAGGTCGCCGGTGTGAAGCACGCTCTGTATGCGGACGACATCACCCTCTGGGCAACACAACTATCGGTTGGAGACATCGAGACCAACCTGCAACAAGCGGCAGCTATTGTGGACGAATACGCTCGTCGCTGTGGTCTTGAATGCTCCCCGAGCAAATCTGAATTTGTGCACATACGCCCCAACTCAAAGTGCACAACCAAAATTGCCCTTTCCCTACTTAGCGGGCTGATACCTGAACACGAGGAGATCCGGGTACTGGGGCTTTTCATTCATCATAGGCGCAAGATAGACACTACCCTAAACAAGCTACGTAAGGTGGAGGACCAGGTGGGTCGGATGCTCCGCCGGGTGTCCAATAAAAGAGGGGGACTACGATACAAAGATGCCCTGCGGCTGGCCAATGCATTCGTGACCAGCCGGATTTTATATTGGGCTCCCTACCTCCACCTACGCAAATGCGATGAGAATGCCTTAGAAGTAGTTTTCCGCAAGATTTATAAGAGAGCGCTCGACCCCCCATAACGACGTCCAACAAGCGTCTCCTCGGTCTGGGGATGACCAACACCTTTGGGGAGTTACGAGAAGCTCATCTTAACAATCAATACTTGCGCCTAAGCAAAACACCTGCGGGGAGCCGCCTTCTGACCCGCTTACACATATCCTACGCAACACATACAGAAGAACGTGTCCGCATCCCTGAAGCCTGGCGCTTTGCACTCCAGGTGCGACCCCTTCCGAAGAACATGAGAGCAGACACCTATGATGGTCGCCATCTCGCGCGGGCGGAGGCTATTTCTCAACAATATGGCCATAAGCCAGGTGTCTTCTATGCGGATGCGGCCGGCCCACACCATGGGGGTTGGTACACGGCGGCCGTCATCCACCAAAACACTACAGTTCAGGGCCTTACTTTCCGTGCCCCAAACATTACATTTGCGGAAGAGATCGCCATTGCACTGGCCGCCGCAGATCCAGAGTCCCGAGTCATTATTACGGACTCCAGGTGCGCCTGCCGCAATATTCAGCAAGGGTATATTCCAGACCGTGCTTTCAAAATTCTCCACGCATGCGAATACACAGTGTTTCCGAATCATCGTACCATCGTGTGGGCTCCGGCTCATGCGGGTCTTGAGGGGAACGAGGCAGCCGACGCTGCCGCCCGCGCGCTTACTCACCGGGCGTCGCCTCATCCGCAGCCTGATCAGGAATTCAATTTCAATCCGGCCATCACCTTTAAAGAGATCACCTCTCTATATCAAAATTTTCATGGTCTCTATCCCCCTCCCAGTAAAGGCCTCACCAGGGTGGAGGACCGCTGGCTTCTCCGCCTCTATACCAATACTGTACTGTGCCCGGCAGTGCTTAAGCACTTCAATTCTTCCTTCTCGGGCGCGTGCCCACACTGTGAGGAGGAGTTTTCGGACACCTACCACATGGTGTGGGCATGCCCTTCCAATCCTGCCTACCCACCCCACCTCCACCCCACTCGAGAAGACTGGGAAGCTGCCCTGCGCGGCTGCTCCGAACTCCATGCCCAACAGGCATTGGTAGCTAGAGCCCGGGCCGCTGCAGAAGCTACAGGGATCCCGGACTAGGGATCCCTCCTAGTGTCTGTAAGGGGCGGGCCCTTCCGGCTCGCCCCATCGACCTCTCACTGTAAATAGGAATAAAAGTTTTCCTCCTCCTCCTCTCTAACCGGGCTGTTTTCTCCTCCCCATCCGATCAGGAACCCGATTTTAATCCGGTCTATACATTCAAAGATATTGCAACATATTATCAAAATTGTCATCGCCTTTACCCTAGCCAATGTAAAGGCCTGAAGAAGGCGGATGAGTGGCTCCTTCTCCGCCTTCTCACAAATACATTGCTCTGCCCAGCAGCGCTAAAAGATTTTGACCCCTCCTTTAGCGGCAGCTGCCCGCACTGTAGTGCAGTGTCTTCTGACACCTATCACATGGTGGGGGCCTGCCCCTCCAACCCCGCTATTCCCCCCATACCCACCCCAACCCGGGGGGACAGGGAGGCGACCCTGCTCGGCTGCCACGACTTACAGGCCCAACAAGCCTTAGTCGGGCGCGCCCGGGCGGCGGCAACCGCCACTGGGGTCCCATACTAGGGACCTCCACCTAGTGTTTGTAAAGATCGGTCCCTTACGGGCTGATCCAAACATACCTCTTGTTCATTCGTAATAAATGTTTTCACCACCACCACCATCACCCGTGCAGGCAGCGTCCACCCATACGGCGTCCGGCTCGGGGCCGTATGCTCGATGGAGTGCCTTCGCACGGGCTCTGCAGTGCTGCTCATGGTGGGACGGGTGCATATTCCTCGGGAGCGGCCTAATGAGAAGCTCCCGGTGAAGGGGTCGTGGTATGGCGAGGGCTAGCTATGCGCGTTTCCTCTTTTAAAAACCAAGAGTTTTTAAACCGCGAATATTGTAAGGCTTGGATTAAGGCTGTTTTATCTGCTTAGTCTGCAAAAACTGTACATGGTTTACGGCAACAGAACATGAGTGGCGAAAAACTTTAATCAAAGAGAGCTTGAGGGTCAAAAAACCGTGCTGCATGGTCGGTATCCTTAGTCCGGGACACCGCACGACGAGGCCCCGTCTCGCGCCTGCTTGTCCAGAGCCCTTTGAGACTCCAGTGTGGAGCAGTTGAGGAGGGCAGTCTCCCATGCCTCTCGGGTGGGGGTGGGGGAGGGGGGAAGGTGAGAATTCTGAGTACATGCCCGCACCATGTGAAAGATATCGCAGATCTCTCCACAGTGCGGGCAGCGCTAATCTGTGTTCGGATCGAAGTGTTTTGCTATGGCAGGACAGAGAAGGGTTCCTGTCTCGTGTAGTGGAATAATGTAGGAGTAGTACAAATTTGACGACTAATGTTATACGACAGTGTAAACAGCTCGGTCGAAAACCCATCGGCGTCAAGTTGCCGGCGCCCCGCAAAAGAAACGTATCATGCCAACCATTAGCTGCAGAATTTTCGAGATGGTGTCATTCGATTGAGCGTTTCGTGCAGCATAAACGTAAAAGAGGCAACCTCACGGCATGGATTCGAACCGGTGACCTATCATAAGAGGCTGCGTAAAAAAATCATGTCATTCGCGTTTCGGGTGTCCACCAAGAGAAGTGAGATTGTCCCTGCAGTAATTTCCTTTCCTCCAACAAATTTCCGACGAAGAGAGAGAGCGAGTGAAAAAACTACCAAGGGGACTGGAAATTCTAAAGCGTACTTGGCGAAAGCCTTGTGGTCAACCCAGCGCCGTTTCCCCGAATCGCTTGGCGCGTGGCGGGCTTCCCGCATGTGCCGTTTTCCGCATGTGCGGTTTTCCGCATGTGCGGCTTCCCGCAGAGATTGTGCGGCTTCCCGCATGTGCTGGGGCCCTGCTTATCTTCTTTCAACCAGTCGAGGATTTGTCTCGACTAGGTGAAAGAAGACAAAGAGGCGCCTTAGTGAAGAAAATGAAAATTCTATTTGAGGAAACGAAATTACGCAGTAACTGTCTCGCATCTCTCGGTAGACACCGGTCATCCGTTTTCAAAGGAAGGGAGGAAGTGGGAGCGAAAGAAGGAACAGAAAGTGGGCTCGTAGTGAAGAAAATGAATTTGAGGAAAGGAAATTACGCAGGAGGTTGCGCCGCTGCGCGGAGGAGAGGCCACAGTTGGCACAATTCCAGCGCAAGGACGGACACCGCGAGCATGGTGGTGGTGATGAAGACATTTATTAAGAAGGGACATGAGGTATGTTTGGATCAGCCCGTAAGGGCCAAGTTCTAGGTGGAGGTCCCTAGTATGGGACCCCAGTAGCGGTTGCCGCCGCCCGGGCGCGCCCGACAAAGTCTTGTTGGGCCTGTAAGTCGTGGCAGCCGAGCAGGGTCGCCTCCGAATCCTCCCGGGTTGGTTTGGGGGGTGGGGGGAATAGCGGAGTTGGAGGGGCAGGCCCACAACATGTGATAGGTGTCAGAAGACACTGCACTACAGTGTGGGCAGCTGCCGCTAAATGAGGGGTCAAAATGTTTTAGTGCTGCCGGGCAGAGCAATGTATTGGTGAGAAGACGGAGAAGGAGCCGCTCATCCGCCTTCTTCAGGCGTTTACATGGCCTAGGCTAAAAGTGATGACTATTTTTATAGTAGGTTGTAATATCTTTGGATGTATACACCGGATTAAAATCGCGTTCCTGATCGGGTGAGGAGGAGAGAACAGCCCTGTGAGAGAGCGCGCGGGCGGCTGCGTCTGCTGCCTCGTTTCCTTCCGGACACCGCGAGCTTGAGCCATTAAAGGCTTTCGCCTTAAAAACTTTGTTATAGAGAGGAGTTTGGGGCACGCCCAAGGATCCCCGCACGACCCCACTTCACTAAAATATTTATGTTTCTAAGGTCCACAGCGCTGGCAGTCCGGCCGGTGGCGATGGTCTGCACGGCCGGGTACTCAGTGCGCAGCAGGGTCGCCCAGTCCACTGAGGTCTCGAGGTTATCTAGGCCCCGCGGGGTCAGGGTCCGCTGCGCAGAGGGAAACGATGTGGAGGAAAGAGGAGAAGGGGTCTGGGCATAGTTACTTCCTAATGCGAAATTTGAACACAGCTCATCAGCTGTTTCACCTTTTCGATAGATTGAGGCAAAGAATTCATAAGACATGTATATTGCCACCTAGTATTGCCAGGTGGCGCATACGAAGTAGGGCGACGACGACGAAGTAGGCCTCGCGCTGTGTGGATCTGTCGCTATGTGCCATTCAGCCCGAGGACATCATCATCATCATCATCTGTCGCTTTTGTTGACCCAGCTTGCCTGGCCTTCCCTTTCGTGCCTGCCAATAAAGCCCCCTTCGTCAGCAAGTACGCTACAGTCTGGTGGAGTGTGCCGGGTACCCGTGAGCCCATGACACCGCTTGACACCCCGGTACATCGCTTCAGCCGAAGGATCCAGGGACTGCCATCGGAGGCTGGACCATTAGAGAGCGGCGCCATGGCGACAGCCGCTCCTCCTCCTCTGCAAACCGCTGCTGCCGAGCCTTCCCACTACACCTTGCAGACTCCCCGGATTCCCAAGACGTTCCGTGGGGAACTTTTTGAGGATGTGGAGGACTGGCTCCTTCACTTTAAACGCGTAGCTGCGTTTAATCAATGGGACGACGCAGCTAAACTCCGGAACATTTACTTCAGCCTCGAGGACGGTGCTCGCACCTGGTTTGAGAACCGAGAGCACGTTTTAATCTCGTGGCATGAGTTCCGTCGTCGGCTGCTGGAGGCCTACAGAAGCGCTGATCGTCGCGAACGAGCTGAGCGTGCGCTACAATCCCGCATCCAGCTCCCGAACGAAAGGGTTCAGATGTACGTCGAGGACATGACGCGCCTCTTCAGAAGAGCTGACCCGGCCATGCCGGAAGAAAAGAAACTCCGGCATTTGATGCGTGGCGTCAAAGAACAGCTTTTCGCAGGCCTCGTGCGCAGCCCACCATCGACCATTGCTGCATTCCTTACAGAGGCCACAACGATGGAAAGGGTGCTGCAACAACGTTCTGCGACCTACAACTGGCCCGTGCATGCTGCTGCTGTCACCGCATCGTTTGCTACCTCCGGGAGCCACCATGAGGATCTGCGCGAACTGATTCGCACCATCGTGCGTGAAGAGGTCCTGAAATTTTGCAGCCCTTCGCAGCCACGCTCGGTTCGATTTCTGCTCTTGTTCGCGAAGAGGTGCAACAGGCGTTCAGGGCTCCTGCTGTCCAAACACCTCCTCTACCAGGAGACTGCCACCGCCCCACCTATGCTGAAATTGCGAGGCGCCCGGCTGCGGTTTCGCCACCACCGTTTCCGGTAATGCCTCCTGAGCCGCGGTCCTCAGTGCCACCAGTGCAGTATTTCGACGATCGCCGAGCGCCCTTGCGGAAGGCCGTAGTCTGGCGCACACCTGATAACCGGCCACTTTGCTTTCACTGCGGAGAACCCGGACATCTCTACCGTCATTGCTGTTATCGGCGCCTCGGTCTGCAGGGTTTTCGAGCCGATTCGCCCAGACCCCTGTTTGGCCTTCGGCCCCCTGCCATTGAAGACTTCCTAGCGGAACAGCGAATTTCAGCCCGCGCGCCGCATCAGCCGCGCTCATCGTCTCCGAGGCGCTCTTCCCCGAACCCCCACAGCTCCTCGCGAGCAGCACAGGGTCGCTCGCCCAGCCCTCGCCGAGAAAACTGAGACCAGCGACCTTCGGGGGCGAAGTCCCTGGGAGTCTCTGCGCTGAAGACCTCCCGCCGCCGCCGCTACGCTCCGACCGTGAACAGACAGCACCGTCATCTGACCAAGACAGCTGCGTTTCCTTGGACATACCTGTTCTTCGCGACGGTCACAGAGTCAGTGCATTAGTGGACACGGGGGCCGACTATTCAATTGTGAGTGATCAATTGGCGACTCTTCTAAAAAAAATGCTTACGCCTTGTACTGTAGTGCATCTCCGTACTGCCGGTGGTCATCTCGTTACTCCAAAGGGTATTTGCATGGCTCGCGTTCAGATTCAGGGATCTATGTTCGTCGTCAGTTGTGTAGTTATGTGCAATTTCTCCCGCGATCTCATTATCGGCATTGACTTTCTGCGGGAATATGGTGCTGTCATCGACCTCCGCCAACGAATTATCACCTTTTCGACCAGTAAAGCGACCCACCTCGCCGAATCTTGCCACCGCAGTGCCGCCCTTCGTGTTTCTGCAGACAGTGTCACGTTGCCGCCACGGAGCAGTGTATTGGTTGAAGTCACCTGCAACGACTTGCATGACTCAGCAGCAATAGCCGAGGCTAACCGTTCACTCCTGCTTACGGAAGGCATCTGCGCCGCTCGCAGTCTACTGACGCTTCGTGGTGGCCGGTCTGCGGTCCTGGTCAGTAATTTTTCTAATGAGTACCGGCACCTTTTTGCAGGAACTGCTATCGCTTCTGCCGAACCTGTTACCGATATTCCCGTTTGTTTTGCGTCCGCGGCAGCCGGCAATGACGAACCTTCCCTTGAAAACGTCGACATAAACAGCCACCTGTCTCGGGAGCAACGACTGGCTTTGGAACAGCTGCTGAAGGAATACAAGTCGTGCTTCGCTTCCTCCTCAAAGGTTCGTCAAACACCCATCACGCAGCACCGCATCATCACCTATGACGACGCTCGCCCTATACGACAGCAGCCTTATCGTGTTTCTGCTAAAGAACGGGCGGTTATCCAAACTCAGGTTCAGGAAATGCTTGACGATGGCGTTGTTCAACCTTCCCAAAGCCCGTGGTATTCACCTGTAGTCCTTGCTAAGAAGAAGGACGGGACTCTCCGGTTTTTTGTCGACTATCGCAAACTGAACAGCGTGACCAGAAAGGACGTCTACCCGTTGCCGCGCATTGACGACTCGTTGGATAGATTACGGCGCGCTAAGTACTTCTCATCCATTCACTTAAAGAGCGGCTATTGGCAAATTGAAGTGGACGAACGGGACCGCGAAAAAACCGCCTTTGTGACTCCAGATGGCCTCTATGAATTTAAAGTGCTTCCTTTCGGTTTGTGCTCCGCCCCGGCTACGTTCCAACGGATGATGGACACCGTCCTCACAGGTCTCAAGTGGCAAAGCTGTCTTGTTTACTTGGACGACGTCGTAGTTTTTTCGGAAACATTTGACCAACATCTCCAGCGCCTGCGGGCTGTCCTCGAAGCCCTCCGCTCGGCAGACCTTACCCTGAAGCCCCAGAAGTGTCATTTCGGTTACGAAGAGCTCAAATTTCTGGGTCACGTTGTGAGCGCTGAGGGAGTGCGGCCGGACCCCGAAAAGACTGCCGCCGTCGCACGTTTTCCCGTTCCGACCGACAAGAAAGCTGTCCAGCGCTTCCTGGGTCTGTGCGTATTATCGGCGCTTTATTGCGGACTTTTCCATGATTGCTGAGCCGTTGACGCGCTTCATCAGGAATACCACCTCCTTTGTCTGGGCCACTGAGCAACAGACCGCTTTCTCTACGCTCCGCCAGCGTCTTCAAACACCTCCCGTTCTTGCGCACTTCGACGAAGATGCCGATACCGAGGTCCACACCGACGCCAGTAACATCGGTCTTGGCGCTGTCCTTGTTCAACACCAAGAGGGCCTTGAAAGGGTTATCGCCTATGCTAGCCGTACTCTCTGCCGCGCCGAGAGCAATTACTCCACGTCTGAAAAAGAATGTCTTGCGGTCGTATGGGCCACCATGAAGTTCGCCCTTATCTATACGGCCGCCCATTCAAAGTGGTCAGCGATTACCACTGCCTATGCTGGCTGGCAAATTTGCGAGACCTATCTGGACGCCTGGCACGCTGGAGATTACGGCTCCAGGAATTTGACATTACTATTGTTTACAAGTCCGGCCGCAGACACGAAGACGCCGACACACTGCCGCGTGCACCAGTTGATCCTGCTGACGCAGCGCCCGATGACGACAGCGGCTTCCTTGGTACTCTCACCGCCTCCGACCTACTGACTCGGCAGAGGGCGGACTCGGAGCTTCGCCCTCTCATTGACGCCCTTGAAGGTAGTGATACGGCTATACCTCGCCACTTCTCTCGACGTCTTGGCTCCTTCTGTTTGCGGCAAGGTCTCTTGTACAAGAAGAACTGGAGAGGCAACGATAGACCTTACCTTCTCGTCATTCCAGCCGACCTCCGATCTGACGTTCTTTTCGCCTGCCACGATGAGCCCACGTCTGGCCACTTGGGCTTTTCACGTACGCTCGCCAGAGTGCGGGACATGTACTACTGGCCTGGACTTTCTGCTGATGTCAAACGATACGTTAAAAGCTGCCGAGAATGCCAGCGCCGGAAAACGCCACCACTTAAGCCGGCGGGTTTTCTCAAGCCCGTTACTGCCCCTCGCGCTCCGTTCGACCAGATCGGCATGGACCTCCTCGGCCCTTTCCCTTTGTCGCAGGGCGTCAATAAGTGGATCATAGTTGCTACCGACTATTTGACTCGCTACGCCGAGACCAAGGCGATCCCTCGTGGCACAGCTTCAGAAGTCGCAGAGTTTTTCATGCACAACATCGTCCTGCGACATGGCGCTCCTGCGCACGTGATTACAGACAGAGGGACGGCATTTACAGCGCAGCTAATCGACCACATCTTTCGGCTGAGCTGCACAACACACCGCAAGACCACGGCCTACCATCCGCAGAGCAATTGCTTGACCGAACGATTAAACCGGACCCTTGCGGACATGTTGTCCATGTACGTAGATGTCCAACACAAAACTTGGGATGAGGTCCTGCCGTATGTCACCTTTGCCTACAACACCGCCCTGCAGGAAACTACGCGCTTCTCCCCGTTTCGCCTTGTGTACGGACGCGAAGTTCAGAGCACGCTTGATGCCATGCTCCCGTGCCCAGAGGATGACCAACTCGCCCCAGACGCCTAACAGTTTGCCCAACGTGCTGAAGAAGCCCGTCAGCTGGCCCGCGTGCACATCGGGCAACAGCAGAGCTTGGATGCGCGCCGTTACAACCTTCGCCACCGAAAGGTTGACTACAAACCCGGTGACCAAGTCTGGGTGTGGACTCCTGTTCGTCAGCAAGGCTTGTGTGAGAAACTGCTCTGCCGCTATTATGGCCCTTACAGAGTGGTACGGCGTGTGAGTGAGGTTAACTATGTAGTGGTTCCGGACGGTGCTGCGCAACCGCGACGCCGACAGCCCAACTCTGACATCGTGCACGTTGTGCGGCTTAAGCCGTACTATACACGGTAACGCAACCGTGCTGATGTTTTCGCGCGCTTCAGTTGCGACCCTTTGCTTGTTTTTTTGTTTATTTCTTGTTTCACCCTTACATCGACAGCGACAGCGCTCTTTTTTTTTCTTCATAAGGGGGGAATAATGCCACCTAGTATTGCCAGGTGGCGCATACGAAGTAGGGCGACGACGACGAAGTAGGGCTCGCGCCGTGTGGATCTGTCGCTTTTGTTGCCCCAGCTTGCCTGGCCTTCCCTTTCGTGCCTGCTAATAAAGCCCCCTTCGTCAGCAAGTACGCTACAATATACAATTACAGACAACTTGTTATTTTTCACACATATTCCTTTTTTAAGAAACACTCCACTAACAGTTTTTGATTGTCATGAAACTTCGCGATCGGAGGAATGGATATATTCTCGACTTGCTGCACCAATGCCTGGTTCTCAAGGACAAGGTCTACGGAAGTATATCGCGAGGTTGTCACAAACATGGTGGCGTTACGAGCGAGAGGAGCGAATGTTCTCCCGCATAAGTGGTAAGAAATTCCAGTTTGTCTTTATATCTACATTGAAGGCACCACCTATCATGCCACCACGGCACGTGGTAGTTAATGGTTGATCGCGAGAGTTCGCTCATCGTTGTCAGCGCCAACACCGCCATCTCTCTATCACCCCACGTACCTATAAGCGCGATTCAACTCTTTACCACGTTACATGGGCCTGTCAGAAAATGCAGGCAGCGCCGATAAACAACACACCAACACCGGAGCAGTGGGAGGCTGCGCTGTCCAGCTCGAAGCCTGAAAAGCAGCTCAAACTGATCGACAGGGCTTGCAAGACTGCAAAGGCCGCTGGGGCCCTGCACTGGGGCTCCACCTACGCTGCAAGAAAGGACCCTTATACAATAAAGTTATTCATTCATTCATTCATTCATTCATTCATTCATTCATTCATTCATTCATTCATTCATTCATTCATTCATTCATTCATGCGTCCACTGACCCAGGAAGTCAGTTATGCCCACTTTCTTTCCTTAAAATGGTCGGAGTGTAAAACGTTGTCAACGCCTACGCCAATCAACGGTCGGCCTATGGCTTCAGCGCCGCGTTTCTGGCACATGTTGTCAATGCCTGCAGCCCACATCTTTCTCTCAACTCCCCACGTACCGACAAGCGCTATTCAGGCGTTAACTGACGAAGTTATGCAACTGCCTTTCCTTAAAATGATCGTAGTGCAAAACGTTGCTAATGCCAATAACACAATGAATACCGAACGCCTATGGCTTCAGCGCCGCGTTTCCGGCACAACGTTGTCAATTCCAACGCATGCAGCGCACATCTGTCACTACCGCCACGTATCATAAAGCATGATTGAGGTGTCCACGGTTCAAATAGGGCAGTTATGCGCCTTCCCTCTGCTTTTCAAGCCCCCGCTCCAATGGTTTCGCAGCTTAAAGAGCGATTGAGGTGTTCACTGCTGGTTACAAGGGAGAACGGCGATGGCGACACCGCGAAACGCAGAAACGGGCAGAAAAATTTGCTGTGGTTTCACCAATGACCGTCCCGAGTAGAACTGCGCAACCAACTGCGCGGCAATCGCAGCGGTGGCGGCATCTCAGGGGACACATTGACGGTGTAACGTGCGCAGAGGCGAAAGTGTTTTCCGCACCACTTTGACTGCCTCTGTGCCGCTGGCGACGTCAGCACTGGATGACGTCACACATCATAAGTAATGAAAAGTTACTAATTAACGGCTAATTATTGAGTAATGACTAAATACTAATTACCGGCTAATTAATTATGCTCAAGCTTCGCCTTTAGGAGTGTAGCGCGAGAGCGTGTTGTAGCGTTGCCAGGGTGTCCGTGGAACACCACCATCCGTTCGGCGCGAAGCCTTGCCCTTTGAATGAACTCTTTTTGAGGAAAGGAAATGGAGCAGTAATTTTCTGTCATCTCGGTGGTCACCCGAACCGCACCGTACATGAAAGGAGGATGTCGGAGTGAAAGAATAAAGAGAAAGAGAGGCCGTATTGAAGAAAATGAAAACTGTATTTGAGGAAAGGGAATTACGCCGCAACTGTCTCACATATCTCGGTGGACAGCCGTCATTTGTTTGTAGAGGAAAGGAGGTAGCGGGAGTGAAAGAAGAAATACGGGCCATAATGAAGAAAATGAAAATTGTTTTGGGGCAAGGAAAATTACGCAGCAACTGTCTTACACTCGTTCCTCGCGCATGCGCACTTGGGGCGCTCCGGGGCTCCGCCAAATCGCTCACACCTAGCGTAGTGTTGCTTCCGCAACAAAACCGGTTTTCGATTGCAGCAACGGCCAATGCCTCGTGCCGAACAGGCGATGGCGTTCTCTGGACTCCCTGGCAACGCTGCAAGAAGCTATCGCGTTCCACTATTAACGGCGAAGCTTTGGCGCCGTCCGAATTTTGTTTCAGAAGTTACACTACGCTATGTGTGAGCGATTTCGCGGAGCCCCGGAGACCCCAACTGCGCATGCGCGAGGAACGAGTGTGTGAGAGTTACTGCGTAATTTCCTTTCCTCAAATACAATTTCCATTTCCTTCATTATGGCCCATCTTTTCGTTCCTTCTTTCACTCCTTCTTCCTCCCTTCCTGTACGGAGTGGTTTAGGTGTCCACCGAGGTGACAGAGAATTACTGCGTCATTTGCTTTCTTCAAAAAGCATTTCGTTCAAAGGCAAGGCATCGCGCCGCCGGACGCGTGGTGGCGTTCACTGCACTCCCTAGCAGCCCTACAAGACGCTGTCACGTTCCACTCCTGAAGGCTAAGCTTAATCATAATTAATTAGCAGTTAATTCATATTGATTCATTGTACAGTGATTAGTTAGTCATTAATTACTCTTTCTCATTACTCACCAATCAGTACTTGTGTGACGTCATCCAGTGGTGACGTCACCAGTGCCACAGAGGCAGTCAAAGTGTTGCGGAAAACGCTTTCGCCCCTACTTACTTTAGACAGTCAAAGTGCCCCGTGAGATGCCGCCGCCACTGCGATTGCCGCGCCGTTGCATCCGCAATTCTGCTCGGGATGGCGATTGGTCAAACCACGGCCAATTTTTTTTAGGCATCAGATTAAAGGGAGCTTTCAACAAACCTTACACAAAAAAAAGGCTGGACCTTCAGAGAAGTTTATTGGACTGATTATTCATACAAAGGGACCATAGTCCCTCACAAAGACAAAAACACCAAGGCAGCGACTAGTGTCGCTCGGTACAAAAAAGCTATGAAACAAGAACACGACGGCGACTGCTGCCGCCGTTCACACAAAATCATTCACAGCACAAAATGTGCAAAGGGTCCATAATGTCCAGGCATCGCGGGGAAGCACGCTCACTGAATACGATGAACGCGCACCGACACCGCGCACCACACACTCAATACGGCAGGAGCCGCACCGTCACGCGGCCCCCGCTGGCGGCGATGAAGCGGGTGCTCCACCGCCGCAGGAACTCGTCTTCTGGGAGGGTCACATGATCTAAACACGCCTGTTGAAACAGGCGCGCCCGAACCCTCTGCAGCATGGGGAACATGGCGCGTTGAGGCCGGCCCTGCAAGGAAGCGACGCCTCTCTGGCGCCACAAAACAAAGGCCCCAACACACAGCAAGAGCCGCACAAATGCGTCGCGCGGCCTGGTGTGCGAGTCGAGGCTAACAAAAAACATGCGCGACATCAGCCTCCAAAAAGTGCGCGCTACGACGCACTCAAAAAGCGCGTGTTCGAGGGTCTCTGTCGCACCGCACTGGGGACACCGAGAAGAAGGAGCGATGCCCCACGCGGCGATGCGGACCCCCGTTGGGAGGACTCTCCAGCCTCGCAGCCAGCCGAAGTCGCGGACGTCTGGTGGTACCCAGTGTGACGTCAAGTCTCGCCACCGTACCCGCCTGCTCCGCTCTAGCTGTTCAGGTGTAGCCTCCTGGATGGCAAGGAGCTCGCAAACGCGGGAGGCCTGCGTCTGATTACCTATACGGCGGAAGGACTGATAACGCTGCCGGTGAGCCAATGCGACACAAGCTCCATTCAACTATTCCAAACGCTCAAAGGTGGACTGATAATGTAATCAATGCAGTCACTTTTGTAAGGCTGAGATCTGGGCGAGTTGGTATGCATTCATACTGGTGAACAGCGCAACTTCCGTGGCACTTAGCAACAAGGAATTGGCTTACATCACTTCACATGTGACATAAGTTTTGATTTTCACGGCCCTTTTCACAATATATCTTCTTACTTCTTTGTGTTATGTTTTTGCATATATACCCTTCCGTCCTTCAATAAACCCAGTTGATAGTCAGCGCTTGTCTTGTTGTCGTCCCGCCTTTTTTGCGCTGTTCACCAGTATCAGTCACTTTTGCTTCTCTCAAGCGTGACTTGTGCAGCACTTGTAATCAGCGCACGTCATCACATTTCCGCATAAAAATGACAATTCGAACGAAGAAATTCTCCGCATTGCGGTTCGAAACCAGGCCCTCTGTGTGCCAGGCGGGCATGCGACGCTTCGTAGTAGTGCTATAAAACTTTATTTCGCAAAATGGGACGGGGTTTAGGCGTTGGGGTCTTGAGCGACGCATACTCCATGAAGATCCGTTGGTTAAGGGTCAGCGCCTCACGGAGTGAACCGGTTTGCTTTGTTTGGTTTGGTTAGGTTTATGGGGTTTAACGTCCCAAAGCGACTGAGGCTATGAGAGACGCCGTAGTGGAGGGCTCCGGAAATTTCGACCACCTGGGGTTCTTTAACGTGCACTGACATCGCACAGTACACGGGCCTCTAAAATTTCTCCTCCAAAGAAATTCAACCGCCGCGGCCGGGTTCGAACCCGCGTCTTTCGGGTCAGCAGCCGAGCACCATAACCACTGAGCCACCGCGGCGGCGAACCCGTTGCTTTGTGTACGACGGAGTGTGTGTGAAGGGTTTTTAGTCACCTTAGGCAGCGATTAATTGGTAAACAAAATGCTTCGTTTTGGTTTATTGGGGTTTAACGTCTCGAAGCGACTCAGGCTATGAGAGACGCCGTAGTGGAGGGCTCCGGAGATTTCGACCATGTGGGGTTCTTTAACGTGCAGTGAAATCTCACAGCACACGGTCCTTGCTCCGAGTCTTCCAAGTGTCAGGTGATGTGTCATGTGGCAAAGATGGCTTGCAAAACGAGTTGCTGACGTTCAAACACATCTGCTTTCGCATCTCTCCACAATGCAGCAGGCTGCTGTGCTCTCCAATTTTTTCGCGCTCAATGCAGAAAAGTGTTGCAAAAATTTTCAGCCTTTGCTAAACTTTGATGACAGTGTGCTCAATCCAGTTGCATATGCAAATGCGATCGAATATCCCCAGTGAATTACTCAGTCTCCATTCTATAAACGTTTTTAACGCATGGGAATTCCTTGCGGTTTAGAACGCGTGCAAATAGTATGCGCAAAAATATTTTTCTGACCCTCAGATGAGTTCTTCCTTTTCGTGCAATGTACCCTAATAACGATCACGTGGTCGACAGTAGTTTAACTAATGGCGCTTATAAAATTTCCTGAGAAGTTTAGCTGATACGCATTCAATTTTGAAGTATGAAACAAGTTATGTACGCACAACACATTTATTCCGTTTATTTAAAAGTATGAGGCCGCCTTGCTATATTTAACCTCTGTTGCATCGATAGCAACAAGACAAGGTTGCCTATTTTGATGAGACATGAACAATCTCTTTCTGTGTGCAAGCAAATTAAGGATAATTACTATATTTCCTCAGTCGCTCGCACTCCTGAAATGCCCTGGTGAACGTATCCAAGTCAACCGCACATACGAAATCTCTGAAGTGCGGACGCCGCGTGATATGGCAAAGTTGTTCATGTCAGTATGATTTCCGTCAGTTTGCTGTAAAGCTTCCGTCTGCTTTCAAGAAGATTTTCATTCCATGTAGACCCCCCCATCAAGAGTATATATCCCAAGCGGTTTGCTTGTGAAGCCTGCCGCGCGCCTTGTTAGGCAGCCTGTGCAGGAATGAATCTGCATCCTCAATTCTCCCTAGCTTTCGACTAGCTATATAAGCCCCGCTAAACAGCTTTGAAGCAGTTCCTTGGGCCTTATACTTTGACGGGGGCTGTTCATGACCTTATTTCACGCCAGCATGCATTCAGGTCTTTACGTATCCGCTGTCTAAGTTGCCCGATATGTTCCATAACCTGCTGTATATTGTTCAAGTTCATGTAAAAAATACTAAGGAATAAATGAAAATATTACGATCTCGAGCATTTTACTGGGAAAAAAATGAATTTGACGTAGTTCAAAGATGTCTTTAAGATGAAACTATCTATTTATAGAACTATTCAGAGTAAAAATGATAAATTCTTCACAAATGACTATAGCTTCTTGAAGCTACGTAAGTACGAGCCGCTTACGCCGACTTCAAAGTTGAGAGTGTGCTTTATTAAACACCCATTCGCACAGCAAGGCTGCACTAAATCAATCGAAAGAGCGTCTGAACAATACGTGGTTTCAGCTTGTTATACTTTTGAAGCAGTTATAACATCTGCGCGTGAACTCTTCTCTGGCAGAATCTCTAACAGCCGCATAGTAGGCAGACAAAAAGGGTTTTTGTTGAAAGCTTCAGAAAACTTTTTCGATGGAGCTGCACGCACATTTTCATGACCAATTAGTCATTAGCCTTTATAAAGAGAACCTAACAAAGCAATCACAACTGCTTCATCAGAATTAAGTTTTTATTGATATTTTATTGATGACGTGTCCCTTTGTGTCTCGGTTCGTGTTCATTTGGACGCAAAAGAAGGAATACTTCAGAAGTTATGTGAGGTTTATTTGCATTTTTTCAAACCGCTTGATTTAACCTGGTGGCATCTATTACTACATTGACTGGATTAGAGAATGCGTAATGGTAGTCTAGAATTGAATGTCGAGCACAGATTTTGAAAGCCCCTGTGCCGGCGATTCCTGTAAATTCTTTTTTTTTTTGTCTTTTCAAGCATCCGATGCATTGTTTCAGCTACCAGAATGGAGCAATATATTGACAAAGATCGAAATTGAATTAAACTCATGCTCACTGATTAATCAGTATTTGGAAAGACACAGGCTGTCAGGCAGGCATTCATTTCCAAAGGCATTCATTTCCAAAAATTTCCTATCAGGAAAAGCAGTCACGCATATCTAAAATACTATTTGGGCCCAAACTTCAAAACAAAAATCGCTTAATAAGCTTAACAGCTTCATACTGGTTGGCATATACAAGGGCAGTCATCATAACCATCATCATCAGCCTGGCTGCGCCCACTCATGGGCAAAGGCCTCTCCCATGTCTCTACAATTATCCCTGCCCTTTGCCATCTGCAGCCACCGTATTCCCGCAAACTTCTTGATCTCATCTGCCCACGCAGCTTTAATCCGCACCCTGCTGTTCTTGGCTTCTCTTGGTATTCACTCCATTAGCTTTGAGGACCAGTAGCTATTTTCCTTTCTCATTGCATGCCCTGCCCAAGCCCACCTCTCCTTCTTAGTGTCGACTAAGATGTCATAAACCTGCGTTTGATCCCTGACCCACTCCGCCCTCTTCCTGCCTCTTAATGTTACATCTATGATTTTTTTTCTTTCTATAGCTTATCGCGTCATGTCAGGATGTCATGTGCATGATTCTGGGACAAAAATTTTGAATATTGGAAAATTGCTAGATACTCTTATAAAAAAATTAATTTAATATTCCATTCTTCTGATGCGTAACATAGCCTTTCTTTTAACGTGTTTCAATCTATCGTATCGAGCAGTCACGACTGCCATAGAAAAAGCAATGGGGAACGCTTTTGATGATAGCAACAACGTAAACAGTAAAAAAATGCCAGCCTGCCGTCGCGTGGTCTGTGGATATATTGACTGTTATACTGAAATCTCATATTATATAAAAAATATTGCGTTCAGTAAACTGCTTGTCATTCAAAGATGCTTTCGTCCAGAATTTTTGGGCATGCATTAACCCGCGTTTGTTCCCGCGCCCATTTCGGTCTGCCAGCTTCCGGTCTCTTAACCTCACACTTATTATTTTCATTTCCACTGGTCGCTGTGTAGCATGGTGTATATACAGAGGAAAGTGGTACACTGACCTCTGGAGAGCGAATAGCCGGGCACATTCCCTTCATTATTCTAAACCACGAGGCTGAAGGTTTTGAGCCATGCTAATGTACACTATGTTTGGCATGTAGTCTATATGCGTCTTCACCGCACCTCATACAGAAGACGTGAACGCTAGGGCCTGCCGATGTTGACTTTCGTCCATTGCTTCGTGGTCTGCGTGCTGCGGTGTTATGAGCGAAAAAGCAGACGTCCCATCTGCCAGTTAGCTAACCCGAATTGTGACGGCATCAAAACAAGCACAGCGTATTGTGAACAAACTGCCCATCGTAGTAGATGACACTAGCTTAATCACTGGTCGCAAGTTTAATCATTGGTCACAAGGCTGCTCGAGGAGGGCAGCCTGGGTCTCACAAGACCCATCTTTGGTTGTGTTAAACAGCCACCTGCAGGGACAGTTGCGCATAACTTAACCACTGCACCAATGGGCCAGGAGTAATATAACTCTGCGTGATCTATGAATATTAAGTAGAGAATGGCCGCGTCAGCTAAGTGATTTGCATAGAGGAACCCTGGCCGCGGAAGCTATCCTTCAGCAGCACTGTCGTCATAACCCTAAGTAGGAGCTCAAGTGTCTGCTCAAGTTTCTTTTTTCCTGTAGCGTCATATGACAATGGCAGCGTATACTAGGATCACTGGGACAACCAAGCTCGTCTTCGCAACGGGGTTGGTACGTGCCCGAGCGACGAAGTACCTAGCTCGTCTTCGACGGGAGCGGTACAAACGCTGCGCAGGAGCGCACTTCGTCTTTGGTTGCGAAAGGATTAAACATACCATCCATCGATATCACCTGCAGTTACCTTTACGCTTATTGTTTCTAACTAAATAATAAAGCTACCTCTTAGAAGTCATGGCAAGCTAACTGCATATTCTTTTACTCAGCTTTCACGCTAAGAGCATAATAATTTCTTCTAGCATCGCCCAGCTTGGCATCTTTCAGAAATGCCATGTCGGCATATAATTAGCGTGTTCCGTTTTATACGGTAATGATTTCCTTTGCCTGGGCGTTGCAGAGGGTACGAATTGGGGTGTATAAGTAGGAACGCTACGGGCGTCGTTGTCACTTGCTCGTTACCTCTTGATGACAAGGCGCATTAGTTCCTTTTTCTGAGTGACGATGTAAAGGAACGAAGAAAACATAATAAAACAGGCCAGCTTCCGCTGTCGACGGTTCAGACCTGTTATATGTCAGCACAGTCGCAGACAAGCATTAAATCGTACGGAATGCGTAATGTAGTAATTCTTTTAAAAGAAATTTCTGTACTACCGCCAATGCAAGCATTTTCCTCTTCTCTTGATTGACTGGTAGTTTCGGCATATTTATAAGCTGCTGCCCTTTTTAATGATGCAGGTTGAGAATCAGCATGAGTGTACAGGCAAAGAATAACGCAGGAATTTGCCTTATCATGGCCTATATTCACCTCACTTGGCTGGTGCGTCAGTCTACGGTCAGCTTTTAATCTTCCCTGACTTGTCTATTTCCAAAGGATGAAAATCATCGTACTTTTTCTGCAAATTTTAGAATTGTTCTTCAGTGTGGTCGGGTGAGTACTTAAGTATTGAGTGCGCGAAGAGTAAATACTGAAGAATCTCTGCTTATATTCAATGATATTTCGCCCTAAGGCCATTGTAGTTTTAACCGTGGAACTGCGCTAATTGCGCAAGATTATAAAAGATTACTTTCGCCAATCTTCCAGAAAGGGTTGAAATTTTCACCAGCCTCTTCGCCATTTCTCCGCGTAATAGTTGGATGTTATGTTCGAAATTCATTTAGTTCTACGGTGTACAGTGGTACGCTCACTACAAAAACTCGCGAAAAACGCAGTGCAGGAGAACAGTCGACTGACTGGCGGAATCCTTGCTGATTATAGACAATGACCAAGAATATTCGTAAATTGGTCACTGCAAACTTACCTTGCTTCCTTCGATTTCATGAACATTTGCATTTCAAAACAGATGGCTACCCTCGGTCTTCCGATCGTTATTTGGCTGAGTACAGAAATGTAGTTTCTTCGTCGAAGCTCAAAATGTCCAGCTGTAATGAATTATTACGTCCACCACACACTTCTGACCGCTTCCATGACATAAAAAAATTTAGTCATGCTACCGGCTTAGTAATTGAATTGGTTAAACCTGTTAGAGTTTTGTTATAGCAATTATAGCCTTGCACTTTGTAGTGGAACCTCCTCCAAATTGAGCATTCACCCGTCCTCGCCACAGCCGCCTCCGTCCACTGTAGCCACCCTCTCTCGTTTTCACGGCAGCTGGCTTCCGGCTGTGCATATCTTTGCTGTACCTTTAACCTTCCAAGCCAAGAGGCTACCAGTAGCCTCCTACCTTCTTTCTCTTTCATATAGTACTTCACTCCTTCTTACTCGCCCTAAACGTGGCAAGGGAGATTTTCTTCTTACACTTCGCCACCTGCCATGGTTGGCAGGTGCCAATCTAACTGAATTCAAATAAATTCCCTTCAGGTAAATTTTAGCAATTTAAATGCGCTATTTCAGTTCGAAATCAGTAATATACGGCTAACGCTGTAGAATGCATGGCAGAATGTACAGCTATAAGACTGTTCACAAAAGTTATAAGTGCGTTCGTTCTGCAGCACAACAACGTTTAGATCTCGGAAGGAAATTCCCAAGGAACACTATCAATTCCAGCATTTCACTCAGCATAATGCAGAAATCTTTGCATGATTGGTACACTGGCAGAAAATTCGTGCTCTAATGCTAGCCTTAACTGTTTTCTTCCAGCGCCAGCAATGACCCTCCTTTCTACGCAGCGAAAGTGCAGTGCATTGGCCGAGTAAGTGTGCGAGAAGGGAAACCCTGTTGCGAAGCGCCATTGTCAAGATGAAATGCGTGACGGGTTTGATTAGTTTAATTCATACAAATTACTGCATAGATTCAAAAGCCTCCGGGTTCGATCCCCTCGTTTTACTCGAGCACATTATTTGTAATGATGGGTACACTATACTTACTCCTCAGCCATTTGCATGGTATTCTCATGATAGAAAAGCTTGGAAACTCTACAGCTGGTCTCTGCTGACATCACAGCCTGTTTTCATTGACCATCGCACGCTGCATGCGGTGAGCACTTTTCACCCAAACCGCCACGTGTCTTCTCTTAGTGCCATGGTATACTCTTAGACAAAATGATGACGTAAAAGTTGCCGACGATATGTGTTTAAACTACTTGCCTCACTTGTCAGGATAAAATGCGTAAAATTCGCAAACGCGGCCGGGCGTGTCTCACGATCTCTCTGCTGCAGTTTGTCGGACGGAAGTGCCTGGGCCCCCAGTGTTGAATTTACTATTCATGCCATATCGCACAACACACTGTGGTGGATTCCTTGCTTTCCTCGTGTAAACTTCTTAAAATGACGCGAAATAAAACGGGTGCAGTAGGCAAGATACCAAATCCACGCATTCACACTACAGTTTGAATCTAGCTTTGATGTCTCTCCTACTCCACAACTTTATCATACATATTTTTGGAACTTTTGGAATAAGATTTGTACCCTACGTGGCACGGAAACCCTCGCTTACAAACGTAGGAGCACAAACGCTGCTTTAAATACCACAAGACTGACTTACCCACTTGGAGACTGAACACTAAAGTGTGGCCATTATATATGATCGCGGAGACGTATAACCAACGTTACCCTTGTGAGAACCTCTGGAGCGGTGCACTATCCTGCAAAGGAAGGGGCATTATGTCACAGCTGCTAAGTTTTAGAAGCAATGGTTACGCGGAAGTAGAGTGTCATAGACATACAAACCAGCCGCGACCAAGCCCTAACGCGACAACAACTGGCTGGCTCTAAACTAACTGCAGTTTTCATTCCATGACGTGTTTGTAAAATGGTCGCATGTTTTATAAGACGGCGACGCAGACTACACGTATTGGTGTGCACTTAAGTAAATGGTGCATGCTATTCGTCTTCCTACTCGGAAATGATAAAAAAAACACTCTTTGTGCACTAAAAACATACATCATACATACATCACATCACTACATCATGCATACATCACTAGCAGCATGTACATATCTAAGCTGCAAATTTCAATTAAGCAACGCGTGAGAAATTCGTTCCAATTCGCTCTGTTTATTTTGGTACCTGTCTGCATTTAGCATTCATGGAACCGCAAAGTATTGGCAACAAAAAAAAAGAATTCCCCGCAGTCATTACGAAAATGCTTAGCACAAACGATGGATGGCAAAGCGCGACGGTACATTTTCTTTTAGTTTCTATTCATGCGTCTGTGGTTACCCCGGAGGTCAGGAACTGCGATTAAATTTCTCTATCCAGGCTGAAAGAGCAAATTAAGATCCTTCCTTCGATGCAAGTCTCCACTGCCAGCGGTATCAATTCGCGTACATATAGTCCAATTTCCTAATACATGAGGAACCTTTTTTAGAAATAGCTGCCAACTGCCTTTGCCAGAAAGACCAGGTCCAACGTACTTTTTAAAGAATACAGCTGGTGTGCTCGGGGCTCACATACGGCGAAAGTGTAAGTAGAGTTCATTAGAATCCCAGCATCTACCTATATTTTTTCTGAACAAATTTGAATTTATGAGCGCCGCACACATGTGCGAAAAGGGGCACTCGAGTTATGCTTCAGTTCAACGCTTGAAATAATGTCACATTCCCTACACCACGTTATTAAACACCGCACACCGCACGTGATGTGGCAGATGAAGCTAAAGTGACTGTCTTCACACATAGTAGCCGTTTTTGCCCAGAAGAAGCCCTCACCTTAGTTAATTTCTCATCCGTGATAATGCACACCTTTATTGCTATTTTCAGTGCAAGCTCCACCTGATGGTAGAAGACTGCCCTCGCGGCTGCACTTGCCATGGAAATGCAAATCACCGTTATCTGGGGTTATGCCTGAGAACCGGTCTCAAGCCACCCCCGGGTTGGTACGCTGCCAGTCATCGCCGTTCAATACGTGTATAAACTTCTTTACGTGACCCTTGTATTGGTCCAATAAATATTTTAGGTCACTGATTAAACAGTCTGCTTTTAATGTGACATCATTATAATTGTCCTGACACGAAAGCCGTGCCAGTTCGATGTCGCGAAATTCGCTGAGCGGCCGAGAGAGGCCTCATTACTTCATGAAGTCATCGCAGCCTGCTAAATGTGCAACCCTGATGGGGATGAGAGGTCATGCGACCTTGTGACGTCATACCAACACGTCCGCCGGGAATAATGGCAGTTAAATGAATGATTGCTCCAGAGAGGTCACGGGACTATGTGGCATCATCACAACCTGCCCACCAGCTGGTGAGCAACCAAGCTTCTAGACAGTAACTTAAATAGAGAATCGAAGACAAAAATTGCAAACAAATGTGGTATACGCAAATGATGGCAACGTCACAACTCAATGGACGCCTGAGTCTGCAGCCAGGTGTTCGACTATGCTAGCTGACGGAACAACAATTGAAATGAAACTCACGTAGGATTACAGAAGTTGCCACAGAAGCTGTGACTGTGAGTATGATAGGTACCCTCTACAGGAAAAAAGCGGATTAAGGAAGCAAAAACCTGGAAGATTATAAAATGACGCGAGGTGAAAAAACATCAAAAATTCTGTAAAGGGTTACTTTTAGGCCGTACACATGATGCACTGCGTTGAAAGCGGCGAATACGCATGGCACTGGGTAGAACATTTTTCATAGCGGGCATTTACCCGGTCACAATCTCAGCGGTCACATGCGAAAAAGGTCAGCCCGGTGTTTTGGAAAGAGGGAAACGTGATGCTATCGGGCTCCCCAGAGGGCACCGAGGCCACCACTGGCGATGCATATGAAATATATGTATCAGCAGCGCGAACACAACACAGGAAAAAGAAGGAGAATATAGTACAGAGCCCTCATCTTTCAAGTTTTATTTGAACAAAACTAAACACGCACTTATATACACATACAAGGTAAAATCCCACCAGGGGGAGTAATCAAGGCGCGCGATCGAACTGGGCCCCACACGATGTCCAGGGCATCCAAAATATAACTTGAAATAAAATTTGGAAGTTCAGCGCTCTTTACTATCTTCTCCTTCTTTCTGTGTTGTGTTCGCGCTGCTGATATATAGGATCGCAACCAAGTAGCCCGGCAGATGGTGCTATTCATATGAAATAGTCCGCCTATTGCACACTCATAGCTATAGGGTTCGGCGTTATCAGGACTCACAGTGGCAGAAGTACTGTCAAAGAAAAATATGAAAATGAAGACTTCACCCTGTCTCCTCTGCGACGTCTCTCTGACTACCTGCACAAGGTACTGGCGCCGCTCGCCGGCAGAACACCCACGCATGTACAGAATTCGCGGCATTTCGTCCAACTTGTCTCGAACCTTACCGTGGAGGAAGACGAAAGCCTAGTCTCATTTGACGTGGTGTCGCTATTTACCTGCGTACCGGTTCCCCTTGCTGTGTCCGTCGCTCGCCGCGCACTCGAAAACGACCAAACGCTGCACGAGAGAACTCCACTCAACGTCGATGAGGTATGTCGCCTTCTCGACCTCTGTCTGCGCAGTACCTTTTTCACCTACAACGGAGAATTTTTCAAGCAAACAACCGGAACTGCTATGGGGGCATCAATTTCAGTCACAGTGGCTAACCTAACCATGGAAGACGTCGAAAGCCGGGCCCTCTCCTCCTTTAATCCCAAGCCAAAGTTATTCCTCCGTTATGTAGACGACTGCTTTTGTGTGGTGAAAACCTCAGAGATAGAAAACCTCCAGAGTCATCTAAATTCAGTTGAACCGGCCATACAATTTACTGTTGAACATGAACAGCAGGGCAGCCTGCCTTTTCTGGATGTCCTACTTACAAGGCACGACAAAGGCCTGCAGTCCTCGGTGCACAGGAAGCCAACCCACACAGGACGGTACCTACATTTCGATTCGAACCATCCCATCCCGCACAAAGCATCTGTCGTGACGTCATTACTGAAGAGAGCCGACTCCATATGTTCCTCAAGTGAAGATAGAAGGAAGGAGAAGAACCGAGTCATTTCTGACCTCCAAAAGAACGGCTACCCAAGCTCATTCATCCGGCGCATTATCAGGAAGCAAGAAAGGCAAAACAAAATCCGGTCTATTATTTCCTCAGACGCATGCCAGAAGCGGAAACGTGTTTGCATCCCCTACGTGAGAGGCGTGAGCGAGACGCTCGGTCGCATTCTCGGAAAAGAAGGGGTGCTGACAACGCACAAACCGACCAGCACTATCGGTCGCCTTCTCCCCCGCCCAAAAAACCGGCAGCCCAGAGAAAAGGCCCAGGGCGTCGTGTACAAAATTCCGTGTTCCGTCTGCCCGGCGTCGTACATAGGGGAAACGAAGAACTTCGCGGAAAGGATGAACCAACACAAAGCGGACGTCCGTCACATGAATCGTCAACGCAGCGCCGTGGCCGAACACTGTGAAGGGTGTGACCACCCAATTGACTTCGACAGCACCATTGTATTGGAAACGGAAGCTAACCCACGCAGGAGGCTTCTACTCGAGTCGTGGCACATACAGCAAACACGAGAGAATGTTAATCGTTCCCTGGGGACTCTCCCCTCATCCTACGTCCATGGGCTGCGGCCATTGACCCGCAGGTCCTCCACACAGGGGCTTAAAAAGCCAAGCTGCGCTCGCCCGTAGTCACACCGTGAAGAAGGGGCCGAGCCGGTCCCGAAACGTCGTGTTTTTCCTGTATTTTACTTGGTTGGCGTCACTTACCTTCTCCTAACATGAAAATGATTTAGCATGGCATAGCCGGGAATATCGTGAAGTAGCACTAGTAACGGTGGGTGTTTAGGGCCCATACATGCTAAATACATTTAATCTAAAAGGCCTTTGGCCTAAAAGTTTACCTAAAAGCCTTTACTGCGAATTCATTTGCGATGAACGCTCTCACCTTGAAGGCTTTTACTATAGGTCTTCATTCTAAAGGCCTGTGGCCTAAAGTCCTTGATGACCTTCAGTCTGGTGAAGCCCTGCCAGGTATACACGTCTGGCAGGGTGCCCACAACGCGGTAGGCAATTGGGCCGCCTGCCAGCAATCAGGATTCAGGGACGTACACACGTTTGCCGGAAATAGGAATCTAGTGGAGCTACTACAATGAAAACTCTCACTTAAACGTTTCTGGGATTAGCACTCGACCGACTACTGTCTTGTGCTGCACACGGAAAAAACTCTAGATCAGGTGAACTCAGAACAAAATCCGCTTCGAAGACTTTCTGGTTCTTTTTGGGAAAACTCGACGTCACATCTGCTGAAAGCGCGCAATGTTTTCATATGTCAGAAAATTGCTTAATCTGCATAAATGCAGTACAGTTTCTCGCGAACTACAAAAGAGCCTTAGACGTTTTCGAGTGCGTTTGGGTATTGCACAAGCTACTGGCAACTGTCTGGTTATTGTAGAGGCATGGCAGCTTTGATTTCCATTCTTGCGTGCTACTGAGACTTGCGACACCTTTTCCATCTAATGTCCAGACATGAAAGGCACACTTTAGTTTCCGCGCTGCAGGATCATGACGGAAGTGAAAATCATCAAGATTTTCTATCACACCGAGAGCTTCTTCCATTATGAGTATTGGAAGAATTCCGCCTTCCCTCCTGTGCACCACTAAAATGGAGTTATCTCTAGAAGGATTCATTAAAAAAGACGACATGATGGCACTTGCTGCTAAGTGTTTAGCCATAAACAAAATTTATATGCGATATCATTGCCATATTCACGTATATGTTGATGGCACAATTCTTTAAAGTTCATATACGTCTGCATTCGTGATTTCAAACCTGAATGAACGACGAGGAGGTGACTGGCTCGCGCAACAGTGACAATGGCAGTCAATGGCACTAGAGTTGATTATAGAGTTGACAACGACACTAGAACTGATAGTATGAATAGAAGATCCTCGCAGGTGGGTTATCTTGTGCGAGTCACAGGCGGCATTAAAATCCCTTGACAGCACAAGTTCAGGACCAATTTTGCTTTGCGAAACGCTTAATTAAAGGCTTCTTCAAGGCATTATGATTCAGCATTTAGTAGTCTTCAGTGGATACCCGGAACTTGCCTCATCCTAGAAAACAATTCAAGCTCATGCTAATGCTTCAACTTCTACCCTGCTGCTATCAGGATCTAGAAACCGCCTTCTTTTAATGTATATGCCAGTCGGTATGAGCGGAAAAATGGGGGTCAAGCAGGGTTATAAAACTTATAACTTTTTGTAAATTGACCCCTTCTCACGATTTACAATCCTGTTATCACTCAGCAGAAGTCTATAAACTCTAATTCACCACTTACGATTGGGAACAGCCCGCATGAATCTTTTTCTACATAGAATTGTGCGAGCAGACAGCCCACTATACGCATGTGGTCACGAGGATGAGGATTTACTACCTAATCTTTAACTGAATCGCCCAGAGCATGAGAGCTTTAGACCCCGACTGAAAAGGTACTTGACCACCCTAATGAAACGCCTTTCAAACTCCAAAAGGTATTAAGTCCATGTTCAAAACATGCGCTAGAGAAGCGGGCGATCGTAGCGCTGAAATATTTTCTCCAGGAGAGGGGCATCCTCGGGTCTACTAGATATTTCATGCAGTTCTGTCTTCGTCGGGCTTGTCAAGTAACATTTGGTGTGAGGTGCAGGGTGATCTTCGCCATGCTGGCCTTAAAGCTTCGGCGTGCTGCGCCTGTAATGGTCCCCAGCCTTGTGTTCCTGGTCATCACCGCTCGGTGGTGCCCCAGCCCGCCTGACTAGAACCGACCTGGCGGTTCGCCCCAGCCCCGTCCCCCGCCCCAACCACAAGACACGACAAACTGATCCTGCCGACCAGACCATACGCGACCCGACCGATCCGAGATACGTGCGCACAGAGCCCCCTGCCCATGCCGTTTGCTGCGCCCATGGATCTCGGCCGTGGGCTCCAGATGACCTGTGGCTCGGAAGCTTCCGGGATCAGAGCTCATATATCGTCATCTGCTCATCTCCTTCATGGTGACGCAAGCCCTGCACCTTCTTCGCTTCTGTGTTCATCCCCCCTGTCACGCCCGCCCTCACGTCCTGTATTTCATCGTCACGGCCGTTCTCCTGTTCGTGCGATCGGGACGATCGCTCGGTAGCCCCGAGAGAGAGAGAGAAAAACTTTATCATGGCAAGTGTGTTTAGACCCCCCTTGGGTCCCTGGACCACCGCACGGTCCCACTCTACGTCGTAACGTTCATGCGGTGTTTGTCCATGACGTCGGCACCCCGAAGCACCGCAGCAAGCTGCGATGGCGGGTCCGGAGACGAGAGCACGACCTCCCAGGCCTCCCAACTTGATAACGCGGGCTGTCCCTGCGGGGGAGGATCAGCAGGGCAGCCGAAAAGGATGTGGGAGAGTGTGGCGTGAGGGTCGCCGCACAGGGTGCATGCAGGGGAGGTGCCACAGTAGAGAGATAGCAGCTGAGGGGATGAGAGAGAGCGGGTCTGGAGGCGTCTCCAGAGGATCTGTTGGGAATGGGTAAGGGAGGGGTGTGGAGGAGGGTAAGTCCGACGGTCCAAGCGGGGCATTTGCGTGAGCTCTGCAAAGGTGTGCGCCCGCTCTCTCGAGAAACCTGGACCGAGGCCGTCCTGAGCCCGGCAAATCAAACCTCGGGCCAATTTATCGGCAGCCTCGTTTCCTGGATTCCCAGAGTGAGCCGGCACCCACTGGAGCTCTACCCTGCGTGGTAAGTTTTTGGTGGGGGTGTTCAACAACTTCCAAGCAGGGGCGTGAATCCTGCCTCTCGCGAAGTTGAACAGAGCCGTTTTGGAGTCGCTAAAGATGTAGTTTGCATTGGAATGTACAAGGGCTAGGGCGATGGCGGTTTCCTCTGCCTCCTCAGACGTACAGCCCGAGGGAAGGCGGTGTGTGAGGGGCTGTGCTAGGGCTGGATTGTAACCAACTGCTACAGCTTCATGAGTTGTGCACGCGGCGTCTACCCAAATGGCGTCCTGGGCTTGTCCGTAATACTTGTGTAGGGCCGTAGCGCGAGCCATGCGGCGAGGGATGTGGTACTGGGGATGAATGTTCCGGGGAAGGGGTTTCACAACGAGGGAGGTATGAATGTGTCGAGGAATGGCTATAAGGGATGTCTGATTAGCGGGAATGTTGATGCGAAGGGAAGCGAGGATATGCCTGCCAGTTGCGCTCGCGGCAAGTCTTAGATACTGTGTCTGAAGGTGCGCGTCTACTAGTTCCTGAATGGTGTTATGCATGCCTAATTCAAGGAGCTTGGCTGTGCTAGTGCTGCGGGGTAGGTTTAAGGCTGCCTTGGTTGCTAGACGAATCATGGCGTTCACTCGCTCTGTTTCTATGCGGTTCAGCTTAAGATATGGGGTGGCGTATAAAATGCGGCTAAGTGTAAAAGCATGCACTACTTTCATGCTATCCGCTTCGTCTAAACCTTTGTGCAGGGAGGATACGCGGCGTAGAAGTTGCAACACGGATTGCGTGGAGGCTTTGAGTGTTTTAAGGGTATGATCATTGCGTCCGGAATCCTGCAAGTAAAGGCCAAGGATACGGAGGGTGGGGGTGACGGGGATAGGGGTTCCTTGTAAAGTGATTTGAATGGGCGAATTAGCTGCAGATTTCGGTCTTATGAGGAGAAGCGCGGATTTAGAGGGGGAGCATTCGAGCCCAATAGATGACGCATGAGCGGAGATGGTGTCAGCTGCTAATTGAAGAGTTTCCTCAATTTCTCCATCAGATTCGTGAGTGGTCCATGCCGTAATATCATCAGCGTACAAGGTATGCCTTAGGTGTGGGATGAAAGCGAGTTTATGAGCTAGGGGGATGAGAGCAATATTAAATAGAAGGGGGGAGAGGACCGCGCCTTGGGGTGTTCCAAGCTCGCCGAGTGTATAAGGTGGTGTGCTCAGCTCAGCTATGTGCAGGGAGGCAGTGCGGCCCGAGAGAAAGGCGCGAACGTAGTTGTAGGTATTTGAGCCTACCTGTAGTGCCTGTAGTTCTCGCAAAATGGCATCGTGTCGAATCCTGTCAAATGCCTTTGTGAGGTCAACCGCCAGAATAGCTTTAGTGAGGTGGGGGATCGTGTCATCAAGCACGTCATGTGTAATTTGTAGTAGGGCATCCTGTGCTGATAGATGCGCACGAAAGCCCACCATGCTGTGCGGAAAAAGGTGGTTGTCTTCCATGTACGTGGTTAGTCGGGCAAGAATTATGTGTTCGAATGCCTTGCCGAGACAAGATGTCAGAGAAATTGGTCGGATATTCTCTATGTTGATGGGTTTGTGGGGTTTAGGAATAAATATGATTTTTCCATGCTTCCAGGTGGCAGGGAGTGTACCTGACTTCCAGCACTCGTTAAAGTGGGTGACTAGATGAGATATGGAGGCATCGTCAAGGTTTCGGATGGCAGCATTGGTAATTTGATCTTCCCCGGGTGCAGTATTGCGTAATTTCAAAAGGGCTGCCCGAAATTCCGCCTCTGTAATAGGGGCGTCAAGCTGGGGTTGAGGTGGACCCGTGTACTCGGGGTGCTTGCAAGGGTCACCTGGGGTGGTATATGTTGATTTCACCTGAGCGAGGAAGGCGTTCGTGTCCTGCCTGTGGTTATGAGTAAGGCGGCGAATGCTAAGGCGTGTCTGGGTTTTAGATTTCGTGGGGTCTAGCATGTGGCGTAAGAGGTGCCAGGCACGGGTTGTGGAGAGATTGCCGCGGAGATTGTCACAAATCTGATTCCAGTTAGCTTTGCAAAGAGTGGTACTGTGGTGTTCTATTTGGGTCTGAAGCTGTGCCAGTTTGAGTTTTAGTTTCCTATTGTGTTTTTGAGTTTTCCATCTGTGTGTTATGCGTTCTTGAGCTTGAAGGAGGTGCGCGAGCTTACTGTCAATTACGGGGGTGTCTGGGGTAGTGTCTAGCGTTTGGGTATGTTGGCGAATGTCCTCCTGTAACTGGGTAGTCCAGGTGTCTAGGTCGAAGGGTACCTGTGTTGACTGTACATGTTCCTGGCGAAATTTTCGTAGCTGGTCCCAATTAGTTTGTCTAACGGTAAATTTGCGCTGAGGGCGGCGATAGCTTAGTGTTATGCGAATTAGGTGGTGGTCGCTGCCTAGTGTGGTTTGGGTTCTTTCCCACTGCAGGTGGGCCACATTTCTTCCAAGCGTGAGATCTGGGCTGGTATCTGTAGTAACACTGTTACCAACCCGCGTAGGCAGGCTGAAATCATTAAAGATGGACAAGTGGAGCACCATCATTTCATTGCAGAGAACTGTGCCTCTGTGGTTTGTGCGCCGATAGCCCCAGTCCACGTGTGCGCAGTTGAAGTCACCGGCAATGAGTAGGGGATTTGATCCAGCCAATTGCGTCACGGATTTGAGGAGTGGAGGGAGTAGATTAACTGGCTGCCGTGGTAGAAGATAGCAGTTAAGAACGAACAAGGGAGATTGAGCAGGGGTTGGAGGTAAAATTTCGATGAAGGTGTGAGCGATAGGTGTGGTAATTGTGTGTTCCATGTAATGCAAAGAGTTACAGACGTATGTAACCACCCGAGGAAGATCAGTAGAGTCCGAGGGGATAAGAGCGTATCCTGGAAGTTGTTTGCAAACGTTTGCGTCCTGAATTGCGATGATGTCTGGTGGGGATGAGGAGGTAGCGATAATCTGCCCCGAGTAGAGTCTCCCCGCCTAGTTCCCCCGGGTAGTGTCGGTAGTGCCCCGGGCTAGAAGACGACAAAGTGGGCATTGTCGTGGCACGGAGCTCTTGCGCTACGCCCGCAGCCATTAAATCATTCTATCGCCATATTTCATGTAGCCCTGTCTTCATTGGGCTTGTCATCACGTAACGATATTGCTTGGGTAAAGATGTGCCTCCAACTGTTTCGCAACCCTATCTCATCAATATTCGTAATTTCGTTGCGTGCTCGTCTTTTGTGCATACACTTAATTTTTGCCTGTAACTAGTTTCCTACTGACCATTTTTCGGCTACAGCCGTTCTTTAGAAAATATTCGATTGTCTTCATATTATACATCCTTGCGTTGGTTGGTCACGATTGTTGTTTAAATTATATAACTCTCCCAGTTATGTTAGTGCGTGAGTACTATTTCAATGGACACCAGCCCCGAACAAAATCGTCCGTTGTCTGTTCCCATTATCTGTTTACCTAGCTCGAGCGCTCCGTTCCGCGCCAATTCCTTCTCTTCGTCGTCTTCTAGGTCGCGAAAATCCGTGATTTAGAACTGATTTGAATGCAGTAGACATTGTTGTTTTTCTATGTGCGGGGTTAGAGGCGTTGAAGTGAGTCTGCCTCGAAACTGTAGTTATAACGCACGCCTGTGGGCTATGCACTCGTGTCAAAGTCTCTGCTTCGAGGCGCTGCAGTAGGCATGAAAAAGCCTAATCCTTGGGGAGACGCACGGAAATATGCCTATGAAAATATGAGAGAAGCATTCCAGTTTCATAGGTTTGATTTTCAACAGCAAATGCACAGTAATTTTTTCAAGGCCTTCACATATTGGTTGTGAAATAAACTGCTCCCTTTGGAAGACTGATATTCATGCTAATGCGATATTTCACATCACGTCAGCGAAGAAGGGAATATTTAACTAATTCCTCGAACTCTTATACCGGCAGCTGCGGGGAATAAAATTTCTATTCTGCGAGATTCTGTTGATATAGGTGTCCATAAGAAATGCGCTGCTTGCTGCGCAGCTGCAGCTTTCAAATTTCTATTACACCAGCGGGGGACTCATGACTATCAGAATACCCGTGTATTGCCCTTACGATTCTTCCAATAGAGCTCCACCCAGACCTCCTTCGCTTCAGCCATCGCGAAGTGGCTAGGCGAATGTGCTCTTCCTGCACGAACGCGATTACGAAGTGAGAGGGTACATGAGCCCAGCAATTAGTCATTGACAAGATATGGTATATAGCATATATCGCCTTTAAATTTATTTAAGATTATCAAGACGAAGGGCTCGAGACTAATCTTAATGAGCTGAAGTCTTAATCAAGGTGTAGAATTTGGTTGCTCACGTGATGGCCACTTCTCATATATAAACATGTCAAACGGCTCTTATGTGTGTGTTACGGGAAGCTTTGCATATTTAAAAATGAAGACTCTCCTTAGACCTGTTTTTTAAGTATCCTGTTGCATGTAAATGAAGCTGTTGTTTGGGTGCAATATATTTTTCTTATCTTTAGTGATTGGCTTGAACAAGTTCAGAAAACAGACTTATTATCTTTTACACAGACTCGACATCCCCTGGTGTCATTCGCACTTCAATCCTTATACTCAGAAATGCATCTCTAAAAAGGCGCTGCGTATTATAAGACCGGTCATAGATGCTCGCACCCGAACAAACTTATTAGCTCTTAGCTGAAAAACGTAGCGCCTCCTGCCCCGCTTTTGTAATTTGTACCACCTGCTTTTGCCGCGTCAGTAGCCGCACCTTAGGCCGGAGCTCTTCCACATGGAAGAACAAAATGACGCACAGATTGTGGATGCAAACGAAGTCCTCGTGTTGATTTCAATCCACACACCGAGCGCTTGAATCGTAAAGTTCTTTTTTTCCTTCTGAACAATACTCGAACTAAATACCTCGTAATTATTCAAGTTCTGTTTCAACCTCAAGTGCGTAGTCGCATTGGCGGAACCTTCCTCTCAAATTCACATTGTAAAGGATAAATATTTACTGTTTTAGAATATTTTCGATACCTCGTGTTCCAAAAGCTATAATGTTTTTCATGAGTAAAAGTGGCGTAGAAGACTGCTCGCCGCAAACACTATACACACAAACAAAAAGGCTGTTACGAGACACAAAGGTTGTTTATTTACTAAAATTGTACGATCAGGCTTTAAGCTTTCAAAATAAACACCTGCCGCAGTGCCTAATCCTTAATCTTACTTCATATAAAGCCGTCAAATTGTTCGCGTTTGCAATGAAACCGGTCAGCTGCAATTTAAGCAAAGTCATTTCATCAAGGCTTTTAAAATGCAGTCACTTCTCTCTCATCTAGTAGGGGTCAATAAAGTATCAGCATGAGTTTTGTAACTGAAGAGTAAGTGCAAGTCAACTGGTAATTTTGCGTGGTATCTGCACTAGCGATGGACCCTTACATTTCGTTCAGAGAGATAAGTGCCACTAATGTCTTGGCCAATGCACATTATTTCATAGATGTCAGAATGTCGACTGCTGAGGTCTGAAAATCCATGATTTTAATTAGGTATTCCATCCGAGTTTGATTCTTAAAAGCTGCTTCTTGAACTTGTGGGGCTGAAATAACAATGTTTCAAGCTTGCCGTCTTGCTTTGAAAGTTGGCACCCAGTAACAGCATCACAGTACAAACGTCCTGTATTGAACTTTTTACTTAGAATTTATTTTCTCTCCTAATGTTCCCATAAAATACTACTGCTGCTTTTTTTAAAGAAGTAGAGGTCTTCTGATGGCAGCGTTATATGGTGCAGGAGAGTATTGAACAAACTTTCTGGGTCTGACTTGCATCCAACGAGGAGCAATGTGCAAACTCTGAACTACTTGACAATGTCACCAGTTGCAACAAAAATGATTGCACTACTGCAGTCAAAGATTTCCCTTTCTACGAATTTCTCAACCGCTTTCAGTGAACAAGGGAAAGCCAAAAATAAAATTGTTCATAATGCGCAGAGCGTACAAGACATTTTTCTTTTTAAGCTCTAAAAATAGCTTTCGCTTAATCAGGATGACTGCATCAGGCGCCGTTTCCTTTAAAACCATTTATAATAACAGTACTAACAAATAATTGCAGCGCAGAAGAAACAAAGACAGAAACAAGCTTCTCCGTCAAGGATGCCTAACTAGCCCGCGCTCTTGCTTTAAGGAACACTATCGGGTTCTAGAACAAAAAAAAACAATGACTTCAAATCACTGGTCTCCATTTGTTATCTAATGCGTGAGTGCTTAAAGATGACTCAGCATCTCAATGCCAGGGAGAACACACAAGCGCAGCATACAATTCAGTTTGGCCAACACCGTTCCCACTTCCCATCCTGGTTAGCTTAGTTGGTAGAGCGACTGCTCCGGTGAAGCGGTGGTCCCGGGTTCGAACCCCGGACCAGGGCGAATTTTTCTTTAACTACGTAGTTTGTGTGGAAGCTGTATGGCTTCCCTTTGTAACAGCTGTGGTTGCGCATGGGTGGATGCCCGTGAGTAATTTGCACCCTTATTACAATTTATTCACTGTCCGGTTCACACGTGCTGGGGACATTTTCTATCAAGCAAAGTGATTTCGGACACAACACCTTCTGTTGCCGTGCTGTTCATGGCATCTTATAGTATCACAATATAAGTCCTCGCTTAGTCACAATCACCATTTATTAACCCTCAAAAGTAAAGTTAGGGTTTCTTAAACGAGAGGGGTTTAGGTGTGCTTGGCGCTTATACATACAGCCAAAGAACACATAAACTAACTGAAAAAAAGTTCAACAGCACTAACCAAGGCTGAATAGAATCGAATTATCAAGGTAAAGTAATATAAGGCACACATGTGCAACAATACAGACTAAGAGAGCGAGATTCAGTAGAACGGGATAATCGCATTGGGGTGCAGCGTAACTGCAAAAAGGGCGAGTAAAACTTTTCTTCTTTAATTTAAATAACGATCATCAAATCTCTAAATGTGTAACAATTAGTCTCACTGACACCACTTGTTCGGGAGATTGTAAAATTTTTCTTTGGTCTAAGGACGCAAACAAATTCAAAAGAGAACATTCAACAAAGGTTTGGATAGGGGGGGAGAGGAATATAATTTAAGCTGTAAAAAATGCCAACCAAAAATTGAAAAAACATGGCGTTTCAAAACATGCATGGGTTCTCCATTAGGTGTGACAGCGAGTGAGTTGCGGCTTGAATTTTTAAGCATACGTTTTTGTCAGCCGTTGGGTCACTGGCCGTGGATTGTGGATGTAATTGAGGAAGGATTCCTAGTGAGCGGTTAACATTTCCTCGCGTCTGCTGAATTTAGCATGACTCAAGTAAGAGCCTTGTGCGCAGACTTGGGTCGGTTTTCAGCAGAATGGTCCCCTCGAAGCCTCTCTTGGGATCACATGCCTCGCTGTGCTCCTCCACCAGGCATTAGTTAACCGTAAGAATGCTATATGATAAGAGAGTTAAATAAACGGCTATTTGATCATATAGGACCTATATCTACAAGACATCTGCTAAAAATGTGAGACTGTGGTATTGCCATGACCTGCAAAGCACTAAATATGCATCAAAAGAATAACAAAAGCAAAACTAAAATTTTAAGAGGAAGCCATGCTTCATTTTCGCCGTAGATATTAGCCGAGCTCCGGAAGGTGAATATAAATTTTCTAAATATGAGCTCGTTCTCACCACTACAGAGAAGATTCACTCGTTGAATTCACACATACATTTTGGGGAAAAAATAGATGGTAGGCAGTATGTTAGGTGTTTTTTATTCACATGACGCGCTCACAAATTGACAAAGTGAAATAGCCCGAGTGTCTGCCTAGCTTCACAGAAAGCTGCATATCAAAGCTTGGAGCTTCATGATTTTTCTTCCAGGGTGTGGTTGACCAAGCCGAGAAATGATCCTGTTAGGGCACATACTTATCCGGTGGTTGAGAAAAAATTTTTTCTTTTGACCTCCACAGCCTATCTTGTAGTGCGATGGCCGATAGACCAAACATACTGCTTCTTTCATCAATATATTTCAGTTGTTTAAGAACTGTTCTTCTTTGAACATTCGTAAATAGAGGCCATTCACAAGTACAAGCGTCAATGTCGTTACGCCTGAAGACCAGTGTTTAAAACAGCATCATTTAATTACATTGCGTTAGGAAGCCTATCGCGGCAAAACATTTGCACAGAGGGACCGCAAATTCAATAGTTAACAGATTTAAAAAAAATGTATAAAATAACAGCCATAGAATGTAGTAAGGATCTGCCGCGCTTTCTGAATATACTTAAAGGAACTACACCAAACTCAAGTTTCACTTCGACCATGAGATTCCTTGTGACTCAGATTGGGTGACAGTGCATAGCCTGGTCTAAAAAGTAGAGAAATATACAATGCAAAAAACTAACCTGCTATTACTCATATGTTACTGCTCAGTGCGGCAAAGACCTGGAAGTATCTTTTGGATAGCCATGAGCGGCTGTTGACGTCGCTCAGCGGATTTCCAAAGCAACTAACAACATGTTTATTAACGCTATAGGGTTAAGAGCCCCGTTACCGCAAAAATCCAGTGTTGGCGTGGCCGGTGTTGTGAGCTAAACTAGACTGGCTTAGGGTAGCCCCGGTGGCCCTCCGCCAGACATGCAAATAAAAGGGCCACCACCCTCCTCTTTGGCGTCATCACAGCCTACCTATCGGATTGTGAGCAAACTGACCACCATGGCAGGCGGCTGTTCAATCAGCGATTGATCGCGAACGGTTGCTCTGCAAGATCACTTAGGGTCGCACGAGCCCACCTGCGGCAGCGCCTGCCATTGCAGGGCAATGGTGCATCCCTTAACCGCTGCACCTTCGCCAAAGGGGTGATGTGAGGACACCCATTGACATATGATTGTAAATTTGAGAATGGCCAATCCAAAACATACGGGCTCATTAACGCTACCGCGCCGTATCATTAAGGCGGAGGTTAAGTGTCTCCTCCCCTTTTTGTCTTTAGTTCTGATGCTCGATGTCAGAGATGAATAACGAGCAACTGCAAGTTTTCATTCGTGACAACTGTCTAGGTACCAACAGCACCCGAAATGCGACAAAAAAAAATGGCTGGGGCTTAGGTGAGGTTAAGCCTGGATATCTCGAAGCGAAAAGCTGCGGTGATCCGTGAAAAGCACGCGCTTGCGGCGAACGTCAAACGATGACGCATAGCGCGCGGCAGCGTGCGCCTGTTCTATGAAGAAGCGCGCCTTGTATACCCCTCCTTTCAAATGCGCACTGCGCTCGACTGCGGCGAAAGGTAAAAAGGCCCATCTCCATGGACACATCCGAGGCGCACCAGCGCAGCGCTTGCGCGACCAGCGCCGCACCGCGACAAGCGTCGGAAAACATATGCAACTCGATGGCCTGTCGCTGCTACCGCGTTCAGCTCGGCTCGGCGAAGCAAACGGCGCGAAGGGCCGTACCGGATGCCGAGAGAACTGCGTTCTCTGATTGGTTACACCGATCGCAAACCAGCGGCCACTTCCGGCGCCGACGCGACCGAGGCGCGAGCGAGGCGCGAATATCTGACATGGACAGATATTTGCCAAGCGCCAGCGCCAGCTCGCGTCTGCGCGTCGCGCATGCGCAGACCGGCTCCGGCGTACGCTGGTACGCGTAGGCGCTGCGCTCGTGCGCCTCGGATGCGCCCATGGAGATGGGCCTAAACGGTGGCGAGAAGGAGAAGCGGCGGTGCACATTCACAGCAGCCTGCGCCGTACGTGACTTCATTCGTGCTCTGACATACGCCGGCTCATGCGAAGCGCGCTGTTGACTAGCGTAATGAAGCCTTTCGCTTCAAACCCTTGAGAGCAGCGATCTTCATGCAGTGGCCACTGGTAACCATTCCTGCTCACCTTGTAAGCTGCAGACAGAATAAAACGATCTTGCGTGAACCGGAACTACAACCTGAGATGAGCAGTGTGCAGCGCAGTCAGCCTCATCTTTCTTCGGGGATTGTTCAGGATCGCATTCAGGATGATTCTTCGAGCAGCTGCGTACATGGGAGGTTAGCATTTACACTGGCGGTATAGCTTTTTCTTTCCGGCCTTTGCTCCCCGTGCACATGCGTAGAAAGATTTCTTAGACACAGCGACACTACCAAGAAGAGGTGTCATAAGTCATGAAGAATGCTCTTGGAGTTGGTAGAACCTAGGCAGAAGAAATATGAGCTTGCGTTTCCTTGTAATCCGTGCGGCGAAAGCTGCTAAAGCTTTGGCTTAGCCTTACAGCCCAGCACATTACTGTAGAATCTAAAACGTCATCCATATGACCCGATTTACAAAGTGAAAGAATGTAATTTATACAAAAATTGAACTATACACAATTTAAGATTTCATTTCGTTTCACCGGCCAGCAATTACAGGTGGCAGCCACTGGCAACGTTTCCCAGGTGACAAAGTGCAGAGAACGAAATGCTCTTCTCAGTGTTTAGGGGAGAGTAAGGACACAAATAGTACGAGATGGAAGAGTGAGTCGGGAAGGAGACGGAGGGCCAGATAAGATTTGGCTGATTCCCATTATCACGGCTATACTTTCTCCTACTGATGACGATCTAGATCCCGTGGCCAAATGGGTGGCTAAATGGCTAGATCAAAGCTATAAAATCTGTGGCTGCTCAATCCGTCAGGCCCGGAAGCTTAGCGCTACAATTTTTTTCTTTCACTAAATCTTAGATGTCAATCTGGCCCCGTCACTGTTCTCGACTTTTTAGTTGCATATTCTTTTATTTTCCACCACTAAGAAAGATATTTAAAGTATAACTTTTTCATCGTGATTTCATGTATTGAGTTGTAATAAACGTTTGAGGAAAAGTATAATAAAGCTGTCTTTCACGACATGTTAATTCCGGGGCGCTCGTGAAATTTCGCTTAATTCCTCTTTCGCGTTATATCTACACCAGAAAGGTGGCAGGGTTTTCACGTAGTTAAACCGAGAAGACGTGCGAAGCCGTGTGTTTAGCCTTGTTGGCTCATGGTTTTGCTTTGCTGGGTCGTCAGCACTTCTTGCGGCGACATTAGTGCGATAGTAGTGTGAACTAAATGGAGACGACTATGAGCAATACACAACGCGAGATTGCGTTGCATAGTGCTCGCGTGCAGTGGCCAGCGAAGCTGATCTGTTTGCTTTACCGCGGGCTCGATTCTCAGACACGGAAATATTTGTTTTATTGCATCTCGGTGAACCAGTCTGACCTCGTGAAGTAGTGCTTTCGCAGAAAAATTTCCACTGTACTGCACAGGTAGACCCGATTAATAAAAGTCGCGTGCGTTGTAAATATTAAGAACGGTATAATGCGCCATCGATAGTCATTTGGCCCGCGAGCGCATCCACACAAAGCGCGCTTCAGCGAGTCGAATAGGCCAACATACAGTCACCTCTCCCTCTGATGGCGATGAATGTCAGTTTTTACTGTTCGGCAACGTAATGCTAAGCCGTAGATGCATCAATACAGATATCAGCTGGCGCTCGTCGTGCATACGTTCTTTCGTGTGCCTTATAAACGCGAAATATAATCGCCTCATAACAAAGTAGCATGACGAATTAGCTTAATACGTTATTTAGTAAAAGATTAGGTTAAATATAGGCATGGTATCAAGTACGAGCATTTTTCAAATTTCGCTCGCTCGCCGCAATGCCTTTTCCATAATTTTGAATGCTGTGCCTGTAGCAGCTGGAAAATGTCGCCTTTAGAAAAAGGCCAAAGGCGACATTTAATAACGAAACTCGCTTTTTGCATTGCGCACCAAGGAGTTGATTTAGCAGACAGGCCAGTCTACACTCAGCTTCTAGTGAAGTCTCCTCCAATCTCGAAAACGATGAAAGCGTATTTATTTTTTCTGCAACTTTTCCTCACGTCCTTCAGTGTAGTAAAGTAAGTATCAAAGCATTATTGCACAGCAAAAGAGGCCCATAGTCAACTTTGTTTCTTGTAGGCAAGATTGTTGCTAACAGGGCAAATATTTTAATCTGACATTCACTGCCTTCAGGTTTTGTATTTATTCCTATACCAAATGAGGACGAAAGCAAAATGTCAGTCTAGTCAGCGTCACCCACTGTGTAAAAACTCAACCACGCTATGCCGTCTGACTACATAGCAGTAGCAGAGATTCATGTCAGACTGTAAGTCGTACAGTCATTATAGTTCCTAGGATACTCTGTAAAAATTCGGAGGGTGGGGACGGAGCGGGGTGAGTTGGTATGCCGAGCAGCAAAAATTAATTGTTGATTGCATCAAAGGAGTGTCTAGGTAAGTAATGTGGGGTCGCGGACTTCTCCAGCGTCGGGGCATTTTGTAAAGCTTGAGATTGGATATCTATGGCTATTCTTCGTCAGCCGCCCGTAGTAAGGTAGAAAAAAAAACGCGATTTTTTACTTCGAGGAAAAATTATCCGGCAGAGGTTTGTGTGTTTTGTGCGCAGCGACCTATAGCAAAAATGACATGGCCGTGGGCTGAACGAACAAATTGTGAGACGTATTTTGGTGCCTAAAATATTAAGTTAGCAGAAAGCACAATCTTTGCATATTTGGCACATTTACGTCACTTCTGTGGGTTAATGACAGCCTTTCGACAATGCTTTGCAGAGCCGGGAATTTACCTTATCTGTATGAAGCCCACCGTAAGTGCCTCGGTCGAGTAAGTGCCAGCGATGTCAAAAATCAATACGGCTAACTCTTCTAGTCATTAGCAAAACCGAATTCTTGGGCTCACTCTCTTAATTTCAAGCATTACTCGACATGTGCTCAAGCTGTCTGTTTCGATATGCAATATTGCCTAAAGCTATAGACTTTTTTTCTTACGGTTATGCCTTCTTCTCAGCCGGGCTCCTCTTTCTCACGAGAGAAATTGTTGGAAAAGCTGCCACCGGTCTATGATTAAACCAGTCTTCGCTGATGATCCGACGCTGCCTCCAGCCAGCATTTTTGTTATAGAGCGCATAAGTAGCGCCGTTTAGGAACGCAAAAAAATTTAGTCGCCAAGAATTTAATACCATCGATGGTGACAATAATTAATCAAAAGACAGTCGACTATTTAACGCCTAGATTTAGTTGCATTTCTTTTTGATTGTAGTGTTTTCAAGATCTACCGCTGGTCTTCTGATACGCTGCCTGAAGCAGAGAAGCCTGAGGGCTTGCATTGATGAGCATGAAATTCGTTCTGTATAATGCAATGCATTATTTAACGGTGCACGTGCGTCCATCTAAATTTCCAAAATAACATACAAAGCGTTGTGTGTGTCGGGTATTCATGTCTCGACTGCTCTCATCGTTATTAGCGAAGCTTTTCAAAGTTTAGAAATGTTTCACACGTACGACGCAGGACAAAACGCATCGATAAAAGTTTGAACAAAATAACATGGGCTTAAATGCAACCAAATTTTCTGTAATCTTCCGGCCGAGTGAGGGGTCAGTAATTCTAAATAAATGTAACTCCGGCGAAGTAGGTAGGTATGAAGTGTAGTGCTGCAGAACATTATTCAGAACGCAGGCAAAACACCCCAGAGAGGTTCCAAAAACATACAAAACACACAGTGCATACAAAAGCTGAAAGGTTGTTTCTTTTATGTTCCCGTCTATAGTCCTGCGGTACAACACAAAGTTGCTAGGCTGCCATGAAATACTATGCGCTGGCTATAAAATCGAGGAACTTCCACTTGATACAAGTCATCTGTGCCATATAACTGCAGTGAGAGTGCACTTGTTACAGCAAGTTAATCAACATACAGACTCTCACAGGACATTTGAGGTTAGTTATCGCTTACGCAAAAATTGACTTCCGCTGTTTCATTAGCGTTGGCAGCTTTAGATTTTTCTCCTCAAGACGCGTTAGAGTTCTTCAAACGTCAAAATTTTTTCCAGTAGCACATTATGAGAAAAACGGCTTAGTTTACTCCCAGAAAACTTTCCAATGTGTGATAAAAAGTGCTTTTGAACTAGATCTGTTTTATTTCAGCGCTGGGAATACGGGTACAAGCCGTATGCCGTGGTATCCAGCACGGCACAAATAAGGCGGCTGGAGCAAGCGCATACCCTAGTATTCTTTTATAGATTTTATTAACACAAGATGCTTACTGGGTCTCCCAACTAATAACAGCATTACTTATCTCTCTTTGCAGTGCAATCTCGCGTTGATGGCAGAAGACTGCGATCGCGGCTGCTCTTGCTATGGCAACGCTTACAATCAGCGTTGGGGAATATGCCTGATAAACGGAATTAAAACCCCACCAGGGTGGTATGATGCTAGGCATCGGCGTCCAATGCGCGTATAAGCTTTGTGCGAGTCCGTCGTTTTCGAAAATAAATATTCTAGGTCACTGATGAAACAATTTGTTTTATTGTACCCAAATTAACAGTTTACCAAAGAACGTGAAAACAATAACTAAACGGTACCTGCGCCAAGGAAAACAATTGGGCTTTTTCTCGTCGTCAAGAGTAGGTGTAATAATAATTTCATTGGAGGAAAGCCGTAACAGGTTAGCAACACCTCACACATAATGGTACCTGCGCTCAAGTATTGGCCAAGTACTTTGGCGGCTGGACGGCGCCTGCCTGCCGCTCTGACGTCTCCGCTCCTCTTATTAGCCCACTTTCGTCCTCACCCACTACCTTCCACGGCAGCCACCCTCCGAATTTGTTCCCGTGGCAGCCAGACGCAGGTGGCGCATTACTCCACCCGCATCAGAACATCCTCCATCCATGGTTGCCACCCTCTGAGGCTTCTTCGTAGGAGCCACGAAACGGCCTCTCCCCCCTCGCCCCTAGAAGTGGAGAGGAAATTTTCTCTCTCTTAACTTTACCTGCCACCCGTGGCAGGAGCCAATATGTTCACGGGGGAGACTTCGTAGAACGCAGTCAGAGGGCACTCTTTTCCAACAAGGAGGCTCTATTGCTACGCATTCAAAGTACACAGAAAATGTGCATGCATGCACAGAATATGCTTCGCTGTCCAGGGTCGGTGAAAAGTCTGTCCATGGACGAACGATGAGCGGAAATAACTCACGAGATCGCAGTTTGCTGCTGCGCTCGCGGTGGGACTAAACCAGGATGAAGGTGTTGAGGATTTGCGACAGAGACGACCAGCGTGGCAGGCTTCTAGTTCCGGACTGCCCGTGCGGGGCGTGCGCGCCCAGCACGCGCTGTTCATCTTTATTTTCCTCTAGCGCGGGAACGCCGATCTCAGCGCCAGCGCCGCCGGGCGCTACAGGGCCCCCCGCCTAGACGGAACGTCGGAAGGTGCGCTCGGTAAAAGAAAAGAGAGTAGAAGTGTCCAGTAAGTTCATGTCAGGGGCCGGGAAGAGCTGTCGGGTGGAGTGCGCGGGCTCAGGTGGACGAGCCTGGCTGCTGCGCAATGGGCGAATGATGCAGGGTGTCCAGCTGACAATGGACATCGGGACAGGGGAGGCCATGATTGGGCCGGCACCGACTGTAGTGCTGCCCGCTGGCACAAGTGTCATCAGTGTCGGAACGTTGCAGCGGATGCCGATGGGAATCTGACACGCCGAGTACACGATCACAAGCACAGGAGCGGGCGAAACAGCTCCATGGACTGAATGCAGCTGTGCTGCGACAGCAGCAGCTGTAACAGTATTTGCCACAGGTGTGACTGTTGACACAACGGTGAGAGCCGTGACGATGGTGGAGGAAGTTGCGGGGCTCATTGTCAGGTGCTTGGGTGAAGCGGGATCGACACTCTGGAGCGGTTGGCCAGGAATGATGCGCGTGTGAGCATGGTCGGCTGTAGGTGGCTGCAAAAAGGTTGTTGCAGTGACAGGCCGTGCAGCTGAGACTGCGACATCAGATGGCTGGCTGGCAGCAAAAGACACAGGGGGTGGGGCCTCGTGGGCAGGCGGTGTGGTCGCCAGGGTAGTGGGGCTGGTATGTGGCATATGCTGCGGTGGCGGCGTCAACCTCACAGCAGAGGCCTGCAGAGCTGTTGGCGGTAGTGACGAGGTAGATGGAGATGCCGGAAGCCTCGGCACGGCGGCTGCCGCAGAGTCGTCCTTGGCTGCAGGACGCTCTGGCGACAACGCCACTGAAGCGCAAGGAGGCAGAGCCAGAGACGCGGGTCGGATAGTAGTGGGAGCAGGACGCGAGGCGGAGCTCGTGCGGATCCCACCTGGTGTGGCGTCGAGAGAGACAGCCGGGCTGGAGACGCTGGACGGGAGTGGCGGCGATGCGGCGAGGGGCTGGCTGAGGCGGGCCGGGTACTGATGAAGGCTGCGTGGGCGCGAGCGAGGCCGGTCCAGGGACAGAGGCTGGCGGCGGCGAAAACGGGTCCGCTGCGTCGTAGAGCGGCGGCGGAACGTAGTAGGCGCCGAAGTCCGCCAAGACGGCCGCACGCAGCTCATCGTATGGCCGGCCGCCGAAAGCAGAGTAGGTGAGCCGACGCAGGAGGTCGGCCGGGAGGATGTCACAAAGGACTTCGTGTTTGAACGGCTGGATGGTGATGCCGTTCAGGTACATCGCAGCCTCCAGTTGGGCGAACCACCCGCCGACGCCTGCAGGCCGGAACGCCGGGAGCGGCGGGTCGAAACTTGGGTGCTGCCAGTACGCCATGCTGGAACGCCGCTGAGATAGAAGGCACGGTTCGCCAGGTCACCACTGTTGAGGATTTTGCGGGGTCGCAGCGGAGCACCAGACAGAGAGACGACCAGCGTGGCAGGCTTCTAGTTCCGGACTGCCCGTGCCGGGCGTGCGCGCCCAGCACGCGCTGTTCATCTTTATTTTCCTCTAGCGCGGGAACGCCGATCTCAGCGCCAGCGCCGCCGGGCGCTACAAAGGTACGTGCAGGTGCGAGTGCTCAGACGGGAGCAATGGGAACAATAGTTGGTTAACGGATCTCGTGCTCCGTACAAAAGGCGTGAGTCGAAACAGTAGACTTGACGAAACACCTCAGCTGGACTGGTGTCAAAACAGTGGCGTTCTCCGCACAGACAGAGGAGGAGCAAAAATTGGTTACGACTTGCATCCAACAGCTGCTGGCTGAAGCGCGCGCTAGGGTTAGCAGAGGTGAAACGTCGTGTAGTGGGCAGCATATGGATGAAGGGAACACAAGGACAGGCTGACGCGGTTCAGTATAGGTAACAACACGTGTAGTGGTGCGCCAAACAGTCTTACTTACTGGCGAAAGGCGATTTCTAAATAGGTTCATGTCGGGGCTGGGGCAGAAAGTACGCAGCGCAAGTGGAAACAGGGATAGCATGTATACGTCGGGGAAGTAGTGTAAGATGGCAGCGAACGACATTTTGCTTGTGCGAAGCGTGCTTAGCGACTGCCCAATCCCACCGTGCGATAAGAGAGCGCCGTAAGAGCAGGATAAGGTACGCGACAGATGCGAGGTTGGTGTATGGCTGCGCTTCATTATGGCCTCATTAGTTAATTTTAATTACAGTAACGTGAGGCCACTGCGAGCCTCCATTCTACGCGGAGAGCTCTGAGTAAAGCCCAGAGCTTCCCACCCGCGCGTCGCCCGCAGAGATGCACAAAAATTGGCAGCGGTTTAGATCTGGCTAAATCTGGAGGATTGAGAAAGCAACGAGGAGAGAGAGAGAGGCAATGGAGAGCTCGTGGCTACGGCGGCGTCCCCGGCACGCTAGATATGCGTGCGCCGCTACGGCGCGTGCGCAACTGGCGAGCGCGGCGGCGGCACCTCTGAGTCATCCGCGCAGCGACGGCAGCGGCGCGCCAGCTGTGCATCGTGTGACGTCACTGCTCCTCGCGCATGCGCAGTGTGGCCTTTCCTCAGCTCCGCGAAATTGCACAGCGACTCTCGTGGTGTTGCATTCGCAACAAAAAGACCAGGAAGTCATTGCCGGCTCAGCAGCGTCGCTATGACGGCCGACTCTAGCATTGTTGACCGCGGGCGTCCGCGGGGGCACCAACAAAGCTTGCCAGTGGATCCGCGTAGCACTTTCGCGGAAACATGGACACCTGCTAAGAGTTCCGCGAAGGGCCCATTTGTTTGCTGGAATCCCTGCCAGCACCGAAGCGTTGTGGGGCTCGTTTCTGCCCTCTCCCATTCGACACTTCCGCGATGGGTAAGCAAATATAACAAATTTGAATGCTTTTGTATCATAGAATTCGGTCGAGAGAACGCATTTCTCGGGCATGCTGTTTCGAACTCCATAAATTTTTTTCTGGTGTTTCCGCCGCTCGTGTAGCCTTGCCAGTCTCATTTTTTCGCTGACGAGCCCGCTAACGGCGAGCGATATCTACCGGGTGGTGAGAAGATGCTTGCCTCAATGTTACAAGATGTAGTTCACTATACGTGCGCTCCTCTCCGCGCTCTCTTTCCTCCATCATATCTAAGTCAAGCGCACAGCTATGGTTATATACCTGACGTCATAACTGTGAACTGAATCACGGGACACAACGTGATTACCAGATCGCTTTCTTACTGCCTCTGCCCATAACTTGCAAGGTCAAATTCAATGTCAACGTTCAAGATCAAGTTCAAGGTCAAATGTCAAGGTCAACCAAGGAAAGCCCAGGGTCAAGAGACAAGGCCAAGGTTCAAGCTCACTGGTGGTCCTCTGAGTGAACCACACATGGTTAGGTATATGTGCATAGCAACACTAGCCACGACATCTCAAAGTCGTCTCAAGGTCATTCGGTGTCTCGGAGCGAAATGGTTCCCAGCTGTAGTAGTGTAGCTTTCACTACAAAATGCACAGCTGGCAGAAAATGACTCAGCAACAAACAGGATTTCAGCCAGACTCTCATCTGAACTGCTTTCAAACAGTCATACAGTATGCAACATTACATGGCCTAGGCCCCGGCGACCATCTGGACCCATCTATTTTGTCATTGTTTCGAAACTCGCAAATTTCGCTCACTGAACGGTTACCTAACGCACACAACTTTCAGAGCTGCTTGCTGCAACGAGAATACACGTGCGCGGTGCAGTACTTAGTCCAGCATTTTTGTGTTGCATTTAAAGAGCAACAGCGTGCGTATTCGTTAATCCCAATGCTGTATGTTTTAGTTTTGTGCGTGAGTGTGTTGCGGGGGGGGAGGGTGTGCTGCGTGCATGTGCCTGCGTTCGTGCGTGCGTGCGTGTGGGCATGCCACAATTTTCCGCCTGCTTTGCTCAGAATCGCCTTCATACCTGAGTGGCTCACAAGTTCTAGGAACTGCTGCGAGCTAGCCAACAGCCACCTTGCCATCAAGTGCTTGGCACATGTCTTCGTCCTGTTGCAGTGCTAAGTGAAGATTGTCAACTTGCTCTTTCTTTTTCAGACGTGCTGACAGTAGAGCGCCTGAGACAGCAGCGACGTCTCGCCTCGTGAAAAAAAAATCAATGGCGTCTAGTGGCCATTACTCCTCTTTTCAAGTGGCGAGAGGAAGAGGAAATCATTTTCGTTCATCATAACCTGTCTTTAATATCTGACATGAAACCCTACTGTAGTAGGAAGCCGCTTCTACAAACTTTGTTGATCAAGCCAATAACTTCACCACAGCCAAAAAAGTACAAATCTGCTCTTAGAATCATTCCGGGCATTGCCCCCTCTGAGTGTAGAAAAAAACATCTTTGCGTACAGGGGTGCAGTTTAAGGACAGCCTCGATGGCATTCAAGCAAGACGTGGGACGTAAGGCACAGCGCTCACGCTCTCTCTAAATGCCCTGCCATAGTGGCCTAGTTTTTATGGCATTTAACCGCTGAGTATAAGTTCGTGGGATTGAATGCCGACCGCGGTGGCCACATATCGGTGGAGGCGAAATGCAAAAACGCCAGTGCGCCATGCGATGTCAGAGCACTTTAAACTGCCCCTGGCGGCCAGAACTAATCCGGAGCCCACCACAACTGCCCCTCTTCGGACTACCTACTTTGTTTTGATTCTTCATCGATGCCTTTCCTCAAGAAGGGCTCCAGGTGGCCACAAACAACTAGTGTGCCTTCCGTTTCCTGCATTTGTAAAATATGTGTCCATGAAAAATACGCAACAATATGCAACCAGTGTTTTAGGTTTGGTTTATTGGGGTTTAGCGTCCCAAAGCAACTCAGGCTATGAGGGACGCCGTAGTGAAGGGCTCCGGATATTTCAACCACCTGGGATTCTTTAACGTGCACTGACATCGCACAGTACACGGGCCTCTAGAATTTCGCCTCTATAGAAATGCGCCCGTGGGGGCCGGGATCAAATCCGCGTCGTTCGGGTCTTGTCGTCGTCCGGGAATGGTGAAGCCGTTCACATAGTTAAATCATTGTGTGCTGCAACAGTTGTTACTGGACCTACAGCGAGCGCGTCGAACAAGCGTGTGCTACGTGAGCGTAAAGATGGGTTACGCACAAAGCCCGTGAAGGAAAGCGAGAGTTTCAGATACTAGAGAACCCTCAAGAGCGATTTGGCGATGCTGATAAGACGAGAGAAGGGCTCTAGGATCGCCTAGTGCGCACCCAGCAGGTAACCACTTTGGTCTCCCTCAGGAATTTGCGCTCTACTTCAATGAAAACCTATAAATTCCCAGTAGGGCTTCATGCTGCAAAGGCCCTCTGGGCTTTCCCTCCAGCCTGACAGGGTAGGTCCGCTTAAATTAAGACTATCGAAAACGCTGTGAGTTTGATTAGAATGTGTATATTTATCCCCCTCTCATCCATGCCTAATATCGTAGTGAGGCGGAGTGCAGCATTAAGGTAGCGCTGAAATTTGCCGCATTTTTAATAATCCCCTGGAAACATTTTCTTTCTAAATTCCTAACATTTCTTCCTTTGCAGACGCTGCGCACTTTCATGGTCACGTTCTGCTGGTTTTTTGGTAAGCGCCTCTTTCGTCAATAACGTTGCACTGGAAGTCATAGTGCTTAACAGCTTCTCGCATTATTCTTAGCTACTGGATTTTCATACGCAAAAAGGCGGTCCGTGATTGAAGGCGCAAGTGTATGTCATTTGTATTAGCAGTTAATGTTCCACATTTTAATCTTCATTACCCTATGAATCCCAGAGAGCGGGCTCACCCTTTAAAAGATGCCAAAAGACCGCTGGAGATCAAATCACAATGGTTATATCTGCAATATGTTTAACGTTACAACATGGATTTCTCCTAAGGCGTTATCTGTAGACCTTATATTTTCAGGCTAAATTCGCAGTCATATCTGTTCTGTTTTTCTAAGAAACCGAGTCATGATCAAATAAGCACGATTTTATGTTAATTCAAGTCTGTTTAGGCATGTTCAAATCTGTACCGAGAGGTGAAGAAATGCTTGTTCTGCAAGAAATTCAGAAGTCGGCTGCGAAGAGTTCAAGTACCTGTAGTGTTGGCGAACTGCTATTCTTTTGCTTTGAGAATGCTCTTCTTTTATTCTCTGTATAAACAAGATCAATGTGTGAAAGCTATGAACCTTTTCAATTGCAATTCATACCAACTTTTCCCGTTACCGAAGCACACACTCGTTCACTTCCAGCTTTAACAGGGCTCTGGGTCTCCGGCGCTCCGCGGAGCGCGTTGTCAGGGCCCTGAGCAACTATTGCGCAAGCCGCGGTGAGAGCAGTAACGAGGTCCCCCGGCATGTCATTGCCTAGAGCGAGCTAACCCCGGAAAATGCCGCTTGAGTTGCGGTGAAGGCTATCTCTCTTCTATACTACGCACGAAAACCGCCGCCAAAACCTGCTTTTACCTGATAAGTAGTCGCACAGTTATCAATGTCTGAAACTGCGCGCTACGGTGCAGATGTCTCTAAAAAGTCAACAATGAACCACCTTTATTATACCGGTACTGCTCACCTTGAGGTTTATTTTGCAGCCTAAAAGATAATGCAGTGTCTGATATTACGCCTTTTTTGTGTAGGGCAGCGTTCAATACATGTAATAGGTTGCGCGCAAAAATGCGAACGACATAGCGTTTTCTATTCTGACATATAAGAGAGCAGACACCGTCGATTCACCAAATAATTACTGAAAATAATTCCCTCTGGATAGGCGTACACAGTTTGCTGGATGACCTGACTGCATCGTTATCGGAATCGCCTTTGCATCGAAACTATGACAGCACGCTACGCGGCTGTCATGAGTTGTCATAATTCTTAGCGGCGAAAGCACTCCCAGCCTTTCGCGGCTATCAAAAACTCTTATGACGCGGTGAGGTCTAAAATGAGGCCTGCTATAAAAAAGAGTATACAACCACATTCATGGGCTGTGCAAAACATCAGTGGCCCCCGAAAGCCACGCGCGCTCTAATCCTGCATCGTTCGTAAGCCTGAGGCTGCACTCAAAGATCCCCATGAATCTGCATAGCTGCTTAGCTCATTCTCTCCCCAGCTCTGAAGTAAAAAAGTCTGCATCTTGCCGGCACGTGTGAGGCCACGCCCTGTAATTGGCACTGACTTTGCGTCGCTCCACATTGAGCGATTGCAAGACCTCATTAGGCATCTGGTAATTCTGACGATTCCTAACAAAGTGATCGCATTTATAAAATATTCCAGCTAAGTAGGAGCGTCAGAGCACACAGCTTCGACTCACGCGATAACGAAGCTTTCCCCGTAGCTTTTTTCCACATATGTCATCCATTTAAGAAGGATTAGCTGATGCTGTTTCTGCCGTGGCAATAACGTTAAACTAGACGCGCATTCTATCCTTCTCCGTAACTCTCTGGCGCTTATTCTCTCACAAACGCTCGTGCCACCTACAGTTTGAACGCAGGAGTCTAAAGCCGGGTTCGCTTCGTCTGGAGGCAAGCGATGCGACGTGCTGGAGTAAATGAAGCGCCGGAAGTCTCGCCTACCGCTCTCGCTGTGGTTGCGCAATATTCCCCCTGGTGCCCGCGAGAGCAGTTCCGTCAAGCGATGTATTCAAGCCGCAACTTAACGACCGCATACATTCTTTCTCAGTATTTTCGCGCCATTAATTATACATTTTAAAAATATACTTTTTGTCCCACAAATATCTTAACTGGACAATCTTTCGAACATCGAAGAGGTCATCTTTTCCGTTTGTCTGAGGAACTGACTTGAATAATAACACATTAATTTTTAATAACATAAAGGACTATGTTTTTGGCAGTTACGCACAATTCTGCAATAACAGAATGTGGCGATCAAGTAATGGGTTTCATTGACACCTGGCACTACCTTTTTATTGGAACCAAAGTTTAAAATTTTCGATGTGTTTAAGAACAGCTAGAATTTTTAATCCATGGACGTCAAAACCTCTAACTTCTTCGGGCAGGAAAATTTCCTAGATATTATCCGGGACAACGTCCACAGTGCAAAATTGGTTCTTCTCTCCTACATGTCATCTTATTTGTAAGCCATTTTCAGAGCCAAAACATTGTACCGCTTTTGTTCACTGATTTTTTCGCTTCCACGTGGTCACACTTTTGAAAAAAATTGGCAGTGGCTTAGCTCTGTTTTGCCAGGATACACGTAGCGTGAGGTGAGGGCGAGGTATCCACATCTCGGTGGACACCTGAACCAGAGGGAAGGCGCATAGCTACCCCCCTTGGAACAGTGGAAACCTCAACCGTGCTTTAAGCTAAGTGGTGCTAGTGACAGGTGTGCGCTTCATGCGTTGGCGCTGACAACGTTGTGCCAACGTTGAAGCCATAGGTCATCTCCTACCCTATGGAACGCGCGCCGGCCACGGTGCGTCTGCCAGGTCTATGACGTCAGGGTTCTGTAATAAGCAGCTGGCGTGCCTCCCCAGCGCAGCGGCGGCAGCTCCGACGCACCAGCTGCGCAGCTGTGACGTCACTTGCTCCTCACGCATGCGCAGCTTGTCTCATTCACTCTCACACGAAACTGCTCATTCCCGGCCAGTGTAGCTCACGCTACAAAAGATAGGGTTACTGCATTTAATGGCTACCGCCCTTCGTGGATGTTTTATGAGAAACACGAATTATTAGATACCTATACAGCTCCGTATTAAAAGCAAAACTAAGTGAAGAGAGGTGGTGTCGCTCTTGCAGTTCATCTCAGCGTTTAAAGCAAAGGGTGAATACATGGATATGTATGCCTGAACACTTGTGAGCGCTCAAGCGAATGTTTTTTTGCAACAAAATATATAGCGCTACGCAATGAACTGGTGAGCATTCAGTGTAATTGAAAGCGTATATGGAGCTGACCTATTTCTTATCGGACGAAATTTTTTTTCACCACACAGTATTTTCGCAAAAACATACATTCGTGCGTATTTACACGTAATACACATAACATGGACTACATATCGATAATTTTCTTGAGAACATTTAAAGAGACATAGCTGTGATGAGTTCAAAGCAAGAATGCATTGTAAATGTCTAAGTGTTGTATAATTTGTTACTTTTCCTTCTAAAACTACGGATTCGGTTTCACTGCAGTATTTCTTTCCCCCTGTGCTTTATGCATGTGTCTCTCTACCTCAAAGCTGCCGCTTGGGTTGCTATCTTGGCACTTGGCCACCTCTTGGACAGAGCTGGATTCGGGAGAAAAGGAGTCAAACCTAAATCAATGGCTGCCTGCTACCAAACCCATTATAAGGGCGTCGTCCCAAAGCACGGATACTTCGCCATGTTCCAGCAGTGGGGAATGAGGGGCCTACCAGGCATCGTCACCATCCCTGTCGGCTGTGTAGCTGGAAAGATTGCTTTGCAGCTGTTGCCGTGATGGTGCGATTCAATACGACCACGGTTTTCTCACGAGGCGATCTCAGGCACCGCCGCCAGCGCCGTGGAGCACCTTCTGACCAGTTGAAACAAAAATTCGACAAGGAAAAAATTTACAATTGAAATCAAGCGCAGTCGCTCTTGCGTGAAGACTTGATATGTGCTGGTACGTGGCACTGAACTAGATTCCTAGTACACAAGGGGGGGGGGGGGGGGGGGGACATGAGACTGCATAGCTGTCAGTGACAATCGGCAATTCACTTTGTCGGCTCTTAATGGGGTTACATGTTGGAGCATAGGTTGGAGCCATAAAGTCACAGGAAAGCTTATCAAACTTCGCGGAAAGCATAACTGGCAGCATGAGGGACTCAGAAATATAGTCAAACTTTACTCGTCCTTCCAGAATGTCTAGTCAAAGGCACCTCATTTTTCAAATGAGCAAACCGCTGCCATTGGAAATTGAATAATCATCCGCTTTGGAATGGCTGCGGTTCTATTCAGTCGTGCATTTATTTTTCATCCGCGATCCTTAAAAGTTCATGGTCGACAAAAAGTCGACTCCTGAGAAACGACAGCGCGATCCTAGGAGTATGCAATTATTCGCATGAGCAGTGTATTTAGGCTCGGATAACCAGAACATGTAAATTCAGGCAGTTTACATTCTGTGTGCTTAGTGACCTCCGCACAAACAACGGTGTCCAGAACACTTGCGCGCTTTTTGAATTGAAATTTCTTGTCCTACATGTCGTAGCACCTTTTCTTTTTGTGTCAGTGCACGAGGCATGAAATGCAAAGCTCGATTAACTGAATATGTAAAACTGTCTTTTTAACAGCTTCCACAAACGACAGGCTAGAGAAACTCTCAAGGATGTGGAACGTCCCACAACTGCGCCAAAAAAAGGGACAAGGACTGAACTCAGTATCAAATTTTAATTTCAGCGCTTCTCTCTTTCTTTTTGTCCTCCTGCTTCCTGATTATGGCAAAACCCATCAGCCCAGTCGTCCGCATTCCTGAATAAGATTTTAGAAGGCCAAGAACATAAGGACAAATAGTTAACTTAGATAATTCTGTAATTTCTGGACTTTTGGTGCATATTCAATGAAGGCGAGCTGCCAGAGCAAGCCTGCAAATTGTGAAAATGTTGAAAAATAAATATGAATAAATTGCTACATAAGTAGAATAACTATAAGCTCGATTCTTAAAACACCTAAGCCGAGCCAAACAGTGAAATAAAGCCCTTCTACCTAATCTGGAGCTTTACATACGGAGGAAGCCAACTCTCACCGAAAGCAAAAAACTTGGGCGAATATTTCTAACACCTTTTTATTTGTGGCATTGATCAAGTGGAAAATGAAAATGTCATCATTTTATGGCTTAAAGATAATTGGTTACAAAGCAAAAGAAAAAACAACATGCCGCCTATGGGACCCACGGAATCCAAACGACGGCATGTGGTCCTTGCTTCTACTTTATATTAAATTATCTTTACATGATCAAATGTCAGATCCCACCAGCGGCGTGTAGTCGTTTTTTCTACTACTTGATAACAATCTTTACAAGATAAAATGACTATAATCCCACCAGCGGCACGTGGTTGTTTTTCTTATACTTCCTAATCAATTACATTAAAACGATTACATCACTAATATACCATTTATCAGTACCAGAAAAAAAACATAATGCAAACATTCCCCTAAGATTCTCATTTCCCTTTTATTGTCTGCTGAATCACCAGCCGCTTTTTTACTAAATATGAATATTTAAAGAAAATTTATTCGTTGACTTTACATCCCAATGTTGTGTTTGATACATTTACATTCGGGTTAATGACATCCTAGTCGAAATCAAGGGGAGGAAATGGGCTTGGACAGGGCATGTAATGCGAAAGGAAAATGCCGATGGCCCTTAAGGGTAACCGACTAGATTTCAAGACAAGAGAAGAAAGTTAAGTGGGTGGATGAGATTAATAAGTTTGCGGAAATAGGGTGGCAGCACCTGGCACCGGACAGGGTTAATTTGAGAGATATGGGAGAGACCTATGTCCTGCAGTGGGCGAGTCAGGCTAATAATGATGATGATGATTATGTTTCCTCCCGGGCCACAAGGGCATCTCCGGGCATAGTGACTGAATGCTCCGCTCGGCGAGATGGTCACGGCCGCAACAACCCCAAAGAGATGAAGTGTTTACCAGTGCAATGTACAAGTCGGTTCGTTGGTCTTCCATGCAATAAAGAAAAAAAGGTTCGTTGGTCTAGGGGTATGATTCTCGCTTCGGGTGCGAGAGGTCCTGGGTTCAAATCCCGGACGAGCCCGAGCTTTTTATTTTTGGATATCCTGTCGAAGCATATCAAGTAAGCCAACGCGGAAGCATCACTGCCAGCCATCCGGAGTAGAAAAGGTCACCACCAGGTCACGTCCGATACAAGTGGAACAAAAGGTCTGCGCACCTTAATACTGCTATACTAAAAAGTGTGCACAAGTGGTGCCAGAACTTTCACCCCGTGGTCTCTAAGCATTACGTGTGCTTCGAAGAACGAGGCACATTATAATGACTTTTAGGAAAAAATTCATTGTCTTTTTGCAAAAGACTGAATCCCTAAATTATGAATGAATCCTTCTAAGCACTCCTACTTTTCACAGCAAAATAATATGAATGAGTACAGAATGTGCAGACGGAGAAGTACAACGTTGAAAGATATGGGGCAGTGGCTCTAAGGAGTACAGCGCTTGTTGCTCCAGCGCGAAATTTAATAAGACGAAGCCGACCTATGGCAGGCTGATCACCAATCTCCGAGTGTACTTTTTGCCCTTTTGCTTTTTCTTGTTGCTATGTATTGTGTATTGTTCTTGTGAAATTTCACACTGTGCCGAAGCCCGGTGTTAAAGAAAACGAACACGCTAGAGGCAAAATGCTCAGCTAAGCCGTTTCAGACGTGAAAGGCTCCCTAATGCGTAATTATAGCATCTGACGCTATCTTTTCTGACAGGTGGCTCGTTGGTCTAGTTCCCAACTACGGATAGATCTTGGTATGCGGACCAACGAGCCACCGGTCAGAAAAGGATTGGACTTTTTACCGGATGGGTTTCCTCTCCTGATGCTCTTTATATCCTTGCCGGCCATTCAGTTATGTCATGTTTTCTATCAAGTTTGTGCCACGTAGCGCATAACTAGGTGCACTGTAAATAGTTTTTTTTTTGTGTGTATATATCATTTTTGTACATGACCATGTAGAATAAATACCACGAAAGAAAAAAAGTTGGCTCCTTCGTCTAGCGCTATGATTCTCGCGTAGGGAGTGGAAGGTTCCGGGTTCAAATCACCCACGACCCCTCCTCTTCTTTTTCTCAAAATTCATCAGGTACGCGAAACTCCAATTCGCAGTCTTACTCCCATGTTTGTCTAGGCGTCAGGCGAATTCCTCTTGACTATCCACCACCCTCATTTTATCTTTATTGACATGAGGACTCAGTAAGAGAATTTTCATTTTAATTAGAATATTATCAAGACTGAACGGCATTTGTAACGGCGCAGGCGCGTCACAGAGAAAATAAGCAAACCAAATCGACCCCCGGCAAACCTGCGCGACCTTGCTACTGTCATACGAGGTGGGAGTGCAGACCGGAAGGGCAGAGGCTCTAGGGTTCGCGAACGGCGTCGCTGTCGATTACCGGGTCTTCCATTCGATGAGCCGGCCAGCACACTGCCGCAAGAATGTTCATGAGCCTGCCCTCGATTTCCTTGTTTTCCTTTCCCGAAGATGCGATAGTACTTGTCAGGGGAGTTCAAAAACTACGAGTTCAGTGGTTTCACTGAAAATAGGTTTTTGTTTTTTTGCTCACCAAAACATGAGCAGCGGGGTCTTAGTTTCGTGTTGTTATTTTTTGCTTGAGCTGCAATTTACCTTCGCAAAGAGACGGACAGATCGATTGCTGGCTAAGACACGTTTCAGAGCTACAAACTTGAAACGTGGGTGACGGACAAGGATCCGCGAAGTCCGTTCGCGGCAGCCGGGCATGGTCCAAGCCTGCGGACTTTGAAATGAAGCTGGAAGGTAGACTTGAAAGTTCTCGAAGCAGTAGGAAATTTGAAGTGCTTGTCAGCCGCCACTGGCCACTACCCCTCGTATTTTTTTTTCTCTCCTGAACAATTTACGCACGCCCAAGAAAGGCAGTGAATCCTGTTTACGCCAGAAAACAGTAAAGAACACTAACAGGTTTCATAAGAGGTACAGTCTTTGTCAAAAGTAACAAGGCTGCACGTTTTTCTTCTCAGTCATATATTAAAGCTATTATGCCAGCCCCTAAGGGCTAAATTTCTGGTACGGTAAGAAGAACCCCTGTTCTCACCTTCAAAGAACTTTCTGACATTTAGGGAAGCCGTGAGGGCTCTGTGATACGAATGAGAAGCAAACCATGGAGCCTGGTTAGTTTTGACAAATACTGTACTTCTTCATTGGCACTTCCGAAGCATAGCACAAGCCGCCACAAAACAAACTGCGACATCAAAACAGCACTATCTGCCAAAGCGCGGAAAAGAATGTGCGGTCTTGTCCTCTGGAGTATTCGCTCGAATGACCGAAAGATCACATATTGCAGCGAATTGTACATGTATGCAGTGCTTTTGAAGCGAAAAGCTTCACTAGGCTCGTCAACACCGCCTTCGCGTCCCTCTTCCAGATTTGCCACTTCTGCTCCTGCGCAAAACCTAGCGACGTCACGCGCAGCGCAGGTGGCCGCCGACTCCGCAATAAACAAAGAATAAAAATAAGCACAGAAGCGAGAATAAAAAAGAAATGAAAGAAATAAAATATCAGAAATAAAAAGGTAAATAAAAGACAAACAGTACGCCAGGAAACACTCGTATCTCGGTGGACACCCGAACCACGCCGTAAGGGAAGGAAAACGAAAATAAAATTGGTTTTAAGAAAAGGAAACGACTCCTGTCTCTCTCATATCTCGGTGGATATCCGAACCGCTCTTTAAGGGCCTTAAGGAAAATGAAATGAAGTGAAAATTGGTTTTAAGGAAAGGAAATGCCTGCGCCTCATATCTTGGCGTACGCCCAAAGGAATGGACACCACAGTACATGTCTCTAAAGAAACCTTCTAAGACAGCACTCTATTCACTACACGCGCGTCTCCTCCTCCGCCTCCGAACAGGCAGTGTGTGGACGGCCGAACGCCTCCAACGTTATCGTGGTGCTCCCAGTGCATTGTGCGCGAACTGCGACAGCCATAACGTCAAACCAAGCGTAACTGAACCTTGTGGCTTGTATATCCAGGCTTAACCACAGCTAAGCCGCTGCCTATTTTTTTTCTTCATGCTGCAAAGACGCAGGCACGTGGCTTCATCACATTGCTATGCGAGATGCAACCCGGTTTATCTCGAATGATCGCGAGCACACACAAATGCTTTGAGAGAGAGAGAAAAAAAAAACTTTATTGTAACAGGAATTCGGGGCACTCCCCAGGGTTCCCCGCACGACCCCACTGCACTCACTTGTTTATGTTCCTGAGGTCCATAACACTGGCAGCCCGGCCGGTGGCGATGGTCTGCACGGCCGGGTCCTCCGAGCGCAGCAGGGTCTCCCAGTCCTCCCCGGTCTTGAGGTTCTCTAGGTCCCGCGGGGGAGGGTCAGCCGGGCAGAGGGAAAGGATGTGGAGGGAAGAAGCGAAGGGTTCTGGGTATAGGGCGCATGCCGGAGTAGGGAAGGAGGGGTGATAGTGGGCTAGGGTAAGGGGCGAGGGGAGAGTGTGTGTCTGTAATCTGCGCCAGAGCGTTGCGTGTCTGTTATCTAGGGAGGGGTGGGGCCGAGGGTAGCGCTGGCGTCAGGCTCTGTAGGCCTGCGTCAGCTCGCTGAATGAGTGCATGCGATCCTTCGTGAATCCCCGATCCGAGGGGACCTGCGCCCGGTTTAAAGAACCTCGGGCTAAAAGTTTGGCAGCCTCGTTTCCGGGATTCCCGGAGTGCGCAGGCACCCATATCAGCTTCGACATTTCTCCAGATTGTCGTACTTGTTTTCAGCGCAGTATCTGGAAGGTTCTTAGTCAGCTTTAAATTAAGCTCAGCCGAGCGCGGCGCTCACGGTGTTTTCTACTACCGCTGAGCATCGTTGTTGCTATCGCCGCCATCCACTTGGTCAGTTCTTTGTGGGCGCATTCAGGCCAGTAAAGAGAAAGCGTTTCCATGTTTTCCAGCTGATCGGGCTGCCTTCATCACCCCCTCACACCACGTGGCATCGGACGGACGACGACGGATGATGGCAGCGCCGTCTTTGAAATGAGGTGGTGGCAATTGGTACCATGCACAGATATCTTTTCTTTTGCATTTCTTTGAGTGTTCTTTCAAGCCGCACGTTGTTATTTACAAATTCAAATTTTTAATACAGTTTTTAATCCTGACCTTTCAGCCTTATATCACGACCCTGATTTTTAGACACCAATCTTCCAATCGTTTTTTCTAACTTCTACAGCACAATTCACCTCATCATACACATCTATAAACCCTTGACCTCGGAGAGAGTGACTGCGCCTGCATCGACATCCACATGGATACCATCACATTCTCGCATTATATGCGTAATTGTTTCTGAAGATTTACCACAGGCTGCATATATGTCACCGTCTTCGTTAAATTTTCATTTCCAGCTTCGCTTTCAAAGATGCCATGATCTAGCTTCGAGTTATCTTAAAACAATTCCTTTCTGCTCCGCTTTTTTCAGTTTCTGCATAGTTATACAGTCTATATCTCTAAGGACAACCTGCAATACAAGGGCAGTAACAAACCACATTGAGGTGGCTATCGACGGGCGTACGGTATGTACATTGGTGGACACAAGAGCGGACTACTCTTTCATCAGTGGACCGTTTACGGCTAAGCTCAAGGAAGTGACGACCGCTTGAGACAGCCTCAAATACGCAGAGCTAGATGCAGCCTTGTGGCGGCAGTGGGACGGTGCAACGCACTAGTAACAGTTAGCGGCCGGACAACAATTGGTGAAAAGCACCCACTTCGCTAGGAAGGCTGCACGAGGGGCTGCGCTACCATCGTAGGCGCGCGTCATTTCAAGCTCACAGCGAGGATAAACGCGGCATGGGCATACAGCCCTCTCCTTGTCCTTGATGTTATAGGCATGAAAAAATGAATGCGACATGCAGCATCACTTTTCGCGCCTCGAATTTTCCTGCGGCGTGGCGGATGCGGGGCTTCACACGGGCCTCAGTGTCTTCGACGAAGTAAGCGTCCCACCACGATCAACGGTCATCGTCCCCGTGTGCGCCGGGAATTCTGAAAAATTAAACGGCGTCGTCTGGGCTGAGACCGCGGACGTGACCTCGAAAGAAGCATCGCCCGTTTTTGGAATCAGCTATCTAAGCTACTATTGAAGGCTTCTTCGAAGCGCACCAAGATCTCAGTAAAAGGACGACGATTGCTTTCTAATTAAAACTATACCACGTTCAAAACGCACATTTTTTTTTTTACTGAACGGATTGTTGAACGTGAAAGCTTATTTAACCATTAATTCTTCTTTTTTACATAGCAATGCCTAAAACGTATATTCCAGTTTTCGTTTACTCTCCTATCTTCTGTCTGAATATTTTTATATTTGTTGTGACATACTTTTGCTGGTCAGTGAAATTTTAGGAATCAGTTTTTTTTTATACTTAATATGTATCCTCTTTCTTCTTTGCCTTTAAAATGAAGACTCTGTAGCTATTCTGATTTGCGGAAATTGAAAAACAATTGTTGTGAAATAAAATAAATGGCTAAACAATTCTTTTACTCAAATTGAACCAAAATTTCCACCATTCTCACAATGAGGAAAAGGTACCTCTGAAGTAACAGGCACTCTCTGTTAACTCAACAAATAGAGTGGTTGATTATGTCAAGAAACTGTCCATAGAAATGGCCAGTAATTTAGTTTCAGTTTCAGTTTCAGTTTATTTCCAGAAAAAAAAATTCTGGTGGGACACCTGGGCTAAAAGCTGCTTTTGTCAGCTTGACGAGGCCCAGGGCCTGTTATTGTTATCTTGTTATTGTCTAAGTTCGGGGGGCGGGAAGCTCCTCTATGAATAAAATGCTTACCTCCACCACCAGCAAACCAAACAATTTACGGTCACTTTTGGAAAAGGCGAACCAATTTAGACCAGGGCGCTAAATAGGGAAAATGTGATCTAAATATACCGAATTCTGTACCGTGCGTTGCTCGTTATTAAGCGGCGATGTACAGTAGAGAACTAACGTTGTCGCCTTTGTATTGTACGTGCGCTGTTTATGGGGAACAGCACCATATTTTCGAGAATTTTAGCATAGCAATGGCATATATCTGATTAATCCATGCCTGCTGCGCACGCGCAGTTAATACGACCATCCTCGCCCTGCCAGTGCGCGTGCACAGCAGGCATGTGGTAATTTTGTATACGTTCCACTATGCTAAAACTCTCTATTAAGGACGTTTAACAAAGTAGAGACGTATAAGTATGGGAGAACCGGAACCATATATAGCGCAGCTGAATGCCTCGTACTTAAGCCGGTATACGCACATGCTTTTACGTTTCCGTTATGTTACAAGTCTACTTACCAAAGCGTAGGCGCACCATACTCGTCGACAGCTTTTTTGTCGGTCGAGCGAAATCAAATTCAAATTCTAATTCTTTATTTCTGCCTTGTGAAGATAGAGATAGCGGAGGCGCAGAAAAAGCTGTGAGAGACAGCTTGACTAAGCCACAGCCCCCTTTCGCTTGGCAGCAGCTTGACAGCAAGGCTTTTAAGACAAAAGGCAGTTGCAAAGCGTGATAACAAGTATACAATAATGAGCAGGTGCAAAAGAAAACGAAAGAACATTATACCATATTGACACAAAATTCACATTCGCTAAACATAGGTAATGGCAGCAAAGAAAAAAGAAAAAAAGAAAGAAAAAAAGGCACAAAACAAAAATCCTATATGCTAGCATACACAGCACGCAAAGACCTGTTTGACGAACAGAAAAGGTCAATATTATTATATACATACGCGTTTAGCAGGGAAGGAAGAGTGAACTGCAGGCGTTCTCTACCCGAGTTTAACCGTGGGATCGGGACTATCCATGTCTCCGCATGCCTTGTTGTGTAGCTTGCATCTCGGGTATGTAGTTCAGCAAATTTACGTATGTGGTTTACATTTCTACGAGCTTCGAGTTTAAACCGGACACTCAAGCGATATTTATACAAGCTGTGTATTTTTAGCACACCACTTTGTAGAAAGAGATCTTTGCTTGGCGAGTCTCAGTGCACATTGTAAACATGACGAAGAAACTTTTTCTGAAATATGTAGATACGCTGAAGACACCTAACCGTAGCTGTGCCCCACACTAGATGGCAGTAGTTTAAATAGGAGTAGAAAAGTGAATTATAGAGGAGTAACGTTACTGTTCTTGGAATGACGTATCTGAGCCGACTTATGACTCCGGTTATTTGAGCCAGTTTTGTGACAATATGGTCCGTGTGGTGTTCCCAAGACATGCTGGAAGAAAAAACTACTCCAAGGCATTTAAGTTGTTCAACTATGTCTATACGTCGTGAGTTTAGTTTAATCTCGATGGGGGAGGAAGTACTTTGTTTTTAGGACGAAATATGACAGCTTTTGTTTTCTTCTCATTAATCGCATGTATCTGGGTTCGGACCACTTTTGTAATTCACTCAAGGTGTCATTGCATTCTCGAACAAGAAGATCAAGATCATTTCCAGTAAAAAAGATGCTAGTGTCATCAGCGTAGATAATAAATTTAGCGGTGGAGTTAATGCTCGAGATATCATTTAGGTACATATTAAAAAGTAATGGTCCCAATATACTACCCTGGGGAACGCCAGAAGAAAACTTTTAGTTCAGATGTCACGTTGTATATGCTTACAGCCTGTTTGCTATGCAAAAGACATGATTTCAGGATCACTTGAGCCTGTCCACGAATACCACAACGCTCCAAGTTTTTCAGGAGTACACTGTGGTTTACTAGATCGAATGCCTTCGAGAAGTCCACGGCGACACCAATCACAAAGGCCTTATTTTCAAACTGTGTTAGTATATATTCCTTTTGTTCGAGTAGTGCTAACTCGGCAGATTTATTTTTTTTTTTACAAACCCAAATTGGTTAGGTGCCAAAAGGTCATGTTTATCAATAAAATAAGACAACCGTGTATACAGAACTTTTTCAAAAACTTTCGAGGTTTGGTTTGGTTTATGGGGTTTAACGTCCCAAAGCGACTAAGGCAATGAGAGACGCCGTAGTGGAGGGCTCCGGAAATTTCGACCACCTGGGGTTCTTTAACGTGCACTGACATCGCACAGCACACGGGCCTCTGGAATTTCTCCTCCAAAGAAATTCAACCGCCGCGGCCGGGATCGAACCCGCGTCTTTCGGGTCAGCAGCCGAGCACCATAACCACTGAGCCACCGCGGCGGAGATTGGGAGTATCGATACTGGTCTATAATTTCCTAAATCATTGCGGTCTCCTTTCTTATACTAAACCATTACTTTGGCTATTTGCACTTTTTTTAGGAAATGTGCCCGGAGTAAAGCATAAGTTAAATATATCTGCAAGAACAGCGGCAATAACTCTTATAACATCCTTTACAGGCCTCACTTAAATGCCGTCAATGTCACAGCTATGGCTGTTATTTAGGTTTTGTACGACTGATATTGTCATGTTTCAGGCGAACGACGGTTTCAGGCGAACGGTTTCAGGCGAACGATGTGGACCACCTCGGGGCGCGCGTCGCGTCGTGAGCGTGGGGTTTGATCAGGAATGACTTCATAGTTAAGATCGCCGATGCGCCGCAGGACTTGGTAGGGGCCGAAGTAACGGCGTAAGAGCTTGTCGCTGAGTCCGCGACTTCGGATTGGGGACCAAACCCAGACAAGGTCGCCTGGGAAATATTCGACCGCCCGTCTCCGCAGATTGTACCGTCGGGCATCTTGGTCCTGCTGAGCGCGAATTCGCACCCGGGCTAGTTGACGAGCATCCTCGGCGCGCTGTAAAAAGTGAGCAACGTCGGCATTTGGGTGGTCGTCGACGTGGGGAAGCATAGCGTCGAGTGTTGTGGTCACCTGTCGTCCATAGACGAGACTGAACGGTGTCATGTTGGTTGTTTCCTGGACGGCGGTATTATAGGCGAACGTGACATAAGGCAGGACTTCATCCCATGTTTTGTGCTCCACGTCCACGTACATCGAAAGCATATCCGCGAGAGTCTTGTTCAGACGTTCGGTCAGGCCGTTCGTCTGGGGGTGCTATGAGGTCGACCTGCGGTGGCTCGTGTGGCTGAAAGCAAGGATGTGCTGCATGAGTTCAGCAGTAAAGGCAGCTCCTCGGTCAGTAATGAGAACCCGGGGTGCGCCGTGGCTCAGGACGATCTGAAGCACAAAAAATGTGGCCACATCAATAGCGGTTCCACTCGAAAGAGCGGCTGTCTCCGCGTAACGCGTGAGATAGTCTGTGGCGACTATTATCCACCGCTTTCCGGAGTTTGATATGGGGAACGGGCCGAGCAAGTCCATCCCAATTTGTTGGAATGGTCGGGACGGCGGGTCAATGGGCTTGAGGAAGCCGGCGGGCTTGGCAGGGGGAACCTTGCGGCGCTGACAGTCACGGCAAGAGCGAACGTAATGCGTAACGTCATGTCCAAGGCGAGGCCAATAGTATTTTTCGCGAATCTTGGCTTGCGTTCTAGTGACGCCAAGGTGGCCGGAAGCAGGTTCGTCGTGGCAGGCATTCAAAATTTCGACGCGTAGGTTCTCGGGCACGACGAGCAAGTACTCGCGACTGTTAGAAGAAAAGTTCTTTTTGTAGAGTACGCCGTCACGCAGGCAGAGGGAAGACAAAGCTCGCCGGAAGGCGGCAGGTACTCTGCCACTGGCACCTTCAAGATAATCAATGACGTCTCGAAGGTCCGGGTCGGCGCGTTGTTGGTCAGCAAAGTCGGTAGAGTTTAGGGCGGTCACAAAGGCGTCGTCGTCCGCAGCGTCGTCAGGAGCTGGTTGTGCAGGGGCACGGGAAAGCCAGTCGGCGTCCAAGTGTTTGTGGCCGGATTTGTAGGTTACAGAAGTGTCGTACTCCTGCAGTCGGAGACTCCATCGTGCAAGGCGCCCTGAAGGATCCTTTATGTTGGCCAGCCAACAAAGTGCGTGATGGTCGGTCACTACTTTGAAAGGTCGACCGTAAAGGCACGGTCGAAACTTGGAAATTGCCCACACGATGGCGAGGCATTCTTTTTCGGTGGCAGAGTAGTTTGCCTCGGCCTTAGACAGTGCACGACTTGCGTAGGCAATTACACGATGTTGATTTTTCTGGACCTGAACTAGGACTGCACCCAAACCAACATTGCTGGCGTCGGTGTGTACCTCAGTGTCAGCATATTCATCAAAGTGCGCCAGAATGGGTGGTGACTGTAAGCGGCGTTGAAGATCTAGGAACGCCTGTTGTTGCGGCGCTTCCCACTGGAACTGGACATCGGCCTTCGTCAGGTAAGTAAGGGGCGCAGCGATTTTAGAGAAGTTTTTCACAAAGCGGCGATAATACGCACATAGTCCAAGGAAACGCCGAACTTCTTTCTGATCGCGTGGCGGCGGGAAGTTCGCGATGGCGCCGGTTTTTTCAGGGTCCGGAAGGACCCCTTCTTGGTTCACGAGGTGACCCAAAAACTTCAACTCCTCGTAACCGAAGTGACACTTCTCGGCTTTTAGAGTGAGTCCAGAGGATTTTATGGCCTGCAGCACCGCCTCGAGGCGACGAAGGTGCTCGTCAAAAGTTGGGGCGAATACGATCACATCGTCCAGGTATACGAGGCAAGTGTGCCATTTCAGGTCCACGAGTACTGTGTCCATAAGCCTCTGAAAGGTCGCTGGGGCGGAGCAAAGACCAAATGGCATGACCTGGAACTCGTAAAACCCGTCTGGAGTGATGAATGCCGTCTTCTCGCGGACCCTCTCGTCTACCTCTATTTGCCAGTACCCAGACTTCAAATCCACGGAGGAGAAATACTTGGCGTTGCATAAACGATCCAAAGCGTCGTCGATTCGGGGCAAAGGGTAAACGTCCTTTTTAGTGATGTTATTCAGTCGCCGGTAATCAACGCAGAACCGCAATGTTCCGTCCTTTTTCTTTACGAGCACGACAGGTGCGGCCCAGGGGCTCCGAGACTGTCGAATGACGTCGTTATCAAGCATCTCCTTTACTTCCGTGCTGATGGCGGCGCGTTCTCTAGAGGAAACACGGTAGGGTGACTGTCGCTGTGGTGGCGCCGTGTCGTCCGTAATAATCCGATGTTTAGCAAGGTGTGTCCTGCCGACGCGCGCAGACGACGCAAATGTGTGTCTGTAGCGATTGAGCAGGTCGCGCAGCATGCCTTGTTGTTGCGGCAATGTCTGATTAATGCCGTACTTGACGTCGACAATGTCCTCTGGATGCGGTCGTGAAACACGAGTCAGGCTTTGTGCGCACTTGGTATCGGTGACGGCATCTATGTAAGCGACAGTCGTCCCCTTGTTCAGGTGCTGGTGCTCATTGCTGAAATTAGTCAGGAGTACATCAACTTTGCCGTCTTCCAGAAACACGACCGCCCGAGGTACTGCAATGCCGCGGTCGAGAAGCAAAAGTTGTTTACTCTCGACTATACCTTCAGTATCTCGAATGGTATGCGAACCGACAGTCACCAGTATACTGGAGCGGGGAGGCACGGTCACTTGCTCGTCAAGAATATGGAGCGCCGACGGGAGAGCATCTGTGGTGTCAATGGCATTCTCTGTCGAAAACTGGATGGACTGGGACTGCAGGTCGATGATGGCTCCGTTGTCCGTTAGGAAGTCCTTACCCAGGAGAACATCACGAGAGCAATCAGCGAGGACAACATACTTTGCAGGGAACGTTTGCCCTTGCACCGTGACCCAAGCCGTGCACAATCCTATCGGCGTAATCAAATGTCCCCCAGTGGTACGTAACTGCGGGCCGTCCCAAGCTGTCATAACCTTTTTGAGCACAGCGGCGAATTGTCTACTGAGCACAGAATAATCGGCACCAGTGTCAACTAAAGCAGTTACGGCTGTGCCGTCTACTGAAACGTCTAAATCAGCCGGTGGTGGCGTCTTGCGGTACAGTCGAGGAGTCCGATCGCGGCTTTGGTGCGTCGAAGGAATGCGGCGTCGAAGAGAAGCGTCGTGGTTACGAAGAAGTGCGGCGGGTTGTCGGTTTGTGTTAACATGCTGTCGTTCGTGGGTCGTCGAGGACGGTGTGTTGCACGGCATTGGCGATGTGTCTGGCGGCGTTGGAGGGTCTTGTTCTTGTCGTCGAGCAGCCGCACCTCCAGAGGCTGCCGCGTCTAGTTTCCCCTACGGGGACTTCTAGACTGGCCCTGGTCGCTGGGTCCCGGAGAACTGTAGCGGCGCGGAAATGGTGATCGCGAGATGCGACGCTGGTCGGAGTCCACATGGGAGATGTAATTGGCGATCTCCCTTGGTCGCTCTCCAGGCAGCGGACGGGGAGCACCGAAGGGGAACCCTCGAAAACCCATCTCCTTATATGGACAGCGGCGCCAGATGTGCCCAGGCGCCCCGCAATGGTAGCACAACGGTCGATGATCCGGGGTTCTCCAGACGTCAGTTCTGCGACACCTAGGTCGCTGGACAATGTTCGACTGGGAAAGTGGAAGCTGAGGAGCGGCTGGCGTAGGTGCTTCATATCGTTGGGTCGAGGCCGGAAGGAAACGGCTTGCGGCGGCAGCATAACTCAATGTTTGTGGCGGCGGTGGAGTGGCTGCCGGAAGCTGCGACGTACCTAATGCTTGTTCGACCTCCTCGCGAATGACATCTGCAAATGACGCAATCTGCGGCTGAGCAGAGGTATGCTGCAAAGCCTTCGCCACCTCTTCCCTTACAATGGCTCGAATGACCTCACGCAGCGATTCTCCTGAGGTCGTGGAGGTTCCCTCAGTACGGGTGCAGAGCATCGATACGTTAGTGCGCTCGTACTGTCGTGCCCGCATGTCGAGTGATTTCTCAATGGACATTGCTTCCTTGACGAAGTCGTTTACTGTTGCGGGTGGACTCCGAACCAGGCCTGCGAAGAGCTGCTCCTTTACACCCTTCATCAGCAATCGCACCTTCTTTTCCTCCGGCATGCTTGGGTCTGCGCGACGGAAGAGGCGTGTCATCTCTTCCACGTACACCATTACACTTTCGTTCGGAAGTTGGATGCGATTCTGCAGAAGAAGGTCGGCCTTCTCCTTGCGAAACATACTGGTGAACGCCTGGAGAAATTCTTTTTTGAATGTCTCCCATGTTTGGAGGCAAGATTCATGGTTTACGTACCATGTCCTTGCAGAGTCTTCCAGAGCAAAATATACATGGCGCATCTTTGAGTCCCCGTCCCAAGAATTGAATGTGGCCACCCGGTCGAACTGGTCCAGCCAGTCCTCGGCGTCCTCATGAGGTAGGCCGTGGAAACGCGGCGGATCCCGTTGGTGGTGGAGAAGGACTGGCGCAGTTGATGCTGGAGGGTTCATTGCAGCAGCGCCGGTACTCCTTGTTGACTTGTGGTCGGGGAGCAGCCCGAACTCGGGAGATAGGCCTTGTAGTCGGCGGCTGCCCTGGTTAACGGGCGTGTCTACCGGGGGTGGTCGACCTCTGCTGGAATCGCGGCTTGATGGGGGCGTCCGGTACATGAAATATGTACCCAGCAGCTCCACCAGATGTCACGTCGGTGTAAGACGCGCTAACGCTCAAGGCGGTTTGGAAGGCTCCCACGAACGTCCGGTGCCGAGTCCGACGGTGGCGAACTTCGTCCTTTTCGCTTAATGTCCTCACGTCGTTGTCTTCAGTAGCGCTAGCGTCAATATAACCTCCTCTGTCGTAACTGGGTTCAGAAATATTGTGTCCCTATTGTAAGACCTAAAATAGGTGTTGAAATCACTTGACGGGGTGTTATGGGCAAGGTTGGTAAAAAAGTTGTTGAAGGCATCTGCCAACTCTCTTCCGGATACATCTTTATTATCAAGCTTTAAAGTCCGCGGGGCAGCTTGTGGTTGCTCATGCCTCAGTAAGAAATTGAACCTTGACCCCAACAGATTGTTGCGACCATTCTTAATTTCAAGAAATGTCGCGAAGTATTCCGCACGAGCGAGACGTAGCTTTTTTGTTAATCTATTTCAGTATTTCTTAAAAATGCTTAGGTCATCTGTTGAACGTGTGTTTAAAAAGATTTTGTACAGTTTGTCTTTCATTTTAATTTCTTGGCGTAACTCAGAAGATATCCAAGGTTTGCGAGTTTTACGCTTTATGGCACGCACTTTTAGCGGCAAAGAGGAATGGTAGAGCTGTTTAAATACTCGGAGGAACGCATCGTCAGCCTCATTTGTGTCACTGATAACGTCAATACTATCCCACTCAAATTGTTCCAATTAGCTGTGAAATGAATTGAGGGTAGCATTGGTTATACTTTGGTACTTCGCTTTCTCTTCTCGGTACTTTACCAGTCTAGACTTTTTTATGCATGCAAACACTGGAAGGGGGTCATTGATCGCACATGATATTACGCCCGACTCAACTATCGGTTGGGAAGTGTTCGTAATCAGCAGATCAAGAAGTGACTCACCTTCTTGTGTTACCCTTGTTGGATCGTTAATAAGATTAATAAATCCGTTCGAAGTCAAGACTGCGTTAAAGTCTCTAGTAGAGGAGTTATCCTTCAACATATCAATATTAAAATCACCTCCAGCTATTAGAGTGTATTTGTTATATGTTGTAAACTAAAGAAAACAGTCGTAAAATTCCAAAAACCTAACCATATTTCCCTTCGGTGGACGATAGCAAACCGAAAACACGAACCTGCCAGTACAGGCTGATAGCACTTCAAAATCTTCAGTAATAAGACTGTACGAGTCCAGCTTGTCGCATTCAATCTACGCAGCCATAACACGCTCTCCCTTCGTACGCAGCCGTTTTCCGCTCATAATGATACCCTAGAACAGTACCATGGCATGCGCCTTTATCATATCGGCTTTCAAAAATTTCTCCCGCCTAAACAACCTGCTTGTTGAGAGAGGTCTTTTAAATGGAATTAGTAGAGTTTGCAGATGGAAATAATTTGCGTACCAAGTATTCCTTCTTCCGCAAACGGGAGAACAGGAACTCGACGTGTAAGAGCCCGGATGGCGAGACTAAAAATGAAACAGAGTTCGCACCGTGCGCTCGCCCGGCTATCGTGCAGGATGCGGAGGTCCTCGGTAAGGTGTCATGTAGCCACCATAGAATGGTAAGGTCTTCAATAAGCCTAGACTTGAAGAGGGAAAAGAAACGAAACGAGCAACAGGTCATATTCATACTATCAATTGGATGATACAGAAGGTAACCAACCCTTATGCAGGGTGTTTCACCTAAGAGTCTCCACAATCTCCAAAAAAGCGCTTTTTTGCCATAGCATTGTCAGCGGTGTAGTACATAATAATACAGCTAAGGACTGCTAACTAGCAGAATGGTTAACTAATATTGCGTACTTAACGTTTTAACTACTATTCTAAGGCTCCTTAGTTAGTGAGGGACCTTCAGCCCACTGTAAATAATATCCACTTCAGTTTTTAGAATTTCGAAAATGCAGTTATCCTCGACGCTATGGCCCGACAAATTTTGGCTATTTCGACGAATTACGTGCATTGGGGAGGTTCTTTAGCTTGCAAACTTCTGAATGTGCATGTGATTTGGCGTGATGCAGCCAAATTTTGTTAAGCCAGAGAGCCGAGGTAACCGCAATTTCTAAATTCTAAAAGTTAAAACGCACATTACTTATAGTGGACTACACGCCTCTAAATAAATAAGCAGCCAAGCAGTAATGGTTAAAACGCTAACATTTATTAATAGTTCACCAGACTGCTAGTAACCACCCCTTAGCTGCATTCTGATGTTCTAAACCGCTGACAATACTATGCCGAACAATTCAAAAAGCCTATTTTTAAAATTGGAGAAAGTCTTTGGTGAAACACATTGTACTACCCTTCAGAAATTACGAAAAACCATTTTTCGAAGTTAAAAACTCAGTAATCATGTAACCATTAAGAAATCGATGTTTATAACAGTCTTGTGTACATTAATAGAGATATCTATAGCGTCTGCATAGCTACCACCGTCCTCAATAAAGAGAGAAATAAAATTCCAGTAAGGAAGGGTGTTTGGCAAGCAGACATGATATATCCAATACCGCCTGCTTACAGGAGATATTCAGAGGCCCAGGTTGGGAACAGTTGGGGATAAGCGCTAATAGAAAATACCTTATAATTCTGTGATTCGCTGATAGCTTTACTTTGCTAAATAACTCGCAGGATGAACTGCAAAACGTGATCAATGACTTGGACAGGCCGAGGAGAACGGGTCTAAAAATTGATCTGCAGAAAACCAACACATTGTTCAAAATTCTGTCAAGACAACAGCAGTTTACAGTTGGTACCGAGGCGCTGGAAGTTGTAAGCGAATACGTCTACTTCAGACAGTTACAGCAGATCCGGACTACGAGAGTGAAATAACTAAAAGAATAAGAATAAGGTGGAGCGCATTTTGCAGGTTCTCTCAGATCATGAATGGCAGTTCACTATTATCCTTCGAGAGAAAAGTATATCAGCTGTATCTTACCGGTAGTCACCTATGGGGCAGAAACGTAAACAAAAATAATTCAACTTAAGTTATGGGGAACGCAGCCAACTATGGAAAGTGAAATGATCAGCGTAACCTTAAGAAACAGGAAGAGGGCAGAGTGGGTCACAGAACAAGCGCAGGTTATTGACACCCTAGTCGAAATCATGAGGAAAAAATAGGTTTGGGCAGGGCATGCAATGCGAAGAAAACCGATGGTGCTTGAAAGTAACGAAGCCGCCGCGGTGGCTCAGTGGTTATGGTGCTCGGCTGCTGACCCGGCAGGCGCGGGTGCGATCCCGGCCGCGGCGGTTGCATTTCGATGGAGGCGAAATTTTAGAGGCCCGAGTACTGTGCGATGTCAGTGCACGTTAAAGAACCCCAGGTGGTCGAAACTTCCGGAGTCCTTCTCTACGGCGAGCCGCCGCGGTGGCTCAGTGGCTATGGTGCTCGGCTGCTGACCCGAAAGACGCGGGTTCGATCCTGGCCGCGGCAGTTGAATTTCTTTGGAGGAGAAATTCTAGAGGCCCGTGTACTGTGCGATGTCAGTGCACGTTAAAGAACCCCAGGTGGTCGAAATTTCCGGAGCCCTCCACTACGGCGTCTCTCATAGCCTTAGTCGCTTTGGGACGTTAAACCCCATAAACCAAACCAATCCTTCTCTACGGCGTCTCTCATAGCATGATTTGCTTTGGGACGCTGAACCACGCAATCCAACCAACCAACCTTGACAGTAACGATCCGGGTTCCAAGGGAAGTCAAGCGTAGCAGTGAGCAGCAGAAAGTAAGGTGGGCGGATCAGGTTACGAAGTTAGCGGGGCAAGGTGGCCGCAGCTACCACAAGACAGGGTTAATTAGATATGGGAAAGACCTTACTACTGCAAAGGGCACAGTCAGGCTTATGATGATGATGGCGGTAAAGATGCACGTGATGGTATTACAGCAATGTTAAATTAATGCATATTTCCATCACAACTGTCACCTTGCAACGCTCTAGAGACTTTTAGCATAGCGCGCACCGCCACATGGACTGCGTACCGCATGCTGCCCGTGCGCAAGCACTGATTTGTCGTGACGCAGCTGTCTTATTGTGTGTAGCTGAACGCCACTTAGCGCCCTCTGACGCCCTTAGGGCGATCCGCGCATTCGCAGTTGCGGAGAGAGACAATGATACGCTCTATTCTAAAGGTCTCTTTCTAAGAGATTTAGCGTAGCGCGGTGCGCTTAGATGGGAATCCAGCTGCGCATGCCTTCTGCCATGCATGCGCACTTGACAGCATCTCCGCATGCGCAACTGATTTTTTGTCCTACTGATTCGCAGTAGCGGATTGCGAATCGCGCTATCCCAAGTCCCGTTATGACCTCCAGTCTGCAACAAGACGCATAGAGATGGTTCCTGCACGAGCATCTGTATTAGATCAGTTTCCCCCTGAAAACGTAGTATTTCACAGAGATTCTCCCCGCATCTCCGTTATACTTATGACACTGAATTGGCTCGCTAATGGCGATGATGAAAGCTTGAACCGTTTCTAGGTCATACGAACAATGAAAGACCTTCATTATTTATGCACAAAACCAGACCAAGAAACGACGATAGATTTTACCTAGCATTTACTAACAGTGTCCCTACACCGCAGAGCGGCTGCTGGCCGCGTAATGCAAAGCTAGTACCTCCAGTGTCAAGTGCCAGCCTTCACCTGATTCTCAAGCTCATGCACGAGTAACTGCAGAGAAAAGGACAAGGTGCTGCTTTCGTGCATGTCATTCACATGAGCAGTTTGATCTCAACGCATCGTGAACGCGCCGTCTGTGTTATATGCATTTATAAACAACCACAGCCATGTTTCCATGCTGTGTGTTTAAGACTCGTAGGTGATTTTCTGCGATAGCGTTGTGATGAATTGTTGCCATCCCTGTCTAGCCAGTTGTGTTGCGTATTCTTCCAACTGAATGGCACCTTAGGCACGGCCAGAAAGTGGCAAATACTAAGGAAGTTCATGGACCCATCGAAGAACAAAGCAGAAAGTAACAAATCGATACAAAGACTGATCCACCAATACGAAGGGACGGAGGAGCAGCTAATCCAAGCAGTAAAGGAGAAATGCTACGGAAAAGAACAGGTGAAAGCCTACCAGGGAGAATACCAAGGGAAAGAAAACCAGGACATGGACAAACCGATAACAAGACAAGAAGGTATTCAAGCCATAAGGGCAACGACAAAGAACACGGCAGCGGAGGCGGACAAGATCCAGAACTCGTTGATAAGAAATCTCACCGATGAATCGGTAGAACAGCTCACAAAATACTTAAGAAACTCTGGGAAGAGGGAACGGTTCCGAAAGAGTGGAAACACGCGGAAGTCGTTATGATACCGAAGCCAGGCAAAAAACTGCAGATAGAAAATTTCAGACCTATCTCGCTAACATCGTGTATGGGCAAGCTTTTCGAAAGAATCATCACCAAAAGAATACAAAGACACCTAGGAGACGGAGGATGGTACCCCAACACCAAGTTCGGCTTCAGGGAACATCTGTCGAGCCAAGACGTGCTGCTTCAGCTCAAAGAAGTACTAGAAACAATGCCAAGCAAAGGGGAAAACGTAGTCATGGCCGTGGACATCAAAGAGGCCTTCGACCACGTATCCCACACAGCAATCATGGAAGGCATCAACGCCACCAACTGCGGAAAGAAAACACACGACAACGTGAGAAGCTTCCTCACAAACAGAACTGCAACGGTGGGTTTGGGAGACCTACGAAGCGAGGTCTTTCAAACATCATGCAGGGGAACTCCACAAGGCTCAGTGATATCACCAGTGTTCTTCAACATATCAATGATCATCCTAGCCAAAGAGCTCAGCCAGATACAAGGGATCAGACACGCAATGTATGCGGACGACATCACCATATGGACCAGCGAAGGCTCGTTAGGAAGCAAAGAAGAAAGTCTACAAGCGGCAGCCACCTGCATTGAAGGAGACATGAAGAAGAGGGGACTAAGGTGTTCCATCAAAAAGTCCGAACTTCTCAGAGTAGGAAGGCACCCTACAGAGGCTAACCTCGAGGTGAAACTAGAAGGGCAGAACATACCGGAACAAAGAATGATAAGAATACTTGGTATGTGGCTGCAAGGTAGCAGGAAATGCAGCCACACACTCAGCCTGCTACGCAAAGCGGCGGAGCAAGTAGGCCGAATGATAAATAGAGTAGCCAGCAAAAGGCATGACATGAAGGAAGAAGACACAATCAGACTGGTGAACAGCCTGATAGTCAATCGAATAACATATTCACTACCATACCACGTAACCACCAAAGCTGAAAGAGAGCAAGCAGAAGCTATCCTTCGCAAAGCATACAAGATAGCCTTACATCTACCAAGGAACACGTCCAACGAGAAGCTAATGCAATTAGGGCTTAACAACACTTTTGAAGAGCTGAGTGAATGCCAAATAAAGGCACAACTTCGAAGACTCAGCGACACAAGAACCGGAAGAGCACTTCTGACTAGGTTGGGTCGGGAGACGGAGAACCATCAGAACAACAGGGCAAACATACCAGACGCACTAAGAAGACACATAAGCGTACAACCCATCCCCCGCAACATGGACCCAAACGTCCATGCCAGCAGGAGGAGAGCCAGGGCAGAACACTATGAAAAAACAATAGGGCACAGGGACAGCACGGTATACACCGACGCCTCCCCTTACTATGGTGAACAAGGAAATATAATGGTGGCGGTAGTCGTCAAGCACCAGGGAGAACACACAACGAGCCTCACGGCCAGGGCATCAAATGTTGCAGACGCGGAGGAGATAGCGATAGCCCTAGCAATGAGGGAGGGTGATAGAAAGGGGAGACCCCTGAATATCCTAACAGACTCACAAGAAGCGTGTCGAAACTACACAAAAGTAAGGGTAGGCAAAACGACACTCAGGATCCTCAGCGAGGGGACACCCTCGGGGAGGAGAGAGAAACCTAACATAATTTGGATACCAGGCCACGCGGGGGTCTGGGGCAACGAAAGGGCGGACGAACTAGCTCGAGGGCTTACTATCCGAGCTGGGGGGTCACAAGCCCCGGAGGAGCTCTGGACTAGCCTAGGGGCTGGGTACTCTGAAACACTAAGTTTATACAGGGGGCTCCACCACACAAAGAGCTAAGCAAGGAAGAAGCCGCAAAATGGCGGAAGCTACAGACAGGCTCCTTCCCCAACTTATATATACTAAGCAAGATGTTCCCGACACAATACCGCGCCACATGCCCTTGGTGCGAAGCGAGGCCAACACTATACCACATAACATGGGAATGCGATAGAAACATATCGTTCCACAAACACGACACACCAAGTGAAGGCAATGGGAGAGCCGGCTCACCAGCTGTGAGCTAGCGGCCCAAAGGGCACTCATAGCACACGCAAGCGAGGTGGCCAGACTCAGTGGAGCCCTGGACTAGGGGACCACCCAAGGCTAAGGAGGCAACCTCAACACTTGAAGACGACCTCCACCGCAAGCTAAATCTTATAAATCAATAAAGTTTCTACTCTACTCACTCTGCGATAGCGAAACTCCTTTTAAAAGAGTTTGTTCGATTCTCTGTTACCCTTCAAATAAACTTTCCACAACAACAGACATGAACCTTGAGACAACAAAAAAAACAGGTTGTGCGTATTCGAAAGCAGCCGTTTCCAAATATCTAGTACATGACTCAAAGCGAAAGCTTACTGCGATGAGCACGCAAAAAAAAAATGTGTGGATTGTTGAGGAAATGACCAAAAATATTTGAAACTTTGAGCAGCTCCAAAATTACTCCGTTGTTCATTCATTCGAATGCAAATATTTCCAGTTTCCTAGTCGAGGATTTCAAATACTTTCTACAGGGTGCCTAATTACTTTGTATTTGTACCCTTAGAAACCTTCGACTGCGTTGCATAAAAACCTAGCTGTAGTGGCCCCATTCTGAGGTAGATGAACTGTAAAAATGCTCGTCTTCTGCGATTAAGCAACCATGAAAGAAATTGCAGGTCGCCGAAATTAGGCTGGACATTATCAAATAATTTTCGTGCCATGACTACAAAAGAAAGATAACACAGACGCTTGAAAAATTCAGGGGGGCACTTTGTTGACCTAAAGTGCGGTGAGGCGAAAGCCTTAAGCGCAGTGTTGCTGCTTGTGTCACTGATGTGTTGTTTAGATGTTAAGCTTCGCCTCTGAGAGTGAAACACGACAGCGTCTTGCAACGCTGCCAGGGAGTCCACAGAACGCCATCGCCCGTTCGGTTCTACGCCTTGCTTGTCGGTAAATCGGTTTGTGAGGAAAGGAAATGTATCTGTATCGCATACGTCGGTGGACACCTGAGCCTCGCCGTAACGGAAAGGGAGGGAGATGAGAGTGAACGAAGACACCGCATTCACTAGACGCACCTTTGTTCATTCCAACCATCGAGCTGGCATGGCGGAGGGGTTAGCATGCTCGTCTCGCATGCCGAAGACCGGGGTTCGATTCATGCACTCATTCAGTGAGCTGACCCAGGTATACAGAGCCTCACGCCAGCTCTACCCTCCGCCCCACCCCTCCCTAGATAACAGACACGCAACACTCCGGCGCAGATTACAGACACACACTCTCCCCTCGCCCCTTACCCTAGCCCACTATCATCCCTCCTTCCCTACTCCGGCATGCGCCCTATGCCCAGAACCCTTCGCTTCATCCCTCCACATCCTTTTCCTCTGCCCGGCGGGCCCTCCCGCGCGGGACCTAGAGAACCTCAAGACCTGGGAGGACTCGGAGACCCTGCTGCGCTCGGAGGACCCGGCCGTGCAGACCATCGCCACCGGCCGGGCTGCCAGTGTTATGGACCTCAGGAACATAAACAATTGAGTGGAGTGGGGCCGTGCGGGGACCCTGGGGCGTGCCCCGAATTCCTGTTGTAATAAAGTTTTTTCTCTCTCTCTCCCGAGCTCGACCAATTTCCTACTTGGTTTTATTTATTTACATGGCCTGACTAGAAAAGTTAATTAGGCTAATTGTGTAATTAAACAATTAAAAAATCAGGGGGCACTTTGACTGTCTAAAGTGCGTGGAGGCGAAAGCGTTTTCCGCACCACTTTCGCTGCTTCTGTGGCACTGGTGGCGTCACATATAATTGAGTACTAATTAGTAAGTGATTACAAATCACTAATTAGTGCTTTATTACTGATTACTTCCTGAATACTAATTTTACAGCTAATTAATTACGCTTAAGCTTCGCCTTTAGGAGTGGTACGCGACAGCGTGTTGTAGCGCTGCCAGGGAGTCCACGTAACGCCACCACCCGTTCGGGCGCGATGCCTTGCCCTTTGAACGAAACGCTTTTCGAGGAAAGGAAATGGCGCTGTAATTCTCAGTCATCTCGGGGGACACCTGAACCGCACCGTAGCGGAAGGGAGGAAGTGGGAGAGAAAGAAGACAAAGAGGGCCCGTAATGAAGAAAATGAAAATTGTATTTGAGGAAAGGAAATTACGCAGTAACTGTCTCACATATCTCGGTGGACACCCGTCAAAATTCAGGGGGGCATTTTTTTTGCCTAAAGTGTGGTCACTGATGTGTGGTTAAGATGTTAAGCTTCGCCTCTGAATGAAACGCGACAGCATCTTGCAACGCTGCCCGGGAGTCCACAGAACGGCATCGCCCATTCGGTTCTACGCCTCGCTCGTCGGTAAATTGGTTTTTGAGGAAAGGAAATGTATCTGTCTTTCATACTTCGGTGGACACCTAAACCTCGCCGGAAGAGAAGGGAGGAGGATGAGAGTGAGCGAAGACACGGTATTCACTAGACGCGCCTTTGTTCATGCCAAACCACCGAGCTGGGATGGCGGGGGATTCTGCTTCTGGCTGCCCTGCTAGACGGACGCAGAAATGGCTCGCTCCGGGCGAGGTGTCGCAACTGCCTTTGTTGGTCGGGATGAATCGGTGTCTGGACCACCTCCTGGTTTTCGCTTTCTGCTACCGTCACTGCCCGCTGACGAAGGTATGCGTTTGTGTATTTTCTTGCACGGTGATACCTCGAAGCGTCCGTATCGAATAGAGGACTTTCGTCAACCATTAGAAGATGCCGGCGTCCTTAGGGATGTCAGCGGCATTGGCGCTTACCAGATGAGCCACCTCTGGCTCGTGAGGTTCCGCACCCAGGAGGCGAAGGACACTGTACTTTCGGCCGGGGGCCTGAGTGTGAAAGGCGGTTACTGTGCCATTATTGATCCCTGTCGAAAGGAGATCAAGGTGAAGATTCACTGGGTGCCATTTCACATACCCAGTGAGACCCTACGGAAGGCCCTGAGCGAGTTTGGGGAAGTGATGGAAATTCAGCATGAGGAATGGAGTGTTCCAGGATTTGAATCGGCGGAGTCGACAACACGTGTCGCTCGAATGGTGCTTAAAGAGGGAGTCACGGCGGAGGAGCTACCGCATCTTTTCAAATTCTACGGGGGCTCCGTCCTTGTGGTTGTGCCCGGTAGGGCGCCTGTTTGTCTCCGATGTCGCAGACGCGGGCATATCCGCCGCGACTGCCAGACGCCCCGCTGCACTAAGTGCCGAGCCTTTGGTCATGTCCGTGAGGACTGCATACGTACGTACGCCAATGTGCTAGGGGCGGCCTCAGAGGACTGTGATGATAAAGAGGATATCATGGACGTTGAGGAAGCTGAAACGGCGGCCCCTGATGACCGTCCAAAGAAGAGTGCGTCTGGGGAACAGGGAAGCGTCTCCAACGGAAACATGGAAGCTTCGAGCAAGACGCCGAACGAACAACGAGCTTTGAGCAACGCGACTGAAACGCCGCCGATGAGTGACCAGGCGTCTGCCATGAACGCCGAAGCGGAGCCAGTCGAGGATGAAAGGGCATCACATGACACCTTCGGTCCGGCTAAGCGTGCCAAGACGGTGTTGCCGTCCCCTTCACAACCTTCCACCGAGGTCAGGTCGCAACGCCTTGAGCGCCAGTGGCTCAGACCCACCGGGGCCAAGGGGAAGTATGTGCCTGAGTGTCGTTCATCGTCCGCGTCTCCCGTGCGCAGCGCAAGGAGCGCTGATTAATCGCCCCTTCTCGGAGGGTAAGGCGTACGCCTGGTAAGGGACTTGTACCTTTTTGTGCTCAGGATTTTCAGCATGGCTTGTCTTCCGTCAAATTTAAAATGCGGCACGTTAAACGTGCGTGGACTAGCAGCTAGACGTAAACAATGTCAGCTAAGGCGCCTGCTCTATGAGAAAGACCTGGACATTCTTGCAGTACAAGAAACAAAGGTAGAGAGTGCGAGCGCGACAGACGCTATGGTTGCGCAGTTCAAGCCGCGATATAACGCGCGTGCTAGTCACGCAGTGGGGACATCAGCGGGCTGTGTTCTGTTAATTAAGAACAGTCTTAATATCGAGGAACAAGCAGTGGTGTATTGCACGAGGGGAAGGTTTGTGCTCTGTGATCTGTTGTACGGGGAGGAATATTTGAGAGTTATCTGTGTGTATGCTCCTACGAAACCCCGTGAACGACTTTTGTTTTTCCAGGAACTATGTGCGTATCTGGAATGCAATAGACTTGTCATTCTTTTAGGGGATTTCAATTGTGTTCTCAGTGCAGATGACCGATCAGGCTCAACAGTCACCGAAAACGAAAGTGCTGTTTTCTTGAAAGAAAACATTGAAAAGTATTCACTTCAAGACGTAGCCCAGTTTGCAAAGGGCGGAATGAGGCGTCATTATACACATTTTCAAGGGCGTAGTCATGCTAGGCTAGATAGAGCTTACGTTTCCCTTGACCTGGCGGCAATTTGCGATAACTACATCGTCGAACCGGTTGCGTTTAGCGATCACTGTTGTGTCATATTCACCATTGGCAGGAATGTGACACCTCAAGCGAAATTCAGCTGGGACTTGTGGAAACTGAATGCAAAGTTACTAAAGGACGATTCATTTGTTTTAGAAACAAAGAACGTGTTAGAAGAAGTTCGGTTGAATTATGGAAAAAGTTGGGCAGAAAAGTGGGAGGAATTCAAAATTGATGTCAAAAAGAGGGCTATTGAAAGGTCCGTAGAAATCAAGCACGCTGAGAAAGCGAGACAGAAGAACCTAAAACAGATGTTGAAAGAATTAATTACAGAGGAAAATAGAGCTCCGGGACTATACAGTGACCTTATCAGCGAAGTTAAAGCAAAGCTTGAGGTTATCGATGCGACATTGTTTCAGGGAGCTGCAATTCGTGCACGAGCAGATCGCTTGCTGGCAGATGATATGCCCAGTAGGCGAAATTTGACGACAGAAAAAAGATACGCTAGAAGAAAAGATATTGTAGAAATTGAAAACAAAGGCATTCTGACAGACAATCCCAAGGCGATAAGGGAGGCTTTCAGTGAGCATTACCGTGATTTGTTCGCTTCCAAATCGGCAGATGTACAGGCCTTTCAGGATGAATTTTTAAGTCTATTACCCCGACTGACCAGTGAAGACACTGACATCCTGTCTGCCGACTTATCAACAGCGGAATTGGAATGCGCTATTGATGAGCTTCACTTGGGGAAATCGCCAGGTACTGACGGGATAACAGCAGAATTTTATAAGGCGTTCAAACGTGAAACTGCTCTCATTTTGCAACGCGTTTATGAAGAGTCATATAGAACTGGTATTTTACCACCGTCGTTTACTCGTGCACATACAGTACTTATACCGAAAACTGACAATCCTGCTCAGCTTAAGCAAGTTACAGGTTATCGGCCGATAACGCTTACTAATGTTGATTATAAAATTTTTATGAAAGTATTAGCCAAACGTTTACAATCAGTTATGGACATCTTGGTTGGCCCCCACCAGACATGTGGAATTCAAGGGCGGACCATCTTCACGAATGTTCATGTCACTCGGAGTATACTGGAATGCTGTTACGCTGACTTTAGGCGAGTCGCAATGTTGCAAATTGATTTAGAGAAGGCATTTGACCGTGTATGTCATGACATTCTTTTTAAAATCCGTGAACATGTCTGTGTTGGAGAAGTTATTTTAAAAGGGGTTAAAATGGCCTATAGCAACTGTACCACGAATCTGGTTGTTAACCGAGAGCTCACAGACAGAATTGCCGTTAGAGCATCCGTGCGGCAAGGCTGCCCAATGTCACCGCTACTTTTCGCTCTGTACCTGGAGCCACTTTGCCGAAATGTAATAAATAACAGCTGTATTCGTGGTTTCGAACTGGAAGCATGTGAAATTAAAATATTGGCTTATGCCGATGATGTGGCAGTTTTCTGTAGTGACCACAGCAGCATAGAACATGCGATGTCGGTTGTTCGTAGATTTTGTGATGTAACCAATAGCGTTGTTAACCTGGACAAGTGTGCGGGCCTTTGGCATGGGAATTGGGCATCAGCGCCTTTGTTTCATGCAAGTGTAAAATGGTCACATGTTCCTTCCAAATACCTAGGTGTACCTCTTGACAAGTATCGAGATAACGATGACTTTTGGAAGGAGAAAATTCAAGAACTCTCCACGCGTGCACAGAAATGGTCGGGGAAGGAACTGTCTGTATTCACGCGCGCAAACATATGCAATGTATATCTGGTTTCAAAAGTGTGCTATTTGTTGCAGGTCCTTTCATGCTCTCGACTTAGAATTCAAAAGTTTCATCGTCTCTTCGCAGTTTTTGTTTGGCAGTCCTCATGGGAGAGGACTAAACGTGATAATTTATTTCTGCGTTTGAGAAAAGGGGGTCTTAATTTGCCACACTTGTACCTGAGGCAGGTGGTGTCAAGATTTCTGTTTCTTCGAGATCAACGCGACCCTTTCCTGCGGACATTTATTCAAGTGAGGCTTTCTTCGGCTTTGCCAAACTATGTTATTTCTAGTGTGGACGGGATGAGATACAGTGCAAGTAGGTTTTTGAAAGAAGTGGTCTTTGCTTTCCGGTTTCTGAATGCGCGCTTCAGTTTGGAATATCTGTCTAATGTCACGCGTAAGAAATTGTTAAAAGATTTGCTCGACTCTGTCTTCCCGGAGCCAATCTATCGATCTATGTATAGTGGAGGCCAAGCAGGAAATGTTTTAAAAAGAGTACGAAAAATGTTGGTGCCAGCGGGTGTGAAGACGTTCTTCTTCAAGTTACACACTGGGACGTTGCTGGTTAAAACATGGATGGAGGAAAAGGGATTGTTTCTACCATGGGGTGCTGACTGCTTGTTGTGTCGCAAACCAGAGTCAATAGAACACGTTTTTATTGATTGCTGGGATGCGCTGCTCTTTTGGGACGTGCTCCAGCGTACAATAAAGAAAGACTTACCCCTAACGCCGTATGGGATACGATTCCTGGACATAGAGCCGGATCTTTATAAATATGATGTAATTTTCCTGCTTGGCCTGCACAGTATTTGGCGAAGCAGGATGGCTGTACGACACTGTGATGAAGATGCGCGTTCTGTCCGCGATTACTTCAAAGAAAACATATTTAAGCTACGTGAAGTGTACAAGGAGCTATGTTTTGGAGATGAAGTTATCGAGTTGATGGGAGAGTTGTGTTCCCTGAGACAGTTTTGATTTTCTCACGCGAGTGAAACACATGTCCGTTCTTGTTGTTTGAGTGTGCAGCGCAGAACATCTGTTTATGATCTGTTGTAATCTGTCAAAACAGGCAATAAAGACAAAAAAAAAGAGCTGGGATGGCGGAGTGGATAGCATGTTCGTCTCGCACGCCGAAGACCGCGGTTCGATTCCCGAGCTCGACTAATTTCTTACTCGTTTTTATTTATTTATATTGCATGACTATAAAAGTTAATTAGGCTAATTGGGTAATCAAGCAATTAACTATGCTCAGTCCCACTTACTTGGAGCATCACTATAAGATAACTTCAATTGGTTGCATGGTTACTAGCCAAAGTTCAATTGGCCCCGTTTGATTTTCGCGCACTGTGACGTCACGACCGTTTCGACTAATTGAAAAGCGTGACATTTCTGTCGACAACTGCTGCTTACAACGATGAGACATTAAAGGCTTTCGCCTTAATAAGCTTAGTACCACTTACTTGGAGCATCACTATACGATCCCTTTAATTGGTTTTATGGTTACTAGCCAAAGTACAATTGGCCCCGTTTGAAATTCAAGCACTGTGACGTCACGACCGTTTCGACCAATTGAAAAGCGTGACATTTCTGTCGACAACTCCTGCTTACAACGATGAGGCATTAAATGCTTCCGCCTCAAGGAAGGAAGGGAAAACTTTATTTACACTAATGGTTTTTCCTGCGGTTTGGGGGCATCTTCAGAGACGACTTGGTTCTACCCCCAGGAGCCTTCTCTGTCGAAGTCGTCCGCCTCTAATCAGTGGTCGGTTGCCCTCAGTCCAGGGCTCCGCTGGCCACTGCCGCCCGTTGAGCTCGCTGTACCAGACCTTGTTGGTCTTCGCAGCGGTCGCTGGACAGCAGAGTCTCCCACTGCTCCACACTCGGGTTTTGTATTGTGGGGACCACGTCTATGTTTTGGCAGGCCCATGTGATGTGGTATAGTGTAGGTTTTTCGTCGCGCCAGGGACATTTGTTCGTGTATATCGTAGGGTGCATTTTGTTTAGTATATGTAGGTTTGGGAAAGAGCCTGTTTGTAATTGTCTCCAAGTGACAGCTTCCTCTCTGCTGAGAGATTTGTGTGGTGGGGGATATCGCATTCTTCTGCCTCAATAGTTTTGTAGTATGGCCGAGTGAGTGAGTGAGTAGAAACTTTATTGATTTATAAGATTTAGCCTGCGGTGGAGGTCTTCTTCAAGTCTTCTCTTCAAGTCTTGAGGTTGCCTCCTAGCCTTGGGTGGTCCCCTAGTCCAGGGCTCCACTGAGTCTGGCCACCTCGCTTGCGTGTGCTATGAGTGCCCTTTGGGCCTATAGCTCGCAGCTGGTGAGCCGGCTCTCCCATTGCTCCGCACTTGGTGTGTCGTGTTTGTGGAACGATATGTTTCTGTCGCATTCCCATGTTATGTGGTATAGTGTTGGCCTCGCTTCGCACCAAGGGCATGTGGCGCGGTATTGTGTCGGGAACATCTTGCTTAGTATATATAAGTTGGGGAAGGAGCCTGTCTGTAGCTTCCGCCATTTTGCGGCTTCTTCCTTGCTTAGCTCTTTGTGTGGTGGGGGGTATTTGTATCTTAGCCCCCTGTATAAACTTAGTGTTTCAGAGTACCCAGCCCCTAGGCTAGTCCAGAGCTCCTCCGGGGCTTGTGACCCCCCAGCTCGGATAGTAAGCCCTCGAGCTAGTTCGTCCGCCCTTTCGTTGCCCCAGACCCCCGCGTGGCCTGGTATCCAAATTATGTTATGTTTCTCTCTCCTCCCCGAGGGTGTCCCCTCGCTGAGGATCTTGAGTGTCGTTTTGCCTACCCTTCCTTTTGTGTAGTTTCGACACGCTTCTTGTGAGTCTGTTAAAATATTCAAGGGTCTCCCCTTTCTATCCCCCTCCCTCATTGCTAGGGCTATCGCTATCTCCTCCGCCTCTGCTACATTTGATGCCCTGGCCGTGAGGCTCGTTATGTGTTCTCCCTGGTGGTTGACGACTACCGCCACCATTTTATTTCCTCGTTCACCATAGTACGGGGAAGCGTCGGTGTATACCGTGCTGTCCCTGTGCCCTATTGTTTTTTCATAGTATTCTGCTCTGGCTCTCCTCCTGCTGGCATGGAGGTTTGGGTCCATGTTGCGGGGGATGGGTTGTACGCTTATGTTTCTTCTTAGTGCGTCTGGTATGTTTGCCCTGTTGTTGTGATGGTTCTCCGTCTCCCGACCCAACCTAGTCAGAAGTGCTCGTCCGGTTCTTGTGTCGCTGAGTCTTTGAAGTTGTGCCTTTATTTGGCATTCACTCAGCTCTTCAAAAGTGTTGTTTAGCCCTAGTTGCATTAGCTTCTCGTTGGACGTGTTCCTTGGTAGATGTAAGGCTATCTTGCACGCTTTGCGAAGGATAGCTTCTGCTTGCTCTCTTTCAGCTTTGATGGTTACGTGGTATGGTAGTGAGTATGTTATTCGACTGACTATCAGGCTGTTCACCAGTCTGATTGTGTCTTCTTCCTTCATGCCATGCCTTTTGCTGGCTACTCTATTTATCATTCGGCCTACTTGCTCCGCCGCTTTGCGTAGCAGGCTGAGTGTGTGGCTGCATTTCCTGCTACCTTGCAGCCACATACCGAGTATTCTTATCATTCTTTGTTCCGGTATGTTCTGCCCTTCTAGTTTCACCTCGAGGTTAGCCTCTGTAGGGTGCCTTCCTACTCTGAGAAGTTCGGACTTTTCGGTGGAACACCTTAGTCCCCTCTTCTTCATGTATCCTTCAATGCAGGCGGCTGCCGCTTGTAGACTTTCTTCTTTGCTTCCTAGCGAGCCTTCGCTGGTCCATATGGTGATGTCATCCGCATACATTGCGTGTCTGATTCCTTGTATCTGGCTGAGCTCTTTGGCTAGGATGATCATTGATATGTTGAAGAGCACTGGTGATATCACTGAGCCGTGTGGAGTTCCCCTGCATGGTGTTTGAAAGACCTCGCTTCGTAGGTCTCCCAAACCCACCGTTGCAGTTCTGTTTGTGAGGAAGCTTCTCACGTAGTCGTGTGTTTTCTTTCCGCAGTTGGTGGCGTTGATGCCTTCCATGATTGCTGCGTGGGACACGTTGTCGAAGGCCCCTTTGATGTCCACGGCCATGACTACGTTTTCCCCTTTGCTTGGCATTGTTTCTAGTACTTCTTCTTTGAGCTGAAGCAGCACGTCTTGGGTCGATAGATGTTCCCTGAAGCCGAACATGGTGTTGGGGTACCATCCTCCGTCTTCTAGGTGTCTTTGTATTCTTTTAGTGATGATTCTTTCGAAAAGCTTGCCCAGACACGATGTTAGCGAGATAGGTCTGAGATTTTCTATCTGCAGTTTTTTGCCTGGTTTGGGTATCATAACGATTTCCGCGTGTTTCCACTCTTTCGGAACCGTTCCCTCTTCCCAGAGTTTGTTTCAGTATTTTGTGAGCTGTTCTACCGCTTCATCGCTGAGATTTCTTATCAACGAGTTCTGGATCTTGTCCGCCCCCGCTGCCGTGTTCTTTGTCGTTGCCCTTATGGCTTGAATAACTTCTTCTCTTGTTATCGGTTTGTCCATGTCCTGGTTTTCTTTCCCTTGGTATTCTCCTTGGTAGGCTTTCACCTGTTCTTTTCCGTACCATTTCTCTTTTACTGCTTGGATTAGCTGCTCCTCCGTCCCTTCGTATTGGTGGATCAGTCTTTGTATCGATTTGTTACTTTCTGCTTTGTTCTTCGATGGGTCCATGAGCTTCCGTAGTATTTGCCACGTTCTGGCCGTGCCTAGGGTGCCATTCAGTGTTGTGCTGAATTGTTGCCATCCCTGTCTAGCCAGTTGTGTTGCGTATTCTTCCGCTCGCTGGGTGATTTCTGCTATCTTCTTTTTTAGTTTCCTGTTAAGCTTCTGTTTCTTCCAGCGTTTGGTTAGGCTTTTCCTTGCCTCCCATAGGCCGAGGAGTCGTTTGTCTACCTCTGGTGCCTGTTCTGTGCGGTTAACTTCTTTGGTATATGTATCTCTTATTTGTTTAAGTTGTTGGCTCCATTCTTCTACAGACGTGATGTCGCCTTTGATGCTTTTGCAGTGGGTGCGGAAAGCGTCCCAGTCTGTCAGTCTTGCCTTGCCTATTTTCCTTCTGATGCTTTCGGCTTCAATGGCCACTCTGATTATAAAGTGGTCGCTGCCTAGGTTCTCCTGTGTGTTTTCCCACTCTGCTTGTTTAGCTCCTCTGACAAAGGTTAGGTCGGGACACGTGTCTACGCTTACGCTGTTGCCTTGCCTTGTGGGTTGGCTCTCATCCGTAAGTAGCTCGCAGCCTGTGTTTTCTGCTGCTGTACATATGCTCCGCCCTTTTATGTCCTCTTTTTTGCTGCCCCATTGCGGGCTTTTCGCGTTGAAGTCTCCTGCTATAACTAGGGTGTTCTGCCCTGCAAGTTTCTTTGCCTCCGCGAAAAGCTTGATGAAGTCTCCCCTGTTTTTAGGTGGGCTATATATGTTTATAACAAAGGTGCTTTTTGCTTTCCTTTTCCTTTTGGGAATTATTTCAGTTATCACGTATTCTAGCTGTGTGTCTGCTATTTCCCCATGATTTATTGCTGTTATTTTGTCGCTAATGAGTGTTGCTGTTTTCCCTTTTTCCTGGCATGAGTAGCCTCTTAGGGTTGGGGTACAGTTTGTTTCTTGTAATAAGATTAGGTCTGGTGGGGTTCCCCTAGTGCTAATGAATTGCTGCAGGAGCCCCTGCTTGCGCCTGTAGCCCCTGCAGTTCCATTGCCAAATCTCTAGTTGTTGTCCTCCTGCCATGTTGCTGTGTTGCAGCTACTATTGTTCCCTTGGGTTTCTGTACCGAACCTCCGCTCATTAAAGAGGCGGTCTCTGGCGTCGTTTAGTGTTCTCTGTGTTGTTTGATTTTTAACGTAATTACGGAAGCTCTGGTCTTGCAAAGCTATCTTCTGGCTTAGTTGTTGCATTTGTTGCTGCATTTGTTGTTGCATTTGCAGCATGAGTGTTTTTAGGTCTTCCCCTGCCGTGTTGGTCTCCCCCATGTTTTTGTGGGTTCTCTATAGTTTGTGGTGGTGGTGTTGCCGTTCTCACTGGTGAAGGAAGGAAGGAAGGAAAAACTTTATTTTACTCTAGTCCTTTTTCCTGCGGTTTGGGAGCATCTTCAGAGACGTTTTACTCCTTGATTTTACCCCCAGGAGTCTTCTCTGTCGAAGTCGTCCGCCTCTAATCAGTGGTCGGTTGCCCTCAGTCCAGGGCTCCGCTGGAACCTGTTCTCCGTATCTCCTGTAGTTCTGCGATTAATTCGCTGATCTGCTTTCTTAGCTGCCTATTCTCCTTTCTTATGTTGTTGATTTCTGCTCTTAGGCTTTCGTTTTCTGCCTTGGTGTCTGTTGTGTTGTTTTCCTCGTGCGGAGCAAAAAGTATTTTGGGAGAGCCGCCTCCCCAGCTTACCTTAACTCGGGTTTTGTATTTTGGGGACCACGTCTATGTTTTGGCAGGCCCATGTGATGTGGTATAGTGTAGGTTTTTCGTCGCACCAGGGACATTTGTTCGTGTATATCGTAGGGTGCGTTTTGTTTAGTATATGTAGGTTTGGGAAAGAGCCTGTTTGTAATTGTCTCCAAGTGACAGCTTCCTCTCTGCTGAGAGATTTGTGCGGTGGGGGATATCGCAATCTTCTGCCTCTGTAGTTTTGTAGTATGGCCGAGTATTCCCTGGGTGCTGGCGCGAGTTCCGCGGTCTCGTCGGAAGCTCTGAAAGTAATGTATCCTCGAGCTATCCTGTCGGCCTCTCGGTTCCCTGCCACCCCTGCGTGCCCCGGTACCCACACAATTTTGTGTCGGATCTTGTCGTTTTGTTCTTCCCGGTTTTCAATTCTGTCACTCGCTGCGAGGAGTATACGGAGCGCGTGACGACCTATCCTGCCATTCATGTAATTTCGGCAGGCTGTTTGAGAGTCCGTGAGTATTTTTAGTGACCGCCCGGTTCTATAGCCCTGCGCCACCGCTAGAGCAACGGCTACTTCCTCGGACTCTGCAGCTGTGCAGCCTCGGAGAGACGCGCTGGTCATTAAAAAAATTCAGGGGGCACTTTGACTGTCGAAAGTGCGTACAGGCGAAAGCGTTTTCCGCACCACTTTGACTGCCTCTGTCGCACTGGTGACGCCTCCACTTGATGACGTCACACATAATTAATGACCAATTGCTAACTAATTACAAATTCTTAATTAATTGTTAATCACCAATTAATGGCTAAATACTCATTAACTGATAATTAAGGCCGCTTAAGCTTCGCCTTTAGGAGTGGAACGCGAGAGCGTGTTAGAGCGTTGCCACATAGAACACGGAACGCTACCACCCGTTCGGCACGATGCCTTGCCCTTTGAACGCAGCGCTTTTTGAGGAAAGGAAATGGTGCAGTAATTCTCCCTCACCTAGGTGGACACCTGAACCGCACTGTAAAGGAAGGAAGGAAGTGGGATTGCAAGAAGAAAGAGACAGAGGGTCCGTAATAAATAGAATGAAAATTGAATTTGAGGAAAGGAAGACGGAGAGAGAGAGACAGAGAGGGGGGGGGGGGGGGAATGTCGGCGAGGCGATGAAGAGCGCGCGGCGGTGGCGGCCCTGGCGCGCCAGCCGTGCGCCGTGTGATGCAACCCGCCCCTCGCGCATGAGCAGCTTGGACATTCCAGAGCTCCGCCAAATGGCTTAGCGACTAGCCTAGTGTTGCTTTCGCAAAAAAATCAAGCATTCACTGCGCAGGAATTTGCTTACACGGTAAACAATGTGGAGCCGAGCATGGATCAGCCAGCACTGTACCATATGTTGCTGCCTTTTCTTGTGGGGTCAATGGCTTATGGGTGTGATAACCACTTCGGTTGCGAGAAGTGCCAGGCCCAGTTTCCAGAAACACTCCGAAAGTTTTCTCATTTACTTTTAGCTGCTACAACTGGTTAAAAAAGAAAGTAGCCTTATCTCCAGGCTTGGTTACCGGCCGGCCAGACCAGACAGCGTCAGCGCTGTGCCTGCAGAGATAATGATTCACGTCGAGACTAGAAAGGGAACGAAGACATCTGTATTAACCGGTGCAAAACATAAGCTTCTAGCCTAAGTAAAGTTTACCTTTACACACTACAACACTCGAAATTGTTACAGAGCTATGAACAGAACGAAATGCAAAGCAGCGGTAAAGCAAAGCCTAACACAAAGGCCGATGAATGGCAAAATACATTTTCAAGAAATGCTTTCTAATGAAAGTGTTCAATCATTTAGGTGCAATTATAAGGCGAGTCCACAATGGAATAGAACAAATAACTCCTGTCCTTGTGACTGCGGAAGGAAGACTCAGGAAGCCACAAATACACGTGGGGCTCGTTGGTCTAGGGGTATGATTCTCGCTTAGGGTGCGAGAGGTCCCGGGTTCAAATCCCGGACGAGCCCGAACACTCACAATGGTGATTTTTATTTGAGGCCGGTGTATTTTTGAGTACTCCCGCTCCTTTATTTTGTACCTTCCGCTTCTAAAATACAAGTTTAAGACTATTGACGACAATAAGGCTTCAGAAGAGCAAATAGGGGAACAGGTTGCCGGATAAAAATATTTTTGGAGAGTTTGTAGAAAGTGCGTTTTAGTCATTTCAAATACTATTTAAAAAAACATATACTGGCTGCAATGTGCGCATTATCTACTATTCCTTGACTTCATTATCAACGCATCGCCTTGAAGGTTCTGACAATTTCAAGTTTTCCACATCATGACTGTGTATAATCATAAGTGTGTATATTCATCATAAGTGTGTACTTTGCTATTCAAATCTGCCGTCTAAAGTCAATATTTACGCATTCTGAAAAATTATCTTGTTTACCCCTTATTTAATAGCAATACAAAAATTTGCCTAGATGCGTAAGCCGGATGGTAGCTGCATGTAAGTGGTTGCCGTGGCCTACCTCAAATATCTTAATTTTTAACCCTTGGCTAAAGTTTGTCTGGGCACCCTGTATAAGCAGCCAACAATCGCAGTTCAATTAGGTAGCAATATTTTCGATCTTAGTACATATTCATTCATTTTACAACATCGCCCCGCCGTGGTTGACTTAGTGGTTACGGCACTCGGCTGCTCACCCGACAGCCACGGGTTCGAGCCCCGCTGCGGCGGTCCAATTTCGATGGAGGCGAAATTCTAAACGCCCGTGTATAATGTGCAATGTCAGTGCACGTTAAAGAACCCCCCGTGGTCGAAATTTCCGGAGCTCTTTACTACGGGGTCCCTCATTGGGCCTTGGGACGTTAAACCCCAATAAACCAAACCAAACCAATAATTTTGAAATGTCTTTTTACAATTTGGAAAAAATGCTAAAACACCTCATGTTTGAATGCTTAGATATTTAATACGTGTTTTGCTTTACAAATTCTTTATCACATTCATCTGCTGAACATTTGTTTGCCTTTTGTTGTGTAGTTTCCTTTATTTTTTTTCACCTCGGATTGCTCCGCGTGCGCTGGTATATTATACTCTGCTCATGCTGCCATAGGAGGCCCTATTTGCAGTTCCGACTTTTCGGCCTCCTGCTCTATACCAGGCGTTTTTTTAAGCGTTTAGAGATTAAAAAAAAGACGCTGATAGTAGATTGCCGCCTTCCTGGAATGTATATTCGGCTCGGCGCACACAAGATAAGGACATAGCGGTCAAATTTACTAAATTAATTAGCCACATTTCGTTAACTATCTTTTTGACTGTCCCATTACGCTGCATATTGCAATCAGAATACTGAAGACTGTAAGGCTTCAAAGCTAATACAGATTGCGGCATGGCCCTAAGTGCAAGAGATATTGAGATGTTCGCGATTGAATTTTCAGCCTTTTCGATCCGATTCGGGAACTGGAAGTTCAGAGTGCGCCGAAAATCCCAACCACGATACTACTCCAGAGGCTAACGAAACAATGACGACAACCGACGGCTCCAAAGCTAGCTCCGACTGCGGCAGGTATCCGCTCGAGAAGAGCTTACAGTCACTGCCCCCGTGAGCATCACGAACTCTTTTATCGTCGTTGGCATTGAATGCATAGAGGCACGTTTACTGCCGTCAGCGGCTTCGAAAAAGCAGCATGGTGATAACGCGCAAGATTTCCCTTTCCGCTCTGGCTCGGACAAGAAAGTACCCGCGGCTTATCGGCTTGCGATTTATTTTTCACCGGAATCTCTACTGGTCCGCTGCCGGCAGTCGATTCTGTTAACAGAAAGAACAAAGCTGCTGCAATGCTATACATATGAACTCTGAATGCGTGTTGCAACGGCAGGGCAGCTGCAACCACGATGCTCGTTGAGAAGAAGGTGCAGATGGCTGTCGCCTGTGTAAATACGAATGGCAGCGCCCGCGTCGCCTCAAGACTATAGGCTCCCAGAATTCTGGCCGCCCGGTTCCGTCACATACGATGTTCGCTAAAATGCACAAACTGTTCCGGACCACAGGATCTGTGCTTCATTCAAGGAAGGCAAAGTGAGCTATCCTGAGTGAATAATTTGATATCAAAGTTCTCGCCTACGTTCGTGCATACCCCGATGTCAGCAATCGCCTAATCGTCAAGGCTGTTGGATCCTCCCGCTATTCAGGGTGAAAAGCGCTCATGAAGCATGGTTCTTATCCTTACCACATATCGCTTCATCAGGATCTCAGTGAAGATGATTATAAAAAGCTGTATGAATTCAGCAACTGGCCATTGAGCAGATGTGACGAAGACTGACACTTTTTTAAGAAGGTTCTGTGCACGGACTTTTGCCGTAATGGGGATGTCAATGTACGCAACGTGCACTACTGGCATGATCCGAACCGGTGCTGGCACCGGGAACACCACTACCAAATCCGGTAGTCAGTAAATATCTGGTGTGACATTTACTCAGATCGAGTAGTGAAGAGCCGCTCTGCTACCGTGACACAGTGCTAGTTTGTGTGGTGAATAGCGTGGGTCAGTTTGCCTGCGTTGGTGCGTGCGTTGCCAACCTACACGGCACTAACCGACTTATTGCACATATTACAGGCTGTGGCAGACAGTTCTCTGCAGTAGCTACAGGCGATAAATGATTAATATTGTTGTCTAATGACTCCTCCAGCTCCATATCTTACTACGCCGATACTTGATCTGCATTATACGGCTCCTGTCACCTGCCTAGAGTTTCTGTTGACAACACACGTCTGTAAGCGAATTCGACTTGTCAGCAAAAGCAACAACATGAACAAGGCGCATTTCAGCCCCCGCTGCTCTGCTTCAGCCATCCCTAGATATGGCCATCGATGAACAACACTGGCGTACACTGCGCGTATTGGGCATCTGTGTACGCCCTCTCCATTTGAGAATAAACGGGATCGGAGGGGTGAAATGTGTGCAACAAGGATGCGAACGCAGTCGATGCTCCGCGGCGTCGTCGTTACGAATCAGCGCCGCAAGTTTCCACACTAGGCGAGCACTACGACGCTCAAATCACGCACGTAAACTTCATCCCAGGTTTGATATAAGGTTGAAAAGAACACAGCATGGAAAGCATATGACGCCATCACCGGATTATTTTGCAAGTAAGCTGCGATTTGTCGCCACGATTTCAAGATTTGGATCCCAGAGCTTAGGATACAACGCCGTTGGCTTCGAAACGGGTATCACGGGGCTATTTTCTACGTAAGTGTCCCTGAATAGTGCCGTGGCGAAATAGCATGTAAATGCCATGTTTGCAGAGTAAATGCGGCTTCTGACGCCGGACAACTGACAGCATAGACAGAGAGAGTCACAGGTTCAATTTTGGTACGCAAAAAAATTCGGTGTAGTTCTACTGAGTGTCCATTAGAGAGCTTTCGCGTGCAGAAAAAAAGGGCAAGAAAAAGAGCCTCCGCGACGGTGACCAACACACCCGCCATTCATTAACCGGTATCCATTCTCTTCTGCCCGCCATTGATGGCCTGGGCATCACCCTTGAGGAGGGTTGACATATAACACTTGGACGGCACAGAGATAACCACGGGACGGCACAATAACATACACCGAACCACCTATCCAGGTGGCTGTTTGAAACAGGGCATCTCCCCGAAGGGAACAGCGGGATCTACGGAGCCTCTCCCAGAACTGCACCCCCTGAACAAACCGGTCGCCAGGTCCGGGGGGAGCCTGTACCCATGCGGTAGATATCCGACGGTGGGTTTCGAACCTGCCACCTCCCGCAGCCGAGGAGGACGACCAAACGACTAGGCCACGGCTGCGGTGATAACACGCTCTTGTTCTGCAGTAATTTAACTGTAGTGTGGCGCTGTCTTCTTTATTCCTTATCTTGCGTCGAAATGTTGCGCAATTATCTTTCGAGGTTTTGCTAAAGAATGTATTTACTCCAGGTTGCTTCCCTTGCGTTAGTGAAGGCTGTTTCTCATGCAAGCGAAAATGCTCGCGATTCCTGTCGCCACGGCGTAAAAGCCTGTTTCTATCCGTCGCGGCGGCTCGGCCCGCCAAAGCGAAGTTCCAACAAATTGGAAGTTTTGCACGGCGACAGCGCGATAGCTCCGCTCTTGTGATCAATGAGTGCACGGCGGAAAAGCCATCAGACAAAAAGAGGACTCGTGCGGGAAAGACAATGTTCACTGCACGTGCTTCCAGACATGTCCCGTGGGCTGTTCAATGAAGCGATCATCATCGAGGTATCGAAGCACCCACTTCTATCGGTTGGCGGCAGCCGGACAGTGGTCCAGGCCTGCAAATTTTTAATTGAAGTTGGAAGGTAGATTTGAAGGTTCTAGAAGTAGTGGGAAATTTGAAGTGCTTCTGAGCCGCCACTGGCCACTTCCCTTAAATTTTATTTCTCTCCTGAACAATCTACGCACGTCCAAGAAAGGTATATAGCTAATCCTGTTTACCCCGAAAAGCACCAACGAACGCTAACGTTTTTCATAAAAGGTACTTCTTTATTGGCATTTCCGAAACATAGTACAAAGCGCTACAAATATAGCAAATTGCAACATGAAAACAACACTGTCTGTCAAAGCAGGGTAAAACAATATGCGCTCTTGTCCTCGGAGTACTCGCTCGAATAACCGAAAAATCTCATATTGCCGCGAAGGTATGTAATGTTTCCGTTATAATGCAAAGACGCTGGCACGCAGCTTTAACACATTGTTATCTGAGGTGCAAAAGCGTTTATCTCGAATGATAGCAGACACACACAAATGCTTCGACATTTCTAGAGATTGTCGTAGTTGCCTTTGGCGCAGTATCTTGAGAGCTTTTTGTCAGCTTTAAATTTAGCTCGGCCGAGAGTGGCGCTGGTGCTGCTTTCTACTACCGCTAAGCACGGTTGTTGCTATCGCCGCCGTCCATTTGGTCAGTTCTTTGTGGGCGCATTTCAGGCCAATAAAGCTAAAGCGTATCGCTCTCTTCCACCGGGATGTCTTCATCACCCCGTGACAACACGTGACATCAGACGGACGGACGGATGATGGCAGCGCCCTCTATGAAATGAGGTGGTTGCATTTTGTACCATGCATGGATTTCTTTTCTTTAGATTTCTTTCAGCGGTCTCTCCAGCTTACCGTTGTTTTTATAAATCCGCCTTTTTCATATGATTTTTATTCTGACCTTTTAGGCTTATGTCACCATCCTGATTTTGAGCCACCAATCTTCCAATCGTTTTTTCTACGTTCTACCTCAGAATTCACCTGATCATTGATATCTATAAACCCTCGACCTCGGAGAGAGTGACTGCGCCTGCGTCCACATCCGCATGGACACCAACACAATCTAGCATGGTATGTGTAATTTTTTCTAAAGATTTAATACAGGCTGCGCATATGTCACCTTCTTCGTTAAATTTTCTTGGTAGCTTCGCTTTCAAAGACGCCATGATCTGTCTTCGAGTTATTTTAAAGCAATTCCATTCAGCTCTACTTTTTGTATTTTCTGCATAGTTATATATAAAGCCTATATAAGGACAACGTGTAATACAAGAGCACTAACAAACCACCTTGAAGCGGCTATCGACGGGCATATGGTAAGTACATTGGTAGACACGGGAGCGGACTGCTCTTTCATCAGTGAACCGTTTACGGCTAAGCTCAAGAAAATGACGACCGCTTGAGACAGCCAGCAAATACGCACAGCAGGATGCAAACTTCTGGTGCTGATCAACGGCCATCGTCCCCGTGTGCGCCGGGTAATCTGAAAAATTCCAAGTCGTCGTTTGGAAAACATACAGTTGGGCTGAGACCGAGTACGGGACGTCGAAAGAAGCATCGCTCGTTTTTGGAATGAACTATTTCAGCTACTATTGAAGATTTCATCGAATAATACAAAGACATCCATAAAAAGAGGATGATGGCTTTCTAATAAAAGCTATCCCACCTTCGAACCGCATAGTTTGTTCTTTTTTTACTGAACGGAATGCTGAATGTGAAGTCTCTTTTAACCACGAATTCTTCTTCTTAACATAGTTTTTATGTATTCTCCTAACCTCTCACTGAATTTATTTATATTTCTTTTGAAATTATTGAAGTCCATCAAATTTTTAGAGTAAGGTTTCTTTTTCTTTATAGCCAATATGTTTTCTGTTTCTTCTTTTTCTTTAAAGTAGTAGCTGTAGTACAGCGCTGTAGTACAAAAGAAAACAGCTAAGGACTGCTAACTAGCAGGATGGTTAGCTAATACTAAGTACTTAACGTTTCAAATATTATACCAAGGTTTCCTAATTATTGAGGGGCCTGTAGCCCACCGTAAATAATATTCACTTCAGTTTTTAGAATTTCGAAAACGCTATTAAACTCGACGCTGTGGCCCAACAAATGTTGGCTATCTCGACGAGTTTCGTGCATTAGAGATGTTCCTTTGCTTGCAGACTTCTCGAAAGCGCATGTGTTTTTGTGTGATGTAGCAAAATTTTGTTAGGCCACACCGCCGAGGTAACCGCACTTTCGAAATTCTAAAAAATAAAATGCATATTATTTACGGTGGGCTACACGCCTCTGAATAATTAAGCAGCGTATCAGTAATAGTTAAAAGCTAACTATTATTTTTACTTCCCCAGCCGGCCAGTTATCACATCTTTGCTGTATTCTGATATTCTCAGCCGATGGCAATACTATGCCTAAAAAAGCGCCTCTTCTAATTGAAAAAGCCTTTTTTTTATATAAAATTGTGGAAAGTCTTTGATGAAACACCCTGTACTAGCTTCAGAAATTACGAGAAAGTATTTGACTAATATAAAAACTAAGCACACATGGAACGACTAAGGAATCGATGTGTATAACAGCCTTATATACATTAATGGAAGATATCTATAACGGCTGCAGAGGCAGTAGCGTTCTCTGTAAAGAGAACAATAAAATTCTATTAAGGAAGGGTGTTAGGCAGACAGTCATGATGCTATTCACCCCTGTTTTCAGAATATATTCACAGAACCGGGTTGGGAACAGTTAGGGATAATCGTTAATACAAAATTCCTTAGAATTCTGCAATTCGCTGATAGCTATGTCTTGCTAAGTAATACTGAAGACACAAAACTACGCAGGAGACAGGACACAGAAAAGTTTTGTGTCTTCAGTATGTCTTACCAACTAGCCTCTCATCACACACTTCTAGAATTGCTAAGTAACTCGGAGGATGAACTGCAAAACATTATCGATGATTTAGACCGGCAAAGCAGAACGGTGTGTCAAAAAATTAATCGACAGAAAACCAACGCATTGTTCAAAATTCCCTCAAGACAACAGCGGTTTACAATTCGTAGCGAGGCGCTGAAAGTTGTAAGTGAATATGTCCACTTAGGGAAGACAGTTGCGGCCGATCAGGATCATGAGAGGGAAATAACTAGAAGAATAAGAATGGGGTGGAGCACATATGGCAGGTTCTCTCAGATCATGTCCTGCAGTATACCAATATCTCTCAAGAGACAACAACAATATTTGGTTTAACAAAAACTTGAAGCACCTTCTTAGTAGGAAAAAACGGCTTTATCGTTCCGCGAAACTAAGCCAAAAACAAGAAGCATGGGAAAGATACCACGCCTGCGCGAGTAAATATTTAAATGAATTGAGTGCTGCGAAAGATAAATTTTTCTCTGTTGACTTGCTATCCATTCTCAGAACAAATCCCACCAAATTCTGTCGTATCTCTCTCCCCTAAACATAAATCTAATCGGTTCGATCTTGTAGGACCTGATGGCGAACCAGCTGATACTAATCAATGCGCAAAACTTTTAAATGACTACTTCTCATCTGTGTTTTCGCCTGTCAGCAATTCTACACCCACAGTTTTGCAAACCAATAGTCAAAAAGAAATGCCGGAAATTCAAATTAGCCCCGAAGGAATCTCCAAATTAATCAGTTCACTCAAGCTCTCATCATCTGCAGGATGTGACCAAATAAACAGTAAACTACTTAAAAACACTCTGTCATTATCAAGCCAGATACTACACCTAATATTTACCCAATCTTTAGACACCGGAATCATTCCTGACGATTGGAAGATAGCCCAAATTGTTCCCATTTTCAAAACAGGTGATCGCGCATGCCCAGCTAACTATCGTCCAATATCTCTTACTAGCATATCTTCAAAACTTTTAGAGCACATTATATCATCAAGCTTAATGTCCCACCTTGATTCAATTAATTTCTTTTATCCCCATCAGCATGGCTTCAGGAAATCGTTTTCATGTGAAACCCAGCTGGCAGAGTTCACCCAAGACATCCTTAAGGCCATAGACGATAACCTCCAAATAGATGCAATCTTCTTAGACTTCTCGAAGGCATTTGATCGCGTACCTCACAACCATCTGCTTGCGAAACTTTCGTTCCTGGGAATTCCTGCTAATCTGATATGCTGGCTCGAACATTTTCTAAAAGGACGCTCGCAGTTCACATCCGCCAATAACATCCAGTCACCCTTAACAGATGTAACATCTGGTGTCCCCCAAGGGGCCGGGTTATCACCATTACTCTTCTTAATATACATCAATGACCTGCCCTCTAATATTCAATGCAAATTGCGACTCTTTGCGGATGATTGTGTCATCTATAATGCAATAAGTAGCCCAACCGATAACCTCACTTTGCAACATGACCTTGACATTATTGCATCATGGTGTGAAAAATGGCAGATGCCTTTAAATCTTACTAAGTGCAAATCGTTGTCCTTCACTCACAAACACACCTTGACGAATCACACTTACAGCATTTCATCAGTCCCTATAACCGTTGCAAAATCTTATAAATATCTAGGTGTACATCTCACATCAACACTTTCTTGGGTCACCCACATTAGAACCATTTGCTCCGACACTTCACGCACACTTGGCTACCTGAGAAGAAATCTGAAATCTGCATCACCTAACATAAAACAACTCGCGTATGAAACATTTGTACGGCCAAAATTAGAGTATGCATCATCCATCTGGCACCCATGGCAATCGTATCTCACCATCGAATTGGAATCAATCCAAAATCGTGCAGCTCGGTTCATAACTTCATGTTACTCAAGAGAAGCCATGTCACCGCCCTCAAACAGTCCCTCCGTCTCTCAACACTAGAATCACGCCGCGTCGTTTCCCGCCTATGCTTACTTCATACATTTTATCATAACACAAGATCACGGCACGCTCTATTAACCGCCCCACTACGAACGTCCTCCCGGCTTAGTCACGGTAACCCGATAGCACGCATCAGTGGCCACACGTCTGCTTACAACAACTCATTTTTCCCCAACGCAATAGCACTATGGAATTCACTGCCTAACGACATCGCTGCATGCACTGATCACAAAACATTCCGCGAGAAAATAAAAATTCACCTCACATAGATCTTGATCACTTCTGCTCTCTTTGTTGCGAGTATTGCTTGACATATCTTTAATAAATGATGTATAACCTGCTGGGAAACCCTGATATGACTACAACCCCTTTTATGTTTGTTTGTATGTTTGTTCTTTTATTGTTATGCATGTTCCCATCATCGCCGTTGTAAACAAATATGCCCCCCCTTATGTAATGCCTTCGGGCCTTTAAGGGATCAATAAATGAAATGAAATGAAAAGCATACAACAGCTACACAATACCGGTACTCACCTATGGGGCATAAGCCTGTAGGCTAACAACGAGGGTTCTGCTTAAGTTAAGGAAAGCGCAGCGAGCTATGGAAAGAAAAATGATAGGCGTAACGTTAAGAGATCGGAAGCAGGCGGAGTGGGTGAGGCAACAAACGCGGGCTCATGACATCCTAGTGGAAATCAAGAGCAAGAAATGGGCTTGGGCAGGGCATGTAATGCGAAGAAGACCGATGGTCCTTAGGAGTAACATACGGGTTCCAAGGGGAGACAAGCGTAGCAGAGGTCAGCAGAAAGTAAGGTGGGCGGATGAGATTAAGAAGATAAAAAGATTAAGAAGACAGGGTTAATTATACAGATATGGGAAAAGCCCTGGTCCTGCAATGGGCGCAGTCAGGCTGATGATGATGATGGCGGTAAAGATGCACATGGCGGTGCCATGGCTATATTAAATTAATGCATAATTCCAACATAACTGTCAGTTCTAGAGACATTACCATAGCGCGCACCGCCACATCAAATGCGTACCGCGCGCTGGCCGTGTGCGCGCGCTGATTCGTCGCGACGCAGCAAGCTTATTGCGTGCAGCTCAACGCCACCTGGCGCTATCTGTCACCCTCAGGGCGATCTGCGCATTCCAGTGGCGGAGAGCGGTCGTGATACACCCTATGCTATACGTCTCTAAGAGATTCAGCGTAGCGCGATGCGCTTCGGTAAGAATCCAGCTGCGCATGCCCTATGCCATGCTTGCGCCCTCAACGGCATCTGCGCATGCGCAACTGACCCCTTCAGGCACTGATTTTCAATAGCGGATTGCGAATCGGGCTATGCAAAGTACCGTTATAACTTCCAGTCCGCAACAAGACGCATAGAGACGGTTCCTTCTCGAGCATCTGAATTAGCGGCAGACGGCTCTGTGGACAATATTGCCACCGTACGATCCAGTCAGTGCCACCGTACAGCGGCCGAACTGTTTTAGCTGAAACGTGCCATGACTTCGACATTCGAGGTGCTCGAAGATTGTCTCCTTCCTCGCTCGAGATCTCAGGTGTCTGGAACGCCCATCTCGTCTTATTAAACCTGGCCTGTGTTCTTCAACCGTTTGTCGGTGACAATATTGCCACCTGGTGTTCTCAGGTGGCGCTGAAGTGTCTTCGAAGACGTTGAAGTGTCTCGCGCTGGCTGGCTGGCTGCTTGCTGTATTCTGCCGGTTAGCGACCTGTCGCCCTATTTTCCGTTACATATTTTGGTGTAGGCGCTGGGTAAAGATCCCCGTATATGTCTCATACTCCTCCGGATACCCTGGGCTGCAGTCCTTCGCTAGTGGACACCCCCGTGCACCGTGCTAGCCGGAGAAACCAAGGCCTACCTCCAGAACACGGGCTTTTGGAGTCTGCCAGAGCACCCACCCATCGACCTGCCATGCCAGCTGCAGCCTACTACACCTTGCAGAATCCGCGACTGCCCAAACCATTCCACGGCAGTCAGCTCGAAGACGTAGAAGACTGGCTTCTCGAGTTTGAACGCGTGGCCTCATTCAACCAGTGGGACGACGCCGCCAAGCTTCGAAACGTCTTCTTTAGTCTCGAGGATGGTGCGCGTACCTGGTACGAAAACCGAGAAGACGCCCTAACATCATGGCACGAGTTCCGCCGACGCCTGCTGGAGACCTACACCAGCACGGATCGTCGAGAACGGGCTGAACGGGCTTTGCAGTCTCGCATTCAAATGCCGAATGAGACTGTAAGCATGTACGTGGAGGATATGACTCGGCTCTTCCGGCGAGCTGACCCGGCCATGCCCGAAGATAAAAAGGTGCGCCAACTCATGCGCGGCATTAAGGAGCAACTTTTCGCTGACCTCGTGCGCAGTCCACCTGGGACTGTTGCTGAGTTTCTCACGGAAGCGGTCACGATGGAGAAGATGCTCTTGCGGCGGTCTACCACCTACGACCGGCCGGTACTCGCCGCTTCACTTACAGAGCCGCTTCCTGCCTTCGGGGCTAACCCTTGTCTTCTCCGCGACCTGATCCGCTCCGTTTTGCGCGAAGAGCTCCAGGCGCTTTTCGGTTCTCCCCTGCCGACGGCCGGCTCTCTTGCTAGCCTCGTCCGCGAAGAGGTTCAAGCCTTGAGACCTTCGTTCCCGTCCGTTGACCCGCCGCTTTTACCCACGGAGTGCCGTCGTCCAACGTATGCTGATGCCTTGCAACGTCCTGCGCCCCCTTCGGCGCAGTTTCCTCCGTCCAATCAAGGCTCGCTGTTTTCCGCACACCCCGACACGTACTACATCGACAATCGACGATCACCCCAGCGGAAGACAGGACCTGTGGCGTGCTCCAGATCGGCGGCGTCTCTGCTTTCACTGCGGGGAACCCGGTCATCTGTATCGCCAGTGCCCGTATCGACAGCTTGGGCTGCAGGGGTTCCCTATCGACATGCCCCGTCCACCAAGAGGTCAACGACCCCGGGAGATCGAGGACTACATAGCCCAGCAGCGCATGGCGACAATTCCCCAGCGGCAGTCTCGGTCTCCATCACCATCACCACGCCGACCTACGCCACAGCCCCAAAGCTCCTCCTGGATGGCGCAGAGACGGTCGCCAAGTCCCCGCCGGGAAAACTAAAGAGAGCGACCTCAGGGGGCGAGGCCGCTGGCAATCGATGCGAACAAGACCCCCCGACAACGCGAACAGGGACCGACCGCGATTTAAAGGCAACGACTGCAGTACCTAAACTCGGAGATCGATTCTCGTTGGATATACCCGTGCTTCTCGATAGCTATAAGGTTAGTGCTTTGGTGGACACTGGCGCTGATTTCTCGATTTTAAGCGGAAAGCTAGCGGCGCTTCTTAAATAAGTAATGACGCCATGGTCCGGCACGCAGATTCGCACGGCTGGCGGACATGTCGTAAGTCCGCTTGGCCTATGCACAGCAAGAGTCCAAATTCGCAGTTCCACATTTGTTGTCAGGTGCCTAGTTCTACCTGACTGCTCCCGTGACTGTATCCTTGGCGCTGATTTTCTCCGAGAGTATGGAGCTATTATTGACCTCTGAAAGCGCACTGTCACATTTTCTACCGAGAAAGCTGATGTTTACTCCGAGGACTGTCCACGCCGCGCCGCCCTCCGAATATCCGCCGAGAGCGTTTGGATTCCGCCACGCGCCAGTGTTTTTGTGAGTTCACTGCGACGGACTACGTGAAGGGACAGCGGTCGCAGACGGCAACCTGTCCCTTTTGCTCACCCACGGCATCTGCTCAGCGCGAAGTCTCATCCACCTCCGCGACGGCTCCTCTGAGCTCCTGGTGACTAACTTCTCTAACGAGCCCCGGCACCTTTTTCGTGCTACTGCCATCGCATTCGTCGACCCCTTAGCGGAGGTTTCTGAATGTTTCGCGTTCGAAGCTGTTAGACCTGTGCGCCCATCCCTTGACATCAGCCCGGACCTTTCGGTGACTCAACAGCGAGAACTACGTGCCCTCCTACTCGAATACGCTACCTGTTTCACTTCTTCGTCGAAAGTCCGGCAAACGGCTCTTCTCAAGCACCGCATCATTACGCCCGACGATGCCCGCCCCATCCATCAGCAGCCGTACCGTATCTCACCGAAGGAGCGTGAGGCGATCCAAACGCAGGTGAAGGAGATGCTTTCAGATGGAATCATTCAACCTTCCAGCAGCCCCTGGTCTTCGCCTGTCGTGCTGGTGAAGAAAAAGGATGGGACACTCCGCTTCTGCGTGGATTATCGAAAACTGAACAACATCACTAAAAAAAGACGTCTACCCGCTGCCTCGTATCGACGACTCGCTCGACAGACTTCGTCGCGCCCAGTACTTCTCCTCCATTGATTTAAAGAGTGGGTACTGGCAGATAGAGGTCGACGAGCGGAACCGCGAAAAAACGGCGTTCGTGACACCCGACGGACTGTACGAATTTAAAGTGCTACCTTTTGGGCTATGTTCAGCGCCGGCAACTTTCTAGCGGATGATGGATACCGTTCTCGCTGGACTAAAATGGCAAACTTGTTTGGTTTATCTCGATGATGTCGTCGTATTTTCCGAAACCTTTGCCGAACACCTTGAACGCCTGAGGACAGTATTAGATGCCCTCCGATCGGCCGACTTAACGCTAAAGCCAGAGAAGTGCCACTTTGGGTACAAAGAGTTGAAGTTTCTCGGTCACCTCGTGAGTGCCGATGGCGTTAAGCCCGACCCCGAGAAAACTGCTGCCGTCGCCAACTTTCCTGTTCCTGCAACAAAGAAAAGTGTGCAACGTTTTTTGGGTCTGTGCGCATATTACCGCCGCTTCATCGCCGACTTTTCAAAGATTGCCGCACCCCTGTACCACCTCACGCGCAATGATACACAGTTCGTGTGGGCTGCCGAGCAGCAGGAGGCTTTTGCCGAGCTGCGCAGACGACTGCTAACAACCCCTGTTCTTGCGCACTTTGATGAAGAGGCTGAAACCGAAGTCCACACCGACGCGAGCAACGTCGACCTCGGCGCCGTACTCGTCCAACACCAAGGTGGCGTGGAAAGGGTCATCGCGTATGCAAGCCGCACGCTTTCTCGCGCTGAAACAAACTATTCGACCACAGAAAAAGTATGCCTTGCGGTTGTGTGGGCAACCATGAAATTTCGTCCGTACCTCTACGGCCGCCCGTTCAATGTAGTTACCGACCACCATTCGTTGTGCTGGCTTGCCAATCTTCGCGACCCATCGGGGCGCCTAGCCCGATGGAGCCTCCGCCTCCAAGAATTCGACTACACCATTGTGCACAAATCTGGCCAGACGCACGAAGACGCTGACGCACTCTCTCGCGCACCCGTCGGGTTAGCGGATGATAGCATAGAGGACGAGAGTGGTTTTATTGGAGTTGTCAGCGACTTAGACCTAATGACCCGACAGCGAGCTGACCCAGACCTGCGACCTATCATTGATTATCTGGAGGGCCGAGCTTCTGTCGTACCCCGACAATTTTCTAGAAACCTGCCGTCCTTCTGTCTCCGGAACGGCATTTTGTTTAAGAAAAACTCCAGCACTGTTGAACGAGCGCACCTCCTCGTCGTTCCGGCAGATCTCCGCACCGATATCCTTCTTGCATGTCACGATGAGCCGACCTCCGGCCACTTGGGCTTTGCCCGCACACTTGCACGCGTGCGCCTGGCGTATTATTGGCCCAAACTTTCTCACGCCGTCCAGCGTTACGTCAGAGGCTGCCGCGATTGCCAACGTCGTAAGGCGCCTCCTCTCAAGCCAGCGGGTTTGCTCCAACCTATCGAACCGCCTCGGACGCCTTTTGATCAAGTCGGCATCGATCTTCTGGGCCCATTCCCTGTGTCCTCTCCGGTCATAAATGGATCATAGTCGCGACCGACTATTTAACAAGGTATGCGGAAACTAAGGCGGTGCAGCGCGGTACGTCATCTGAGATCGCCCAGTTTTTTATGCAACAAATCGTGCTGCGTCATGGCGCACCGTCCCACGTAATCACTGATCGAGGTACGGCGTTTACGGCACAGCTCATGCGCGACGTGTTCGAGCTCAGTCACACGAACCATCGCAAAACCACTGCCTATCACCCACAGACGAACGGGCTCACAGAGAGACTCAACAGAACGATCGCCGACATGATCGCAATGTACATAGACTCGCAGCACAAAACCTGGGACGAGATTCTCCCGTACGTCACATACGCTTACAACACGGCCACCCAGGAGACGACCCGATTTACACCATTTCGTCTGGTCTACGGACGTGACGTTCAGACGATGCTGGATGCAATGCTTCCATGCTGCACTGATGACCACCCACTCACGCCAGACGCCGAGCAGTTCGCTCAGCGCGCCGAGGAAGCACGTCAACTTGCCCGTATTCACATTCAGCGGCAGCAGAGCACGGATGCGCGCCGCTACAACCTCCGTCATCGGCACGTCGAATACCATCCGGGTGACCAAGTTTGGGTGTGGACCCCGGTACGCCGCCCAGGCTTGTCTGAAAAACTGATGTGCCGTTATTTTGGACCGTACCGAGTTTTGCGCCGCGTCACCGAAGTGACCTACGAAGTTCTTCCTGACGGGACTGTGCAGCCTCAGCGTCGTCCACCCCGCTCTGAGGTTGTGCACGTTGTCCGCATGAAGCGCTACTTCACGCGGTAATGGATAGTACGCTCAGTGTTCCGCTAGTTTTCGCGTGGGACACCTTCGCCCACCTCCCTTGTAAATTTTTATGTGCTTGTGCGGTTTTTTTTCTCTTTCCACTGCCCGTACTGCAACCCCGTTTTTATGTTTTTCTTTTTTTGGGAGGGGGAGTAATGCCACCTGGTGTTCTCAGGTGGCGCTGAAGTGTCTTCGAAGACGTTGAAGTGTCTCGCGCTGGCTGGCTGGCTGCTTGCTGTATTCTGCCGGTTAGCGACCTGTCGCCCTATTTTCCGTTACAATATCATTTCCCCCCTTGAAAACATGGTATTCGACAGATATTCTTCCCACATCTCCGTTATATTTATGACACTGAATTGGCTCGCTAACGGCGATGATAGGAGCTTGATGCGTTTCTATGTCATACGAAACCAAGAAACGATGATAGAGTTTACCTAGCATTTACTAAAAGTGTCTCTATACTGCAGAATGGCGACCAGCCGTGTAATGCAAAGCAAGTACCTCCAGTGTGAAGTGCCAGCCTTCATCTAATTCTCAAGCTCATGCACGAGTAACTCCAGAGAAAAGCACAAGGTGCTGCTTTCGTGGATGCTATTCACAGAACAGTTTGAACTGAATGGATCGTGAACGTGCCGTCTGTGTAGTATGCATTTATAAACAAGCACAGCCCTGTTTCCAAGTTGTGTATTTAGGACAGGTCTGTGATTTTCTGCGATAGCGAAACATCTTTTAAAATTGTTTGTTCGTTTCTCTGTCACCCTTCAAATAAACTTTCCACAACAGAGGACACGAACTTTGAGAAAACACACAATAAAACGGGTTGTGCGTATTTGAATGCAACTGTTTCCGAAAGTTTGGTATATGACTCAAAACGAAAGCTTACTGTGATTAGTACGCAAAGAAAACATGATTGTGGGTGGATTGTTAAAGGACTGACAAACACATTTTGAAGCTTTGAGCAGCTCCAAAAGTGTTTCGTTGTTCAATTCGAATATAAATATATTCAGTTTCCTAGTCGAGGATTTCAAATGCTTCCAACAGGGTGCCTAATTATTTCATATTTGAACCGTAACAAACCTTCGATTTCCTTGAATAACAACCTGGCTGATGTGGCTCCATTTTTATCGAAAAGAAATGTAAAAATGCTCAAGTCTTCTGCGATGTAAGCGCAGATGACAAAATCCCAGGTGGCCGAAATTAGTCCGGACATTATGAAATGATTTTCGTGCCATGACTAAAAAAGAAAGAAGACAACACGAGCGCCTGAAACACCAAGCATTCATTGAGCAGGAATTTGCCTGCACGGTAAACAATGTGGCTTCGAGCATTAACAAGCCAGCACTGTATCATATCTTGATGCCATTTCTTGTGGGGTCGTTGCCTTAAGGGTGTAATTATCGCTTCGGTTACGAGAAGTGCCAGGCCCAGTTTTCAGAAACGCTCGGAAAGTTTTCTCATTTTCTTTTAGCTGCTGCAACTGACTAAAAAAGAAAGTAGGCCTATCTGCGGGTTTGGTTACCTGCCGGCCAGACCAGAAAGCGTCAGCGCTGTGCCTGCAGAGATAATGATTCACGTCGAGACTCGAAAGGGAACGAAGACATCCGTATTAAGCGGTGCGAAACATAAGATTCAAGCCTAAGTAAAGTTTACCTCTACGCACTATTTTATACGCACGAAGTTGTCACAGTGGTATAAACAGAACGAAATGCAAAGTAATGGTGTAGCAAACCATGACACAAAGGCCACTGAACGACGAAATACACTTTCATAAAATGTGGTCTAATGCGCAGAGTTCAAACAATTTAGGTGCAAATATAGGGCTAGTCCACAATAGAATGGGTCCCATAACTCCTGTCCTGATTACCGCGGAAGGAGGACTCAGGAGCCACGGACACACGTGGGGCTCGTTGGTCTAGCAGAGAACTCTTCTGTGGATAGACCAACGAGCCCGCCACCAGGAGTAAAGACTTTCTTTTTTAAGTTACATACCGGGACGTTACCAGTTAAAAACTTTCTAGAGGGAAAGGATTTCTTTTTACCGTGGGGATCGAACTGCTTAATTTGTAAACAGCCTGAAACAATAGACCATGTTTTTTTGCACTGCTGGGAAGGGGTTTATTTTTGGGACGTGTTACAAAGGACCATAAAGAAAGAGCTACCACTTGACGCGCACGGAATTCGCTATTTAAGCACTGATAATGAGGATGGGGTACCTTTTGATCTCATAATGCTCTTGGGCCTCCACTGTATATGGCGCTCCAGAATGGCAGGCTACCATTGTGACAAAGACGCAAGACCGGCCCGAATTTATTTTCGGGAAAGCATGGACTGGATTCTTGCAATCCAAAAAGCAGCTGCGGAGCCTCCCGAGTGGCTCTCAAGACTAGAGCCGTTGTGTATGTTGCGGGAATTTTAAGCTGACGAAGCCAGTCTCGTGCTGGCTGACCACGACAGTGTCGTATGTATATAGCGTTGTGTGTATTTTTGTTGTGCAATGTCATGAGCCAAAGACAGGCAATAAAGAAAAAAAAAGGGCTCGTTGGTCTAGGGGTATGATTCTCGCTTAGGGTGCGAGAGGTCCCGGGTTCAAATCCCGGACGAGCCCGGTCTCTTTTTTTAGCACTCCCGCTCCTTTCATTTCTAGCTTCCGCTTGTAAAATGCCTGTTTAAGACTGTTCAGCAGAATAAAGCTTCAGAAGAGCAAATAGGGGAACTGGTAGCGGGATAAAAATATTTTTGGAGAGTTTGTAGAAAGTGCGTTTTATTCATTTCAAACACTGTTCTAAGAAAAACACAATGCCTGCAATATGCGCATTATTTACTATTCCTTGACTTCATTATCAACGTTTTCCACTTCGTAAGTTTGTATATGTCGCTATTTATTTTAATGGAGTCTTAATATTAAGCGTCATTGTGCTGAGCAGTTGATGAAAGAAGCTTCCCTGGAACGATAGATTTTGGTCATTTTATGTGATTTTAACAGCAGGACGCCGTTGTGTACGGAGAGGAGTTGGTCGCGGATGCTTCGGGGGTGCATATGAATTAGTGTATTTTTTCTTGATACGCACGGGCAAGACCATCAGATTCTTGCGCAATAGTCTACACTTCTTGAAGGTGTTTTTGACACATTTATTTCATTCAACGCCATGCACTGCGCTACTGCCTGTGTCACACAAAAATCGCAGCAGAGCTCACCCAGCCTTGCCAACCGGGAACCCCCCCCCCTTCCTGCGCAAGCGGCCGGAAATGGCCCGATGCTCTGTGCTTTTGTCGCGGAACACCCGCTCTTCAGGGCTGACAGATGACGTGGAGCGCGGGTGGCAGCCTTTTCCAACATTCACGGGCAATAATTTTGAAAATTAAAAAAACTGTAAGATATTTTATTGAAATATCGAAGGTGATGATCGAGTTTTCCGATGGGTAGCGAAATTTTTCTTTTATAGTGTTTTCATCACCCGTACCGAGCAGTTAGGACTGCCATAGAAAACCAATGGGGAACGCTTTTGACAACAGAAAAAACGTTAATAGAAAAAAAATGCAATCCTGCCGGGAGATCTGCGGATAAAATGGGTCCCATAACTCCGGTCCTGATTACTGCGGAAGGGGGACTCAGGAGCCACAGACAAACGAGGAGCCACAGACACACAGATTCTTCTTAGTGAAGCAGCGCAACGGCACAAGGCCAAGGGAAGAAGAGGACAAACACAGCGCTGTGTTTGTCCTCTTCTTCCCTTGGCCTTGTGCCGTTGCGCTGCTTCACTAAGATATGTCAGACCAACTCGCCCACCAGTTCATGTTGTTACACAGATTCTTACAGTGAAACCCTAAAACACATGAAAAAATTACGCTCCTCAACTTTTCCCGCACAATAATGTTTTTCTCCAGAATTTTTGGGTACCCATGAACGGCTCGTACAATGGAACACCGACGGTGGTTGAGGCTAAGTGATCTTCGGACCATTGAGCCCGGAACGCTGCACGGCAGGCTCGAAAGTCAAGGCCCTTAGTAGAGAGGAAAGGGGCCAGAGGCGGACAAGGAAGATTCGAGGGCACAGTTTGGAAGGTCAGGAGACGAGAGGTTGGCGGAACGACGAGACAGACGAAAATCCTAAGCTGCGGGTGGAGAGAACAGCCGAGCTCTGGCCGCCACCGAGGTTAGACGAGCGCGTCTCCTCGCGCACGTTCCCGCTTAGACGACGGTGCGCGCTTGAAGAAGTTCGTTACGATGTGTGCGAGCACCGGCCAAGCACCGGCGCTAATGTCGAAACTATAAAACACTGGGAGTTCAATTTAACTGTCATCTAAATTGGTAAAACCATTTAAATGCGGTAATCAATAATTTCTGAACCTTAGTGGCTATGAGTCGACATCGTTGCTCGGTGGCCGCTTTGGTTATACCACTGTTGAGTGCATCGTTATTAATGTCATGCTTAAATTATGCCAGTTAATCTAGAGAATAATCACTACAGTTAATAAACAACGTACTTTTTTCTGCAGAGCCATGCATTACAATCCATTTTCAATCTTGATTTCCGGGCCCACATGGTTTATTTGTTCGAAAAATAAGACGTGGCGAGAATACTTAGTTATGTGATGTGAAACTAATGTAGAGGTATGTTAAGGAAGCCATCTTGAGAACCTGTCCAGGCTTGCTAATCTCAGACCCAGTGTACTATATACCGAAGTCGAAAATTTGGACTCTGGAATGCTCCCTCGTATGGAACAAATTTGGCTAACAAAGATTATCAGACGGATTACCGCTCCTTCTGCACAAACTTGACGCACTAAATTTTGACGTATCTCGATTGCAATTAAAACATATTTGAAGAATAATTTCCTGCAGTTAATTTATCGTTTGCATCTGATGTACAGGATTGTGTGAAGGGGTGTGCTTCGTTTTCGACGGATGGCTGTCTGGCATCTCTTTTTTGTACAAGTGCTTTGTTATTTTCCTTGTATAATGTGTGCTAGGTATTTCAGTGCATTTTCTTCCGTATTTCCTTCTGTGCGGAGTGAAAAAAAAATTGTTACTGTCCTATTCTGTGAATAGTTCGTAGTGCTGATAAGTAGCCGCCCACAAGTAAAGTTTGTCGGTTTTCCAATGCTGTCTTGCGTAACCTGCGGTGGCTGGTAACGCAAGCAGCCCCATGTGGCTTTTTACACGCCCCTTCAGATGCAATTTATGGGGAAAAAATGGAATGACATGACCGGCCCAGGGAACCCATACATAAACATGTACAGCAGCAAAGAACCCCGCATGACCCCATCGACATGGCGATCCCGACTCCAACGCAACAGACCGTCCGACGAGCGCGGTGAGCCAGTCGTCGCACTCCCTCACCTGCGGTATAAAAATGTTCTCCCATGCTTTTGAGGCGTAATACATTAGTGACCTTCGTACGTTCACACAGGAATAATTTTTTAACGCTGGCTCGAATCAAGTGTGCTGCGATGCATCTTCGGCATATATGAACCGCAATCTTAAGGCAGTTCAGACTATATAAGTAACAGTTAGGTGTTCCACAACCTAAACCAAGGCTTTTGAAGGAACACAAAAGAGAGGTGGGCGCCACTTGGGTCTCATTCGCACACAATATATCAGCTCGTCCACATGTATAAACACATCCAGAATCACTATCTCTGTGTCTAGATTGATTACTCTTAACCACATTTGTAGGATAGCGTTGCTTAATGCAATATTAACGTGAAACGTGCGCTGTTGGTGTTATGCGGCAAGCAATCAAGTGCAGTTGTATGTGAATACCACAAGAAACACGATTACCCATCGAGCTCCCAAGCTGAAAGCAAACCTTTTCATATTTTATATAAAACCGCAGAGCTGCATTATATAATAAAGATCGCACAACGAACTCTAAACGACTATATACATACACAGCTTTCCGCCCGATATCGCGAATTCCCTATCCTGACCTTCACACTTCAGTGAAATCCAATTTGGACAGCCGAAATTAAACTTGCTAGTGCTGTTCAAATTGTGGTGAGGAATGTTCTCAGATCCGTCGCTGATAGGTTGCTGCAGGCATTTGGGTTTCCATGGTCGGGATACGTGGCAGTCAAAAAATGCGCGCGCGAAGATGGGAACCAAACTGGAGACGCGAGCACTCACACTGCGTCCGTGGAAGGAGCAACGGTGTCGTAATGTGCTGTACCGTAAATTGGCTGCCACGTGCTGTCGCGCGCAAGTTTTGTCAGTGTGAAGATGATCCAGCATAACTAGGGCTACATTGGTTTGGTGTCCGGCTGGTATAGTCATCGCTGCCGCGGGTTCCCATTGGAGAAGGTGGAAGTATATCGTTTAGTGCGAGGGTAATACTTAACGTGCTTCCAACCTAAGTTTGTGCAAAGCATCAGCTTGAGGGCGACCTTGGCCAAACCGGAGAAATAAAATAAATACATTGAAACCACAGGATTTCAAAGCCATGATGGCGCGAAGTTAGTGATTAAGGCTAGTGTCCACTAGACAGAAGACGGGCAAAGAGAGAAGCTTACAACGTCCTGGAATTTGAGGTGATGCGCAATGTTAGGCCATAATTCGTATCTCCCACTTAGGCGGATCAACTTGGACCAGAATTGCGGATCGACCACTACTGTTTCCCGTAGTGTCGAACAATGTATAATATTAGAAAAAAAAAGTAGGCTAGGGGCCTTCCGGTGCTCGATCTAACTGCTGGCAGCACACCACACCCTCCGATAACGACGGTGCCGCTTGCTTACGCTCGGCACTTGCCAAACTTGCGACAGCTGAATCAAGAACTCGGAAAAATAATGCTCATGAATGAAGAATTCAACGCCGCTAGAAGCGCGACACGAAAGACGCGTCAGCGGGCACTCTCAGCGTCTCGATCAAAGGTGCACTATGCTCGCCTCATCTATAAAGTAGGTAAGAGGGAAGGGGCTCATATTTACTCCCATATTCTTCCCTGATCCCCCGAAACATATATATAGCTGCTACCACGAAATAAATTTCCACGCTTACTTCATGTAGAGGCTTCTAAATTTCACTGTACTCCGAAGGCGGTAAATTTTGGACTAGTTTATACCTGACATTTATATTCGCACTTCTTTAGCGCAGGAAGGCAAGAACGAGAGAAGGACGAGTAACATGGGCTCTAGTCCCAGTTGTTCAATCAGAAGCTAAACACAGAGCATATAGGTATAGCATACTCACCGTAGCAAGGTACCGCCGGTTTCCTTCGAGGGTGTTTGGAATTTCAAACTTTCTCTATAACTCGCCTAAGTCATTACAGTGAATGTAATGAGCTGTAAGAGCCGAAAAGAAAGTGAGCCGGGAGGAGGGGTTAACAAGATTTTGGATTAATGCAAAAAAAAGGCCGACAATGACAATGCTCATGACAGTATCACCTATTTATTACTATTTCTCTGCCTAAGAAAAAGAAAAAAAGGGCTCGTCCGGGATTTGAACCCGGGACCTCTCGCACCCGAAGCGAGAATCATACCCCTAGACCAACGAGCCGGCTCGGGAGCATATTGGATTGCGTTGCGTCGCTTTGGCGTTTAAAAACCCTTGACAGCTGGAATAGCGCTTTTAATCATCTTACGATATACCTTTCAATGCTGCTGTTTGATATCTTCAGCTTGTGCACTCTACTTTTTTTTCTGCTGTGGCAACAAAAAGGGCTCACAGAGGCCTGTTATTGTTTCGTAATATGCAGAATTTTTTTTCAAAGTCAACCATAGGCTTCCGCGTCCTCGAAGAGCATATAATGGGTATAGTCGACAGGGATGAACTTCGAGAACAACTCTGGTACAGTTTATAAGACCGCAGTGTAAATATGCTGTTCAACCTTGCACACCCAGAAAAGGTTAGCAGGTCTATTATTTTCCGTACATCGGAAGTGACGCAGCGGTCAATTTATCTACTTCGGATGGCTGACAATAAAGGTGACACGTTGGGTTATTTGGTTCTTTTCACAGCTCAAGTAAAAAAAAAACAAACGGGCTCGTCCGGGATTTGAACTCGGGACCTCTCGCACCCGAAGCGAGAATCATACCCCTAGACCAACGAGCCTATGGCTCTCGCTACGCGGCAGCCTCATCTCATCGAGGTAACGTTGCAGCCATCACCACCTCACCGTGAGAACCACGCTGAGAACACGGAGAGTGCACTCAGTCATTTTAGGTACCCTCGTAGGGCCACAAGTACCCTCGTACTTGCGGCTCTGGCCAGAACGTTTATATGCAATGAAGAAGATGCTGGTGTTATATTTGCTGCTTATATCTCTTCATTAGGCGATATCAAACGCAGCATGGTAATTAAGCCTATGGGGTAGTTCTTTCTTTTAAATTCAGCTTTATTAAAGAAACAGCTGACTGGATGACTACTGTGTGAAAGATGTCATCACTGTTGACCAGAATGTGTTACATAAGCAGCCAACGATCGTAGTTACTCTAATTATGTAGCAATATTTTCTATCTTAATATCTATATGCCCATTTTGCTATGTCGTTGTACAAGTCCAAAAAAAATGTTATAACACCACTTTGAATCCTTAGATATTTGGTACGTTTATAGCATTACAAGTTCTGTATCGCATTCACCTGCTGAACATTCGTTTGTCCTTTGTTGTTTGTTTGTTTTCTTTTTCTATAATATACCAGCGCTGTGCAAGCGCTGGTATATTATACTCGGTTCACGCTGCCGTAGGGCGCCCTATTTGCAGTTTCGACTTTTCGGCCCCGTGCTCTATATATATATATATCTTATAACCATGTACTGTACCTCAAATATGAAATAAAGATGTTCACGTTCAATGCAAAAAAAAAAAGTTGCTAGCGACTTTTCTATAGTCATACTTGTCGGAAGCTCTATCCGTGATCTAAAAATAGAACAAAATGTTTATCACCGGTTGACTCCGAAGAGTATCACTTCAGTAAAGTTCCTAGCAACTTTTATTCCTATAGTGGATAGCTTGCTGAGAGTTGAGCCATAGTTGGCTCTTTGTATTGTAAAGCATGATACTGCAAAATTAAAGACTCTAAAAAGGAATACACGTTTTATATTCTTTTTTTTGTTTTTTTTTGTGTGGATTCGCTGCCAGCCTCGTAGAGTCACAGCGCCGCAGCCTAAGCCTCAGTGAGCGGAAGAAGCTTGAGTGTCAATGGGCGTCAAAGCAGCCTTTCGGTCAAAGTCTCATTTCTCGGTATCTTATACCAGCGCCACGCGGGCAGAAAATGCTTACTGCCTTAGGTTTTAAGGGCATTCGCGCGGTGTCACACCGAAAATGCCTTATACTATTCACAATTTATGGAGTTCGAAACAGCATGCCAGAGAAATGCGTTCTCTCGACCGAATTCTATGATAGAAAAGCATTCAAATTTGTTAGTAGAAACTTCCTATAAAGTAGGAAGTAGTTTGTCGATAACGATTAGCTATAGATGGGGCACCTCTACTGCATTTTTGATGCGAATGGCGCCATTTTGGCATGCACATCTGACAGATACTCTCGGCTAATGCGCAGCTGACACACTCAAGTGTGGCACGGGTAATACTCTGTCCCACAAAGAGCTCGAACTGAACATTTATGCATTCGAGGGCTAGAGCTGCAGTGAGGCTGCTTCTAAACGCTGTAGTACATGTGTTCGTCACATTTTACTGCCTTGCGATTCTCGCTATAGCCTGTCACTGCTGGCAGTTGTTAGCAACATGTCTTTAATTAATTAAAGGCGATTAATTTAGGGCCCTGTAAAGAGACGGCGGTTTAAAATCCTTCGTTTCGACGGAGGCAGTAAGAGCACTGCTACCTGGTTTAGCTTTCATTCACTGTGATCCCAAAAATAGCACTGATAAGACCGCGGTGAAAGAAGCCCTCCACAACGACAGCTAATACGTGCCAGATGGCAACCGAAATGGACTGCGAGCGTTGCGCTTGGATAGTTACCAAGTAGCTGCGTCAGTTACACTCGATTGCTGAGAAGCTGAACCTACTCGTTGCTTCTGCCAAAAGGAGTGGCTACGCTCCCCTCGGCCTTGGACTGCACGCCGCTGAGGTTCCTTGGTGTCATTATCGGGGCACCGCACATTTTTCTTCATTGTAACATGTGCATTATAAAGAAAAGATGAGCGGACAGATCTGTTGATGAAATTACTGAAGTTGACACTTTTTTTTCGCTTTGAGGCCTGCCTTCTTGGCGCGCAGTCTCAGGAGTGCTGAAAGGGCAATGTGCTGTACGCCGGCAAAGGTGGTCGGGCAGAAATTAATGCTGTTTCTTTGCCTTTACCGAAATGTTATTCCAAGGGGTTTGGAACAATTCAATGAACACAACTCCACTGAACAATTCATAAACTTCTTTAGTGCGAGTGTATGTTAGCATACAAACATCTATCCGTCCCTTCGTTGGTGATATATTGTTCCTGCTAGTACTTGTGGAGTAGCAATGCTAAACTTAGACGCCCAACCTATTCGCGCATTGTAAAGTTGCTGGTAAAGACGTAAATCAGGAAGTCAATAATGGCGCTTTGCTCGCACGCGCAGGCTCCTTCAGGAAACACTGGAGTAAGTAGTTTAGCATTTTCAGTTTGCGCAACAAAACATATGTTTCAGTGGCAAGCCTCTGTGATTCTCGACATTTCAAGACGTATTATACACTTGTGAAGTCAGTACTATGTATCATTTGGCGGCATCATGCTGGCGACCTCTGATTCACGCTGTTGCTCCGCTGTATTCCTTCAGGCATCAGCCATCTAAAAACACAGCTTTCTTTACTGAACACAAGTTCCTAAAAATTGCTTCCGAAGCCATAGTAAAATGCCCGGAAAGTGCCTGAATAGGCTATGCCGCCTTTAAATTACATGCAGGCAACAATGCTATAGTTATAGTTTACATATCGCTGTAGTTTACAAATGCTATAGTTTACATATCGGTAGACATATTATAGCTACCCTTACAGCGCACCAATGCAAATACAATAGTGGTAGTAAATTCTCTCGGCAATTTCTAATCGTTCATGTGGGTAGACACAGGAAAAGCAAATGTGAACTATAGCAATACTGGACCAATTTCGCGCATATTGCAATAACTTTCACAGTAAACAAAAACGTTTCCACAAAATCAACTCAATGAAGAGCGCACGAGAGTGAAACCAAAAGTTGGCTATGGGGTAAGCTTCACACATTATGCTGAGAGAAATATACTGCGAAAGCTTCCTTCCTAAATTGTGTACGAGAGAATATATAACTGAGTACACTGAATATATCAGGGCGCTCCTACAAGAGTTCTATTATTAGTGCCGATGATGTCTTTAAACTGTAATTTATGCGTTATCTCCTTGTAATTATTGTATTCAGTCGTAGTCCATATGAGGACTGCGTATCTTGATATTGCCATGAAACTGCGCGCTCTTCATTAGGTTTTGACAAAGGGCTTCATCTGATAATTTTTGGTTCACAACACTGTTTTAACTCAAGTGCGCCATACTTGGAAAAGTTGACGATATGACGATGACAGTATTCCAATTAAAATTGGACTCAAAATCAACAACTCATGCACATTGCTCTCGGAGTAAATTTTGTCAAAGTGTTGTTCGCTTGATATAGCTGGCGGTTTCCAAGACAGAGAGCAACATTACGAAAAAGTGCTACTCATGTCAGAATTCAAACCACCTTTTCACATTACCTTAATCAAAGCTTGTCACACTAAGCTACGAATGTTACACCAGTTGTCACTGTTACTATTGGTCGTACACTGGGCTCGCGGTAATGCGCTGTCAGTCAGAGAGAATTTTTTATTAGTTTCTTTGCGATTACGCTTCCTTCTAAAACTGACGAGAAAAAACTCGTACTCGAAAATAAAGCAAAAAAAAACGAAAGGCGTGCGTGCCGGGCTGCTTCGCTGAGGTTCACATACCCAGGGTGCCGAAAGATGTAAGACCGGCTCTGTCTCAACGAACGGTGAATGCACTCTGTGGTGTTCATTCATAAGAAACAGCTGCCATATTTTCATTTCGTATTTTAAGTCTTGTGTGTGATTTGCTGCAATTTTCAAACTTCTTTTAAAGGAGTTTTGATTCTTTGTAATCCGCAAAATAAACTTCGCGCAACAACTGGCAAGCTTATGCTAAAAAACGCATACAAACGCCAGTGTGTATTCGAAAGCAGCAGTTTCAAAATGCTTAGTACAAAACGCAAGTTGAAAATGTTCACTGGAGAGAATGTAAGAAACTGATCTTGTGTGGTTTGTTCAGAAACAGACCAACGATACTTGAAATTTATAACATTTCTGAAAGTATATTACCTTTCATCAAGTTCACTAAGAAGTCATTAAGTTCCATGTCGAAAACAAAATACTCCTAAGACGCTCCCTTTTATTCTACATTTTAACCACCGCTCAAGCCCCAGTGACCCTCAGTAATTAACCAGCTGTGGCAGCCCCATTTTGATTCAGGGGAAATGTAAATGCGCTCAAGTCTTCTGCGATGTCAGAACACGATGCAGAACCCCAAGTGGCCGAAATGTATTTGGAAGCCTGAAAAATGACGACTTTAACATCCTGCACGTAGCGTGCATACCCCGCATAAGAACTTCTCCAATGAAAAAAATAAAACACTCCTTGAGCGCGCAATGATCTTCATGAGCAAACATTTATGCCAACTAGCATTGTTCACCTTAACAATTAATCATTTGTTGACCCCCTTTCTTGTCGGTCGTTGGACTAAGGATATGATTACCGCTTGGGAGCCAAAAGTGCAAGACTCAGTTTTCAGATAAGCCCGTGATGTTCTGTTCTTCTTTTAGTTACCACGGCAGATGAGAAACTTATGCTTATCTCCAAACCTGGATACCAGCTGGTCAACCCAGACATTGAGTCAGCACAGTGTCTGCAGTGATAACAAGCCAGTTTTGAAGGGAACGAAGACATTCGGATGCACTAGTGCCAAATGTTGACCTTCTAACATGAGTAAATTTTACTAATACCAAACATGTTACTACCTGGTTGTTGCAAAGTTATAAACACAACGCATTGCCCGAAACCACAAAAATGTCGTCGACCACGAGGAGCACAAACAAGCCGCTTAATATAGAAATAAATATGCAGGAAATACGTTCTAATGACAACTGTTCATGCCTGTGAGGAGCAATCACAGGGCGAGGCGGCCCTGCGTCATTTTCCAGGCTGTTGCGGAAGGCAGGCACATGATTGTGGGCACCAGAGCAGAACGTCCAAGCGGGGCGCGTTGGTCTAGGGGTATGATTCTCGCTTAGGGTGCGAGAGGTCCCGGGTTCAAATCCCGGACGACCCCAATTGCTTTTTTCTTTGTCACGCTATCAACATTTCTTTTCTATTAGCGGCCAGTCTGTTAGCGAGCACGTGCGTTACTTTCATTTGCAGGTCGCTTCTAAAATCTATGTTCTCTTCACCTAAAAATGTTCTCAACAGCGAATAGAATGTTTTGGAACATTTAAAAGGCAGTTAAAAACAAAGAAGACGCACAGTTAATCTGTTTATACTGACATTGCTTGCATTGTCTAATTTACCTTGATTTCATTATTATTTCCGTGTCTTTATTTTCATGTTCTTGGCTTTTGAAGTTTTTCCATTCGTAAGCTCGTATAGCACGTCATTGCTACTGTTTTTAATGTAGGCTATTCAAGCTGAAAGCCATTTTGTTGTGCGTTTGATCAAAGAAGCTTCCCTTAAGCACTAGTTTATGGTCTGTTTATGTGAGTTTAACCGCAGCATGGTGTTGTGTATAGAGAAGAGTGAGCAGCAGATGCTCTCGAGGTGCACATGATTTAGCCTGTATTTGTTTAATGTGGACGCGGTAGGTCTATAAGGTTTCTTGCGAAACGTTCAGCGCCTGTAGAGCACAATTTTCCCGGCAAATTTTCTTTACGTGCCATGCAATGAACGACTGTCTGTGTCACACAAAAACCGCAGCAGCGCCCACGTGGTGAAGAATTATCGAATAAACATTATGAAGGGAGAAAAGGAAGAAGGTGGTGATAGTGAAAGGCGGCAGACAGCTGCCGTAGTGAAGAGCGGCAGAATAAATTCCACCTACCTAGTTTGTTTCGTAACCAACCATTCCGGACAAAGGCATTTTTGCACAGGAAAGAGTTTATGAACGAAATTTGTTTATATATTGCAATACTTCGTTGTACCAATCAATATCTAATATGAAGCGGCGTTATGGCACTGAGCATTTCTATGGTTTATTTTCTCCCTTTCTATCACTGAATGTTGTCGTAGTACAGTGAATGCGTGGCATTAACTCATCATTATCCCCAGCTTATCCCCATCATTATCCCTACTCGTACTACAGGACAAATGTTTTTTCAATGTCTCTCCAATTAACCCTGTCACTTGCCAATGCGGCCAACTTATCCCCGCAGACTTCTTATTCTCATCCACCCACCTAACTTAAGGACCAACGGTTACCTCCCCTTCGCATTACATGCAATTCCCTACCCCATTTCTTCTTCTTGATTTCGACTAGGATATCATTAACCCACGTTTCTTCTCTCACCCACTTCGCCCGCTTTCCGTCTCTCAACGTTACACCTATCACTTTTCTTTCCATAGCTCGCTGCGCTGTCCTTAACTTAAACTGAACAATCTTCGTTAGCCTCCAACTTTCTGACCCATAGGTGAGCACCGGTGAGATGCAGCTGCTGTATGCTTTTCTCCTGCGGGATATTGATAAACTGTCTTTCATTATCTGTTAAAACCTGCCATATGCGCTAAACCCCATTTTTATTCTAGCTATTTCCCTCTACGGGGGCACGACACCGCACGTGGCACCATGCTCAACCCGCTACTGACATTTCAGGTCCTGCTGCTCTGGCTGCCTGCTGCTTTTCGCCCCTTTCCTCAAGTTCCGTCATCCGCTCGTGGCGTGAATTGCGCGGTCGGTGACCGTGTGCTCTGCGCCGTAGTGGACGACATTCCAAATTTAGCCCGGATACCGCTACTCCCCTGGCAACCCAGCCCCTCATCGACGTCATGGATCACCGGACCCGCCTGCACAGTATATATACCGCCATCTGCCGCGCACCACCTGGGGCACGACACCGCACGTGGCACCATGCTCAACCCGCTACTGACATTTCAGGTCCTGCTGCTCTGGCTGCCTGCTGCTTTTCGCCCCTTTCCTCAAGTTCCGTCATCCGCTCGTGGCGTGAATTGCGCGGTCGGTGACCGTGTGCTCTGCGCCGTAGTGGACGACATTCCAAATTTAGCCCGGATACCGCTACTCCCCTGGCAACCCAGCCCCTCATCGACGTCATGGATCACCGGACCCGCCTGCACAGTATATATACCGCCATCTGCCGCGCACCACCTGGGGCACGACACCGCACGTGGCACCATGCTCAACCCGCTACTGACATTTCAGGTTGGTTATATGAACAACTGCAGTGAATGTAAGACTAGCAACCGCTGCCTTGTAGCGGTGTCTTGCCCCTATGTGATGAAGTGGCGTAGCGCTTTGCGAATGTGTTGCGACTGTATAGCATCCCACCTGTTATCCCAGCTAATGTTATATCTATCAGGTGATGTTGAGCTGAACCCAGGCCCTCCAACTGCACTCGACAACTCGTCTGTTTTAGACACCCTCAAACGCCTCGAGAACGCGCATATTGCCATGTCTACTGAACTAAAAGAACTTAAGGCTACTCAAGACAACCATGGAAAGCTTTTATCCGAGCTAAACAACCGCATTTCTCTGTTGGAATTCGCTCACAAAAAAGACTCAGACGTGGTGAAAATCGAAGAAACTAACGAAATAAAACGGGAGCTTGCAGCCCTTCATGCTGCCAATATTGATGCAAACAATCGTATGAGAAGAAACAACTTACTTTTCTTTGGCCTTAAAGACGTCGAAAAGGAACCTTGGGAAGAATCTGAGAAAAAAGTTCGAGACCTGTGCTCTACTGAGCTCGGTGTAGAACTAGAAGCAGATTCTATAGAACGTGCGCATCGACTAGGAGCATTCTGCACCGATAAACAACGGCCAATCATCATTAAGCTAACTCAGTTTAAGACAAAGGAAAGCATTCTGGCGTGTGGTCCCAAACTGAAAGACACGGTATACGCAATCAGAGAAGATTTCGCTCCGGAAACCCGTCTTGCTCGTTCGAAACTTCTGAAATTTATCCGGCCTCAAAAATGTGCATTCAAACTGCGACTTGATAAAATGTACGTTGGGAAAAAATGCTATGCTTACAACTCTGCCACTGACACGGTGATTGAATGTACCGCTCGTGTTCCCAACACCGATGGTAGCGAATGACGCGCAGCAAATCATGCTCCCAACAAGCGTCCTTCATCATACCTCGACATCCAAATCGCCTTCACCAACATAAGAAGCCTTATTCCAAAGCGTGACCAACTTCTTAGCTTCATTGATGACATTGACGCCCACATTATCATTCTAACTGAAACTTGGTTGACTGCAGAAATCCTCGATAATGAATTGCTTCCCACTAATCTGAAATTCACCATCTATCGCCGAGATCGCGGCGGCCGTAGAGGGGGTGGCGTTCTAATAGCTGTAAGAAACACATTGTCATCATCCTTAGTGTGCCACGACGACGTACTCGAACTATCATGGATTTGCGTTCACACCTCAAATGGGAAAGCTGTATTTGGTATTTGTTATAGACCACCCGATTATGGTCCATCCTTCAGCAACTTACTCTGTCATAGTCTAACATATATTAGGGACAACTTCCCCCACTCACCTATTTTTCTATTTGGCGATTTCAACTTCCCCAATATTAACTGGCCTCTACTTAGCACACCTGGTAATTCACAATCCAGTGAGCCCAAACTATTCCTTGATCTAACTCTTGATTTCAATCTGCATCAATCCATATCACTTCCGACGAGAGGGAATAACACTCTTGATCTATTGCTCACGAGCAGTCCTGATGACATTAAAAGCGTAACGATTCACCCCGGAATCAGCGACCACGCTCTTCTTCACATTTCCATATCACTACTGCTAAAAGTTAGGTCCGCAACTGAGAAGATAATCTTCGACTACAAAAGAGGCAACTTTGATGCAATCAACGTTGAACTTGCACGGTTTCACGAGTGCTTTCGTGAGTCATATGCGTCACGAACGATCAACCATAACTGGGAACTATACAAAACAACAATGATAAACCTAAGAAACAAATACATACCAAAAATAAATATTACATCCGATCATAGCAATGAGTGGTTTACTGTGACTTTGAAACGCCTCCTGAACAGAAAGAAACGCCTCTACCGGTCAGCAAAGTCGTCTAACTGCCCTGCAAGGTGGAACCAATACTATCAGTGCGCAAAAACCTATATCGAAAGCCTGTGTGCGGCAAAACACAAATTCTTTTCAGTTGACCTTCTCAAAATCCTACAGTCCAACCCCAACAAATTTTGGCGTATTCTCTCTCCTAGGTCTCGGCCGAACCAAATAGAACTCATGGGAACTGATGGTGACCCAGTGGACCTAGATCAGTGCGCTACCGTACTGAACCAATATTTCACATCGGTTTTCACTCCCACACACAACTCTACCACCTCACTTCCACCAGAAACTTCACCGGTTACGATGCGTAAGATACTGATTAATCCCGACGGTATCAGCAACCTCATTGATTCTCTTAAACTGTCTTCCTCGGCTGGGTGTGACCACATCAACAGTAAGTTATTAAAAAACACATCATCAACCTCGTCCCAGATATTAGAATTAATCTTCACCCAGTCTTTGCAATCGGAGGAAGTCCCGGATGATTGGAAAGTTGCCCAAATCATTCCAGTCTTTAAAGCAGGTGACCGCAAATCAGCCTCTAACTACCGTCCTATATCATTAACCAGTATCCCATCCAAACTTCTCGAGCACATTATATCCACGAACCTAATGGCACATCTAGAATCTAACGACTTCTTTTATCCTCACCAGCACGGTTTTAGGAAACACCTTTCATGCGAAACACAGCTTGCCGAGTTCATACATGACTTACTCGAATCTATGGACAATAACCTTCAAGTAGATGCCATATTCCTCGATTACTCTAAAGCATTCGATCGCGTCCCCCATAACCACTTACTTCAAAAGCTTTCATTGCTAGGAATTCCCGCCAACCTAATCCACTGGATCGAAAATTTTCTTTCAGGACGCAAGCAGTTCACTTCCGCAAACGATAGCCACTCACCCTTCACCAGCGTAACATCAGGGGTCCCTCAAGGCGCTGGACTGTCACCGCTTCTATTCCTCATTTACATTAATGATCTCCCTTGTAACATAAACTCTAATTTACGGCTTTTTGCAGATGATTGCGTCATATACAGAGTTATTGAGGCGGCCAATGATTCATCTTTACTTCAAACCGATCTTAACACACTCGCGTCATGGTGTAATACGTCCCTCCTGTCGTTAAACATTAGCAAGTGCAAATCTATGTCTTTCACGAGAAAACGCACTATGAATCCGCATCAGTACAGCATTGGTTCACTTCTTGTCGACCCCACATTATCATACAAATATCTTGGCCTCCACCTAACACCATCACTATCATGGGTAACCCACATTCAAAACATTTGCGCAGAAGCCTCACGCACACTCGGCTACTTACGACGTAACTTGAAGGACGCATCCCCTGAAATAAAGAAACTAGCATACATGACATTCATTCGCCCGAAATTAGAATATGCGTCATCCATTTGGCATCCATCGCAAGCTTATCTCGCCGCCGACCTCGAAGCCGTACAGAACCGCGCCATCCGCTTTATAACATCTTCCTATTCAAGAAAAACCAGCATCACTGCACTGAAACAGTCCGTCTCCATTCCATCGCTCGTGTCACGCCGCATCATATCTCGCCTCTGTCTTCTGCATCATTTCTATTATCATCCGCGCTCACGCCACGCAAAACTAGAACCCCCCCATAGGACGTCTAGCCGCTTGAACCACAATCATAGCATCGCTCGCATCAACTGTCGCACGTTAGCACTCAGTTCTTCTTTTTTCCCGCACGCAATAGCTCTATGGAATGCCCTGCCAAACACCATTGTATCATGCACTAATCGCAAATCATTCTGTGAAATACTAAAGGACCATTTTTCGTGAGTGCAATCTTTTCAATTATATGTTGTGCTTGAGACAGACAAGTGTCCTAGCTTTTTTTCATTCCTTAGCCTTTGTTTACTCATGTGTTAAATTTTTTTTTTACTTGTTACATATTGTATAACCTTTTCGACGCCCCTTACCTGTTGTACATCTCTATTCCTTTTCAATGTTATTTTTTTTTCTTTCTTTGTAGTGTTCTTGTCTTGTTCGTACAAATCTTGAGTTTGCTCCCCCCTTATGTAATGCTCTCGGGCCTTTAAGGGAAAAATAAATGAAATGAAATGAAATGAAATGATCCGGATCAGCGGTCACTGCCTGCTCTAAGTAGATGCATCCCCTTACTACTTCCAGCACCTCGATACCAATTGTGAACTGCTGTTCCCTTGCTAGACCATTGAATACTACTTTGGTTTTTTGCATGTTAATTTTTAAAGCCACATTTATGCTCCGCCTGTCGAACTCATTCTTCATGCTTTGATCATTGGTGATACTCAAACGGTGGTAATTTATTAAATCCTTGAGCTTACAGATCGCCGGTAGAATTTCTTCGTGGGCAGCTGGCAGACAGTCGAGCGATAGTTATCTTTTTGGAAAATAAGGTGTGGCGGCATGGAAATGAAATATAGCAGAAAGGAACACACACACGGGACGAGTGTCATTTTTGTGCTAATTTTTTCTGCTTTTTGTGCATTCGCTGCCATAACGCCTCATACAGCTGCCGCAGCATCGCGCAGAAGTGAGCAGAGGTAGCTTGCGTGTCTCTGTACTTTAAAGTATTCAACTATCAATCAATCAAACCTAACTTATTTTCACCAAGAAGAAAATATACACGGCGAAAAATGAAGTCAGGAGAAAAAGACACACAGTAGCAGCTTAACAAGGCTGCAACCACCCAGGCCGCAATGACTACATTTCAAAGGTTTAAACTATCACTCTAAGAGTGGGCTCAGTAGAAAAAAACATAAGCGGAAACAATCAAAAGAAAAGCAGTCTTTATGTATAACTAAGGTTCGTTACAGAAATGACTCTTTATTGTAACTTTTGTTCAGTGCCATTACGTCTATCTGTTGCTTCGCGAAATCATTACGTGTGCGGCGGAAAGTGTAATCAGTGCAATTGCGGCCATAGGTTGGGCGTATGAAAGGAATTTTCTATGGTAGTTCATGGCAATGAATTGAGACTTGCGTTTGTTTGCGGCGATTCAGAGCAATAAATCTAACTTCCCCTTTGTAGCTCCGGTGTAACTGTTGATTAGTTTGTACTTTTATATCTTAGCAGCCTTTATTACCTTGTATTTATAGAAGAGAATTTTAGTGGGCTCACTGAACTGGACATTTTTTATTGCCCGACCTGCCTTTTTTTTGTAGAAAGACTAGTCTGTTTAAATTTCGGTTATCACACCAGTACACAGTAATTAAGTACTGAATGAAACAAAGAATTATACAAAGGTCTTCAGCTTTGGGGGGGAATAAATAGCGATTTCAATTGAGCATACCTACTCATTTTCGCGGTTGTGAGCAAACTCGATTGACATCATTGTTGAATTGAATGTGTTCAGAAAAGATAATTCCTATTGTTTTCATCATCATCATCATCATCATCAACCTGACTACACCCACTGCAGGGCAAAGGCCTCTCCCATGTCTCTCCAATTAACCCTGTCCTTTGTCAGTTGCCGCCACTGTATCCCTGCAAACTTCTTAATCTCATCCGCCCACCTAACTTTCTGCCGTCCCCTGCTACGTTTGCTTTCTCTTGGAATCCACTCCGTTAACCTTAAGGACCAGCGGTTATCTTGCCTTCGCATTACATGCCCTGCCCAAGCCCATTTCTTCCTCTTGATTTCAACTAACATGTCATTAACCCGCGTTTGTTCCCTCACCCACTCCGCCTTCTTCCGATCTCTTAACGTTACACCTATCATTTTCCTTTCCATAGCTCGCTGCGTTGTTCTTAACTTAAGCTGAACCCTCTTTGTTAGCCTCCACGTTTCTGCCCCATAGGTGAGTACCGGTAGGATACAGCTGTTGTATACTTTTCTCTTCAGGGATATTGGTAAGCTACCATTCATGATCTGAGAGAACCTACCATATGCGCTCCACCCCATTCGTATTCTTCTAGTTATTTCCCTCTCATGATCCGGATCTGCGGTCACTACCTGCCCTAAGTAGACATATTCTCTTACTACTTCCAGCACCTCGCTACCAATTGCGAACTGCTGTTCCCTTGCTAGGCTGTTGAACATTACTTTGGTTTTCTGCATGTTAATTCTTAGCCCCACCGTTCTGCTCTGCCTGTCTAACTGATTGATCATGCTTTGCAGTTCTTGTCCTGAGTGGCTTAGCAAGGCAATGTCATCAGCGAATCGCAAATTACTCAGGTATTCTCCATTAACTCTTATCCCCAACTGCTCCCATTCCAGTCCCTGGAATACCTCCTGTAAGAAGGCAATGAAGAGCATTGGCGAGATCGTGTCTCCCTGCCTGACCCCTTTCCGTATTGGAATTTTATTGCTGACTTTATGGAGAACTATAGTAGCTGTGCAGTCGTTATAAATATCTTCCAATATTTTCACATAACACTCTTCTACACCCTGATTCCGCAATGCCTGCATGACAGCTGAGGTTTCCACCGAGTCAAATGCTTTCTCGTAATCAATGAAGGCTATATATAAGGGTTGGTTATATTCTGCGCATTTCTCTATCACCTGATTGATAGTGTGAATGTGGTCTATTGTCGAGTATCCTTTACGAAAGCCTGCCTGATCATTTGGTTGACTAAAGTGCAAGGTTGTCCTGACTCTATTAGCGATTACCTTAGTAAATGCCTTGTAGGCAACGGACAATAAGCTGATTGGTCTGTAATTCTTCAAGTCCTTCACATCTCCTTTCTTATGAATTAAGATAATGTTAGCGTTCTTCCAAGCTTCTGGTACTCTCGAGGTCACAAGGCATTGCGTATAGAGGGTGGCTAGTTTTTGTAGCACAATCTCTCCTCCGTCCTTCAACAAATCTGCTGTTACCTGATCCTCACCAGCTGCTTTCCCTCTTTGCATTGCTCCTAAGGCTTTCTTTACTTCCTCTCGTTACTGGCAGGATGTCCCATTGCTGTGCTTGACTGCCTCCCTCAGTAACTTGATGATTACATTCGCTACTGTATAGATTTGTATAGAACTCTTCGGCTAATTCAACTATCTTATCCATATTGCTGATGACATTGCCCTGTTTGTCTTTTAGCGCATACATCTGGTTTTTACCTATGCCCAGTTTTCTCCTCACTGATTTTAGGCTACCGCCGTTCCTTAGAACATGCTCAATTTTCTCCATGTTAAACTTTCTTATGTCGGCTACCTTGCGCTTATTTATTAACTTCGATAGCTCTGCTAGTTCTATCCTGTCTGTGGAGTTAGACGTCCTCATGCTTTGGCGTTTCTTAATCAGATCTTTGGTCTCCTGAGATAGCTTGCTGGTATCCTGTCGAACCATCCTACCACCTACTTCTGCGGCGCACTCTGTAACGATAGCTGTAAGATTATCATTCATTGTTTCAACACTGCGGTCGTCTTCATCAGTTAAAGCAGAAAATCTGTTTTGCAGCGACATTCTGAATTCCTCTACCTTCCCTCTTAATGCTAACTCGTTAATAGCCTTTCGCTTCACCAGTTTTTTCCGTTCCCTCTTCAAATCTAAGCTAACACGAGACCTTACCATTCTGTGGTCGCTACAACGGACCTTACCGAGGACCTCCACATCCTCTACGATGCCAGGGTGTGCGCACAATATGAAATCTATTTCATTTTTAGTCTCACCATTGGGGCTCTTCCAAGTCCACTTCCTGTTTGCTCGTTTGCGGAAGAAGGTATTCATAATCCGTAAATTATTTCTATCTGCGAACTCTACTAATAACTCTCCCCTACTGTTCCTAGAACCTATGCCATAGTCACCTACCGCCTTGTCTCCAGCCTGCTTTTTACCTATCTTTGCATTAAAGTCGCCCATCAGTACAGTGTACTGTGATTTTACTTTGGTCATTGCCGATTCCACATCCTCATAGAAACTTTCAACTATCTGGTCATCATGGCTTGATGTAGGCGCGTAGGCCTGCACCACCTTCAGCTTGTACCTCTTATTAAGCCTAATTACGATAGCTGCCACTCTCTCGTTAATACTGTAAAACTCCTCGATGTTGCCAGCTATATCCTGATTAATGAGGAATCCCACACCTAGTTCTCGCCTATCTACTAATCCACGATAGCACAGTACATGCCCGCCCTTTAATACTGTATACGCCTCATCTGTCCTCCTAACCTCACTAAGCCCTATTACATCCCATTTAATACCGGCTAATTCCTCCAATAGCACTGCTAAGCTAGCCTCACTTGATAAGGTTCTTGCGTTAAACGTTGCCAGGTTCAGTTTCCAATGGCGGCCTGTCCGGAGCCAGAGATTCTTAGCACCCTCCGCTGCGTCACAGATCTGACCGCCGCCTTGGTCAGTTGCTCCGCAGCCGCTGGGGACTGAGGGCCGAGGGTTAATTGGTTTGTTCATAGAAGGTTGTGGCCAAGTACTACACCAGGGTGGCCAAATCCTGTTCTGGTGAGGAAGTGCGTTGTCGGTTCTGGTCACCGAAATCAGGCCGCACTCCAAGCCTGGTTATGCAATTCCATCGACACGCGGAGTTTCTTTTCTTCTTTTTTTTTTAATCCGGTGGAGAATTGCGTGGCACCGGGATTCGAACCCCGGTCCTCTTGCACGCGAGGCGGATGCTCTACCTCTACGCCATCGCCGCATCCTATACGCCATCGCCGCATCCTATCTATCCTATTGTTTTCACGTGTCTCTTTCTCTTCGTTGTGTACGGACTAACGGTAATGCCTTCACAAATTTCCACAAGCTTACGTAGTGCACGGAATGTAACGCACTTTGTTTATTCATTAAACATTACGTTGTTATTCTGAGCCCACTCTTTAAGCCTAGAACAAAGGAAGCTAGCGTGCAGTAATATATCGGTCAGATCTTTCCCAGTACCAAAATATGTTACGATCTTTAGCGTAGGTAACAAATTGATAAAATATCAATTAGAGCTACATATAATGTTGCCTTGTGGCAGAAGGCTTTGTATACATCGTTTTTTTTTTTAGGCGAAAGTCTTTAATGCCTCATCGTTGTTGACAGAAGGTTGTCAGCAGAGGTGTCACGCCTTTAGGTTGGTCGAAATGGTTATGACGTCAGAGTGCGCGGATTCGAAGTAATGAGATCATCCACGGATGCCTAACGCCCCCTGTTGGAGCACACGACTGCTAATAAAATAGTTGTCCGCTCCGACAGGGGGCGTAAGGTGTCCGTGGGTGACTACATCACATACCTCATTTCTGCGAACAGAGCCATAGATACAACGGAACTCATCGAAGCAGAGAGAGTGTTCTGCTAAAGAAGCAGTCAAAGTGTGTAGTCAAATAAAGCACTAATACAGCACAAACAGTCTCGCAGTCAATGTCTAACAGTTCGCCAGGAAAGTCGTTCGCCTTCCAGAACTTCAGAGAGCCAAAGTGCGTCCTGATTTTTTTTATTTATTTGCAACGATTTCAACGAACTTCAAGCGTGAGGGCAAATAGGACCGGATAAATTGCGTGCATGTATCACGCAAACCACATTTTTCTAGTTTGTCCATTAATAGATCCTGATTAACACTATCAAAGGTTTTACTGAAGTTTATGTAGATACACAAAATCATTAGTTTCCATTCTAAACTTTCTAAGATAATCTCTTTTTGGATGAGCAAAGCATTTTCTGTGGAAAGCTTTTTCCTGAAACCAAACTGATATCAAGTTATTAGTTCTTGCTTTTGAGAAACTTTATCACTGCGAATATTATTAGTTTTTTGCTAGCCCTTTACAAAATATTGGTGAAATAGAAATCGGTCGGTGTTATTCATTCTACTTCTGTCCCCTCTCTTACGTATTTTGATAACACGAGCTGGCTGCATGTTATTTGAGAATACACCTGTTCAAAGTGCGGAATTAACTATACGTGCTTACACGTGTGCAATCAGATAAAGCACGCATTTAATAGGTCTAGTTTCTAAACCATCTGCGTCCGTGCTGCGACTATTGCTAACGGTCTGGAAAGCAGTAATCACTTTGCTAGCGCAGGTTGGCTGGAGAAATATGCTTCCAGGATTTATTAAGATGTGTGTTATGCGTCTGCTACTACGGCTGTTTCTACCTATTTCGGAAAAAAAACTGTTAAAACTTTCTGCAAGTTCTGATGTCTGCTTTTCTTTGTCATTCATTTTAAGACTCTCGAATTGCGAGGTATTCGTTGTGTTTAGTAATTCATTTGATTTCTCCCAAACTTCATCGCTCTTCCAAGCTTTATCGCATCAAAAACACGGTGGTAATAGCCTTTCTTTGATTTCTCTTTTTAGCTATTTAGTTCATTACAAAATTTCTTGTTTTCGAGCTACTGCTTTGGATTACGTGTTCGTTCGATTAGCTGTTAAAGTTTGTTCTGATTTATTTTCCTCATCCACTCCGGTATAATCCACGCCCTTCCGACCTTTTCTGAATAGCAGTGAGGTTCAATATACCCGTGCCAAGAGGGAAAATTAAACTCCAGTAAGTGCTTACAGCCCTAAGTTTTAACAATATTCGTGAGGTGCGCAAGCAAAATATTAATAGCATTAACCTCACTACCATTCGTAACTTACTCAGTTGCGAATTAATACTCTCGACCCAATTCCTCACATAGAAAAGCATGGAAATCTGTTAGTAACAACTTCCTATCAAGTAACTAGCGTGCGCCACAGGTATTACTCTGTTCCACAAGAAGTCGAACTCAGCACTTCTTCCTTTAAGCGCTAGCGATGCAGGCAGCTTCTGTGCGCCGCACATGAATTTGTCACGTTTTACTGCCTTACCATTCTCGTTAGCCTCTCCCTTCTGGCGGTTTTTAGCAAGGCAGCCTCATACGCTTTAGCAATCCTTAAAAGCGCTTAAGCGAAGGCCGTATAAGGAGACGGTGCTTTGTAGTGCTTCGTTTTGTGGGCAGCAGTTAGATAACAGTGCTCCCTGGGTTTAGATTCCCTCCGCTGCAAGTCCCGAAAATAACACAGATAAAAGCACGCTGAGAGAGGCCCTACGCAGCTACAGCTGATAAGTTGCTGAGCAGCGGCCTAAACGGACTGCGAGCGTTGCGCTTGAATAAGTGAAAAGCGGTTGCGGCGGTTATGTATATTCGAGTACTGTAAACCTGAACGTAGTCGCTTCTTGTGAATGGCTACGCTCGCGTTGCCCTAAAACTCTACTGCTCTGAGACTGCTCGCCGGCCTTTCTGGGGACACCTTTTGTTTATTGTGCCTCGCGCAATATCAATAAAGATGCGCGAAGTGACCAGTTCACAAGACGGCTGAAGTTGACGACTCTCTTTTGTCTCTATGCCTTCTATCGTGGTACACGAAAACAGCGCAAACTTCTCGAAGGACGCAGAAAGGGGAGACGAGACAAAGGCGCTGCTAACAACTGAAATTTTATTGTTCTGACATATTGGTAAATACACTCAAGGCATCAAAAACAGCAACAAAGATAAGGCATGAAACATTGACAATCGCAGCAGGAAACGAGCAGGAAATCATCAATGCCGAGCTGTTGCAAGGAAACGAAATTCCTTATCCAGAAGGGCTATGTATGGGGTGCTGACACAGCGGCCTTTTAGGATACGATTTCCTTGGCTTCAATTACATCTCTCGTGATTTGGTCACTGCACCTGCTCAGCACGCTCGTGTCACTCCAGTGAGGAGTGCATTTACAGTCGCGGGAATGAACGCCCAGATGGCGTGAGATTCGTGTGCTTACATTGTATTTGTATTGTGGCAGTCTTTTGTTAAGGCATCTGCTGGTTTCGCCTACGTAAGCATGACCACAATACAAGGGAATTGAGTAGACTACGCCTTCAGCACTGGAAACAAAGCGATTGCGATGATTCGTGGTGCAGCCAACATATCTGCGACCCATCTGATTTACACGCTTGCACAGGCTTGACAGACAATCTATGGCTGAAAATACTACATCTATTCCTACTTTTTTCATCTTTCTCAGGAAATGTGAAATCTCGAGTAAGTAAGGAATCACGGTGATTTTCTTATCCCGGTCCCTTTGACGTGGTTCTTTTTTTGTCAACATGGCCTCGGCCACCGATCACAAGAGCGTGAGAGGGTGCGTCTTTCGTGAAGTTTGCGCTGTTTTCGTGTGATCGAAAACCAACTAGCTCCTGCGGTGTTCTTCATGTCCATTTTTATAGTGGCTCAAAATTTTGCGATTGCCAGAAGGGGAATGTCCAGCACACCGGAAAAGGTACTGGGGCCGGAATTTGTATTGTTTTCTTTTCTTTGCCGGTATGTTATTCCGACGTCTGTGAACAATGCAATTAAAAGGACCAATTGTACTGATGAGAGTAAAAGTTCCTAATTTGCGAGTGTATCTTGCTAAATCATTATTTTTTGGTCCCTTCTTTAAAAGTTATTGATACTGCTAGTTCTTTTTGACTGCCTATGTTATTTGTGCCACACTGACACCCATGCAATTGGTGCCTTAAGCATTTATAAAATGCTTGTGAAGATTTTATTCACACAGTCAATGTTTACGCTGCTCTCGCACACTAGCTCTTTGAAGAATAACAGAAGTTGTCTGGTATATACTTCTAATGAAACTAAGTTTATTTCTGACCGGCAAGCCTCTAAGCATTTGTACATTTTAAGCCTGCTTATGAAGTCAGCAGTCTGTTACCTTTGACAGCGTCATGATGCCGACGTCTGGTTGGCGCTATTGCTTGGCTGCATTCCTGCATCTATCAGCCATCTTAATACACAGCTTTATTTTTATCTCTTTCCTTCATTACTTTCTTTTTCCTTTCTTCCTTTCTTTTTTCTTTCTCTCTCTCTCTCTCTATCTTTCTTTCGCCGCCGCCGCCGCCGCAGTGGCTCAGTGGTTATGGCGCTCGGCTGCTGGCGCGAAAGACGCGGCATCGATCCTGCCCGCGGCGGTCGCACTTCGATGCAGGCGAAATGCAGAGGACCGGGTACTGTGCGATGTCAGTGCACGTTAAGGAACCCTAGGTGGTCGAAATTTCCATAGGCTGCCACTACGGCGACCATCATAGCCTGAGTCGCTTTGGGACGTCAAACACCACTAACCATCTTCCTTTCTTTCTTCCTTTCTTTGTTTCTTTCTTTCTTCCTTTCTTTCTTTCCTTCTTTCTTCCTTTCTTTCTTCCTTTCTTCCTTTCTTCCTTTATTTCTTTCTTCAAAAAAATATCTTGAAAACTGCTTCATAAGGCATAGCAAAAGGCCCGGAAAGGGCCTGGCTACGCTGTGCCGCCCTGACTGCGCTACCAGCAAATCGGAGCATTTACACTTCCCTAAACAGCTTATACCCAATACAGTGCATAAATTAAAATACATTAAAGGTTTCCATCTCCATCAATACATTTCTAATCAATCATGTCGAAGGACAAGCGAAAAATAAATATGATCTATAACAATACTAAACCAATTTCGCAAACACCACAATAACTTTGACAGCCAGCGCAAATACTTCTATGAAATGAAGCATGAAATGAAAAGCCGCCTAAGAAATGAGTTTCGCACGTTATGCTGATAGAGAAGTATATCTTCAACTTCCTTCTTAAATTGTATTCGAGAGATTCTATATTGCAGTACGTTGTATACGTCAGGACACTCATTCAAGAGTTGTTGTATTAATTACGATAATCTCTGCCACAATTTGTGCGTGCTCTGGTCATAATTAATAAATTCTGCGGTATTTCTTATGGGTACTGCTTCACTTGATATTTTTCCTGAAACTGCGTGCCCTTCACTTGGTGTACTGACAAAAAGCTCCATCGATAATTTTTTTTAAACAGCTCTTTTATCTCAAGTCTGTTATATATGGAAAATTACAGAGCAGTGCTGCCAGTTGATGGTACGTTTTCAATTTCCCGCATTGTGTGCTTTTCTTATGATAAAAAAGAGTAAGCTACTCTCGACTGTCGTTGACCACGAGTCACAGATGAATGGAAAAGTGCACTATAAATGTTACGCCTAGCATCAGACAAGAGGTAGGATCTTAGTTTACATAAAATGTCATTTGATCTAGATTAGTCTTTTCTTGATGCGTTCGCGCAGGGCGGCACGGGAAGTTTTCCTCGAACGTAGCAGGAAAAAATCAGATTGTAGTTCAATGTCAGATAGGTACTACCGACAATCCCTCAGTTAAGGCTGCTGAATTAGTCGTTTAGACTTAAACGACAAATAATTATTTTTCTCATTAAATTGCAATTTATAGGACTTTAATGATGTGTTTTCATTTTTTATCCATACATTTGCCTCCCTGAATCCCCCATGTGAGGTAACTTTTCCGATCTGCGTATAGCACATTTTTTTCCCCTTGATTACTAATAATATTCTTTATGTAGAGAAGGCTCCTTGGATGCAACAGCGGGCACCAAAGTAACCACAGCGCGGATGGGACAGATTATGTCACGTGGAACCTGTAACGTGGAGCTAAGCGTTGCGATTTGATGGACGTCCCTGAACGCTCTCAGCAAGTGAACGACTTTTCAATTGCGCGATAAATAGCCACAATTTGTTGAGCAACAGCCATGATGCTAATCGCCATTTCAAAATTCTAAAACATAACTTGGCTATTACTCAAACCCGGCCACCAATTTATAGATATAACCAGGTATTTGACTAATAGTTATAAAGGCAAATAGCTAACAAGGCAGAAAATGGAGCTTTGGTACACGTTGATTTTGAAAAAAATGAAGGCGCAAGCTTCGAGACAAAGACTCGAGCAAACCAGAGCACACAGCTCTCAAACCAGTGGTTTTCTCCCTTCCCTACCTCACATTTAGAAGCTGTGCTTTTGCTAATTAACATGCATCAGTGATTTTGTGGTGTCCGCCAACACTATTACTACGCCGCAAAAGCCATACTGTTGCCTCAAAAAGCGGTTTCTTTTTAAATTAGCTACGAGATTCCATTGAACACCTGGTAGCAACCAAACGTACAAGATCCTGGCGGTTTCCTGCGAGGCTGTTTGGCTTTTCATTCTTTTCCTATGACGCACCTACGTCATCAAATTAAACATAATGAAACTTAACAGCAATACGTAGAGAAGCGGGAGTAATGGTTTCGGATCGGGGTAAAAAAACCTTGAAATAAAAATGGTAATGGTAGGTTAGCGTACTTAGTAACCGTTTCTCAGCCCACAAAAAGAAAAAAGGGCTCGTCCGGGATTTGAACCCGGGACCTCTCGCACCCTAAGCGAGAATCATACCCCTAGACCAACGAGCCGACTTCAGAAATCTACTGCGACCGCATTGCCTCTTTCGAGGAACGCTTCAACATCGCCTGAAATTCAGAAACTACGAAACTACGATCGATCTCAAAGACCCATCAATGTGCTCAATGCCTTGCGTAGTATATAATTCCGGATGTGAAGGATGAAAGAAGATTAGAGGTGTCGCTTCAAAAAAGTCGTAGGATATTGGTGTTGTCATGGCGCACCCCTCATCACGTTCTTGCACACACGAGGCAGCGCAGCCAGCTGGTAGAGAGCAAAGCAAGGGTAGAGAAAAAAAAGGCTCTGTGTAGCTTCTAGAAGTGTGTGATGAGAGGCTAGTTGGTAAGGCATTCTGAAGACATAAAACTACGCAGGAGACAGGACACAGAACAATGCAGACAGGACTACGCTCGTCCTCTCTGCATCTTTTCTGTGTCCTGTCTCCTGCGTAGTTTTATGTCTTCAGAATCTGTGTAGCTTGTTTTGCTCAAAGTAGTTGTTCCCTCATCATTATATATTTGAGGTAATAGGCATTATGGTACAATTCCTTATTATGGTTTCTTATCCAACATTTTTTTGCCTTTCAACATTGCCGTACAACTCTCTATAAGTGGGACAAATTCAGACGACGAAAGTTGGTTTCTTACATTTACATATTTGAACAGAGCTTCTTCGTGGACAGCCGGTTGATAGTTGCGGTATAGTTAGCTTCTTGTAATGCGAGGTTCTGATGTAAGTGAACCTAAACACAGCACAATGAAGTACACGCAAACTTGACGAATCTCTTCTCTGTACACGTTTTTTTTGCGTGTGTGTGCATCCTTTCTGTGGATTCGCTGCTACCATTCCTCATAAAGCTTCCGCCGCATCGTGCTTCAGGGAGCTGGGGTGGCTTGCATGTCAGCGTGGCTTAAGGCGATCTTTTGGCCGCAGTCCAACTTCCCGCGGTGGGTTACTGTGCCCAACAAAGAGGTCGAACAGAACATTCATTCATCCAAGGGCTTGAGCTGCAGTTTGACTGCTTCTACACGCCGCGCGTGACCACGTTGCGTTTTACTGTCTTGCGATTGCCGCTAATCGGTGATTTTCTGGCAATTGTTAGCATGAAAGCTTTACATGCGTTAACAGTCATAAAATGTGCTTAAGCAAGACCCTTTAAGCAAGACGGCGTTTCTTAATTCTCCGGTTAGTCGGCAGCAGTCAGATAACAGTGGTGCATGGGTTTAGCTTCTGTCCTTGGCAAATCGAAAAAGTGACACTGATAAGACTGCGGTAAAAAGAAGCCCTATAGAGCGGGCACCTGATACAACGTACAATCAGCCGAAATGCACTGCGTGCATCATTCTTAGTTGCCAATAGCTTGAGGCTGCTACACACGGCCGCCGGAATGAATGGCATCGCTCCCCTCGCACTGAGACTGTATGCCGCTGAGATTTTTCGTCAGCCATTGTGAGGGAGCCTTATATTTCTTTTGTTTATTGATCAAATGACTTAAGTTTACAGCTATTTATTGCCCCTGGGGCCTTCCTTCTTGACTCACAATTTCGCAAGTGCTTGAAGGGGAATGTGCATGCAGCATGCCGACGAACATGTTCGGGCAAAAATGTTTGCTTCGTTTTCTTGGCCGGAATGTTATTCCAAAGGTTTTGGAACAATCCAGTAGAAACGAACAACGACACAAAATAATCAAAAAGCTCCTCATGTGCGATTGTGTGTAACTAAGTAAAACTTGATTGGTTGTTTCGTTGCTAAGATATCGCTGCTGCTACGTATCTGTGCGTACTGCCTGTACTGACTGTATCCTTTTGATGGACATTCTGTTCGAGACTTCGACTTCAACTTACATTGAACACCTGGTGGCAGCCCGCCGTACAAGATCCTGGCAGTTTCCTGCGAGGCTGTTTGGCTTTTCATACGTTTCTTACGACGCTCCTACGTCGTCACATTAAACATAACAAAACTGAACAGCAATACATAGAGAAGGGGTAGCAATGGTTTCAGCTCGGGGAAAAATAAACCTTCAAATAAAAATGGTAATGGTAGGTTAGCGTACTTGTAACAATTTTTCAGCCCAGAAAAAAAAAGACGGGCTCGTCCGGGATTTGAACCCGGGACCTCTCGCACCCTAAGCGAGAATCATACCCCTAGACCAACGAGCCAGGTTAGAACAGCAGCGTCTGCTGCTAAATTTGACCATTGTGGAGCCCAGCTAAGAGTGCGAGGACGGGGCCTATGGAGCCCTTCACGTCTGATAGAGGTTGCCTCCAGCCTTTAAATGTCGTTCGCCGTCTCCACCTTCTGTGCGAATTTCTATTACTTTGCTGCGACAAGTAAGAGAGCTGGCACGGGTTCATCCATAATTAAGGAATTCAGTGTTTTTCAGTTTGACGATGAATGCTGTTCCAAATTAAACGAAAGCTGCCTCATTCTTCGAAGAACGCGTATGCTTAGAGCCGACGGGGTGGAACTTCTGGCACCACTTGTGCTCCGTTTTTCGGACCGCAGTGGCTTAGCGGTGGCGTAGCTGTGACGTTATCAGCTCTGGATGGCTGGGATTGAAGCTACCACGTTGGCCTATTTTGGTGTTTTTACAACTCACGTAAAAAAAAAAAATTCTCGGGCTTGTCCGGGATTTGAACCCGGGACCTCTCACACCCGAAGCGAGAATCATAACCCTAGACCAACGAGCCGACTTGAGAATTACCCTGCGGCCGCATTGCCTCTTTCGAGTAACGCTTCAAAATTGCCCAAAGTTCAGAAACTACGGAAATGCGATGGATCTCAAAGGCTCACCAATGTGCTCAATGCCTTGCGCGGTATGATTCTGGATGTGAAGGATGAAAGAAGATTAGAGGTATCACTTCGAAAAAGTCGTAGGACATTGGTGTTGTCGTGGCGCACCCGTCATCACGCTCTTGCATACACGGGGCAGAACAGACGGATGGTAGAGAGCAAAGCAAGAGTTGAGAAAAAAAGGCTCTGTGTAACTTAATTTGATCAAACTAGTTGTTCCCTCATCATTATATATTTGTGGTAATAGGCATTATAGTACAATTCATTATTATGGTTTCTTATCCCCCATTCTTTTGCCGTTCAGCATTGTCGTACAACTCTGTATAATTGGGACAAATTCTGGCGACAATAATTTTGTTTCTTATATTCACATATCTGGACAGAGCTTCTTCGTGGACAGCTGGCTCGTGGACAGCATTTCGTCTCCATCAAAATGCGACCGCCGCGACCGGGATCGAACCCGCGTCTTTCGGATCAGCAGCCGAGCGCACTAAACACTGAGCCCCCCCGCCGGCGGCGAAAGAAAGGAAGAAAGACAGAAAGAAAGATGAAAGGAAGGAATAAAGAAAGGAAGAGAGAAAGAAAGAAAGGAAGAAAGAAAGAAGGAAAGAAAGAAAGAAGGAAAGAAAGCAAGAAGGAAATAAATAAATAAATAAAAAAATAAAAGAAAAAAAGAATGAAAGTAACAAAGAGAGAAGGAAAGGATGAGGTGAAGAAAGTGAGAATAAAAATAAATCTGTGTATTTATATGGCTGATTTCATGAAGGAATGCAGTGAAGGAATAGCGCCACCGAGACGTCGGTGCCATGACGCCGCCAACTGCCGACTTCATAAGCAGGCTTAAAATGCACAAAAGCATAGAGGCTTACTACTGAGGGATAAGTTTGGTTTCATTAAAAGTATATGCCGGACAACTTCTTTTATTCTTCAAAGAGCTTGCGCACGAGCGCAGCGTAAACATTGAATGTATGAATGAAATCTTTACAAGCATTCAATCAGCGCTTAATGCACGAATTTTTTTTCTTTATTACCGACTTGGCCGGGCAAACAAAACAAAAATACAATGACATGACAATAAAAGCACAGGTCAGTTTCTAGCTAGTGCACGATGATAAAATGGGTTAAATGATTTTAGTTGGTCGAGGACAGGCAGCCACTCATGCTGAGGAGCTTGCTGTCCGAAAACTTCCTGGTATACATGATGCTCTCAATGAAATACTGATGAGCCGGATTCACAACAACATGTTCATGCCTGACATCCATTCGCGTACGCCATAGGCTGTGCATGCAGAGCAACATTAGCAGGTCGCAAGGCACTTCACCTGGTTCTGCACATGGTAGGAAGCGTATTCCAAAAGGAGTCAGGGGGAAATCTTTTTTCAGTGTGCGCTTCAACACATCCCAAAGAAAAACAGCGTCATGACAGTCGAGAAAGATATGTTCTATAGTTTCACTTTTTTGCAAATAAGACACTCTACTGACCAAGGTACAAAAAGGCCTTTGCTTTGCAACCATGGCCTCACTGGGAGGGTTCCGGTATGGAATTGAAAAAAGAAAGAACGCACTGAAGGCTTCACCGGCATTCTTTTGACTCTTTTTAGCACATCCCTTTCGGGTCCCAGAAGATACGCACTGCGATAAACAGGCACTGGCAGAAACACATCAAGCAGGTCCTTGTACATCTTTTTCCATGTTACAATGGTTAGATACTCATCGGAAAATTTTGACCGAAGAATACGGACTGCTGCAACAACTTCTTGCAAAAAAGCACTCAACCCACTGCGCCCTGCAGACATGGATGACACAACATAATCAGGCAGTGATTCTGACAATCGCACTTGTATAACAGTTCGCAGAAAATCATTATCGTGACGCAAGAAAAAGAATCTAGTGACTATCGGTCTGAGAAATAAATTTGATAACCCTAGCCCCCCGTTCCGCACCTTGTGGAACAGATTGCATCGGCAGGTACGTTCCGAATGTTGACGCCCAAATAAATGTTGCAAACACTCTGTGCAACCTTTGCACTGAAGTCCTTGGCAAAGTTAACGCTTGCAGAACGTAAAAAATCCTCGCTATTAAAAACATGTTGCACACCGTAGCTCTTGCAAACATGGAAAAGTTGTGACCGCCCCATTTGCTTGTCTGAGCCTTGACTCGTTCGGTTTCGTGGGCCCAATATTCTTTGCTTTCTCTGTAGTTGGTTAGCGGCACGCCGAGGTACTTTCCTGGCGTGTGTACCCACTTCATTCGACAGAATACTTCTGGCGGGGCCTGCCACTTTCCATGCCAAAAACCAAAACATTTCTGCCAGCTTATCGCACAGCCACTTGCATCACAAAAATTTACGGTTCCTCTCACCACTTCTTGCACGCTTTCCTGGTCTCTGCAGAACACTGCTATATCATCTGCATATGCCAATACCTTCACTTCATTATGACAAAAGGCGTAACCTCGAATGTTTTGCGTAGTTAACAGCTTTAAACAAAAGGGCTCCAGGTAAAGTGCAAAAAGCAGCGGAGAAAGAGGGCAACCCTGCCTCACTGACGACAAGACAGGAATACCATTACTCAGGCGCTTATTAATTATGAACCTTGATGTACAGCCATCATAAACCATTTTCACGCCATCGGTGATGATACATCCTACATTCACATGTTCCAACAGCGCGAACAAAATTTCATGCACAACTTTATCAAATGCCTTATGCAGGTCCAGTTGCATCATGGCGACACGACCATCCGTTGCATCACAGCATTCAAGGACACTCCTAGCTACGCGTATGTTAGTAAAAATGGATCTGTCTTTTATGCCGCAGGTCTGGTGTGGGCCAACAAGGGTTTTAATTACTGTTTGGAGTCGTCCGGCTAGCACTTTCATATAAATTTTATAGTCTACGTTAGTTAAGCTTATTGGGCGGTAACACTCAACTGACTGCAACCTACTCGGGTCGTCCGATTTTGGGATCAACACCACGTGGGAAGTTCGAAAAGACGGCGGAGTTAACTTTCTTTCGAAACACTCGCTTATTACGCGCTGCAATGCTATTGCCATTTCTGTTTTCAAGGCCTTGTAAAGTGCGGCACCGAGGCCGTCCGGCCCAGGCAACTTGTTTAAGCTCAGCTGCTGTATTGCAGCTTCGATTTCTGCTGCCGTTATGGGCTCCTCAAGTACCTGCGCCAGGTCCTCCTCGACTCTTGGCATTAGCGACAGGAATGCAGTTTTGTAATGTTCAACATCAGGCGTTTCAAGGCTAAACAAGTTTTGGTAATATTCCAGAAACGCCCTTTCAATCACCTAAGATTTGGAAGTTACGTCATTGCGATAACAAATTTCCTTTATCTCTTTCGAAACTGCATACTGTTTTTCGTCGCTGAGCGCCCTTTTTGTGGGCGTCTCCCCAAGCCAAAATCTTTTGCTGCGCGCCCTTATCACAGCACCTCGATATTTCGTTTCATCTATTAGTTCAAGCTTAGTTTTGGTCTCTTTTATTTCTTGTCTGTACAACCCCGGCTTGACGCCTTCCATGCTGAGCATGAAATCAAGCTCGGTACGAAGTTCCTTTTCTTGCTGTTTTTCTTTACGCTTTAAAACACGTGCTCTTTCTATAGCGGCCACTTTCACGTCGCATTTAAATTGTTCCCATGTTTGTATAAAGTCTGTCTCTTTTTCTAACAAGCTTTTGACTGAGTCTTTTAATTTCTTGCTAAACTCCTCATCCTCCAACAATGAGTCATTAAATTTCCATAATTCCCAACTAAACTTGACAGTTCTTTTCCTGTCCCCAAGTGTGATCACGACTAAAGAATGATCACTGAAGCTGACGTGCACAGTCTGGTACTGGGAACACAAGGGCACAACCTCAGAAGGAACGTAAATTCTGTCCAGCCTTGCGTGACTAACGCCTTGGAAATGCGTGTACTGTGCTTGTTCTGAACCTTGCATTATAATGCCAATGTCTTCCAATTCTGCTTCATTAATCATCTCAGACAGCAGCTCGGCACTCGTGTCCTGCAGGGTTTTGTTGCTTGTTCTATCTTCAGGTCTACACACGCAGTTAAAATCTCCAAGCAATAGTACACGCTTTTCTGTCAGCAGGAAAGGTTGAACACGGCGAAAAAAGGCATCTCGTTCGGTAATTCTATTAGGTGCATATATACACACAGCTCTCCACTCTACACCAGAAAAGTAAAAATCGCATGCTACAATCCGGCCACTTTCACAGGAAAATACAGTTTCCACGGCGACTTTGCCGTTTCGAATTAAAATCAGACACCCTCCCGACTTTCCTTCTGCATGACACACGCAAACACTGAACTGTGCACGGTAAATTTCTGCCATCGCATCTGTCAACTCTTCGCTTTCAATTTTTGTCTCTTGAACAGCCAACAGATCGATTTCGTTTTCGAACAAGAGACGCTTAAGCTGATTTCGCCTCCTTCGCGCAGAAAGCCCTCTCACGTTCACTTTGGCAATAGGCAAGCAAGATGTTATTTGAGACGCCATCTAAATGGTTGGGATTCGCCGCTCTCGAAGTGGCATCGGTTTGCAGCTCACCTCATCAAAAATCCTTCCAGTTTGCAAAGTACGGCGGTGTCAGCACTGAACCCGATCGAAGACCGGGTTACCAACACGAAGACCCTGCAAGGCACCTCCGCTAAGGCGGAGGGACACCCGACGAAGTCCTACGATCAGGAGGGATGTTCGGCTTGGGCTTGTAGGCCGCACGTCGAACAGGAGGCGCTTTGGGAAGAGGTTCCTCATGGTCCGTCCCGTCGTAGCTCGTCGCCTTGTCATCAGCTTCGTCGTGCGTCCTCTTCGCTGGCAAAGTTGACGCCGCGGGCATCTCCGTGTCAATGTCCTTCTCGTCGGTCGATTCCAAAACCGTCTCAGGTGCACCTACCGCAGCATCATCTGCTTTTCCCGCGTCCGCCTCAGTTCTGGTGTCAGGCACAGGTGGTTCTTCTGAGTTGGCAGCCTCATGTTCCGTGGGAAGCGTTGCTTTTCCTGAAGCTATGCTTTTCGGTACTGCGTCTTCCCGACT